>NC_083576.1:37675759-38008259 GCF_027579695.1 Neoarius graeffei | reverse complement strand
TCTCTGTTGGGGAATCCCTCGTGGATTTCCCGTTAGAGCAGTCGCGAGACGAGACTCTGCGGCATGCGTTTGACCAAGTGAGAGTAATCGATGGTCAAACGCTCCAGCAGAACGCCACGCTGTCCTTCCCATACTTCGCGATTATGAAGGATAGATTATACCGAGTGACGCAGGACACTCAAACTAAAGAACGAGTCATGCAGCTTTTAATTCCGAAGAGCCGCCGGGAATTGGTATTCCAGGTGGCTCACTTTAATCCCATGGCTGGACACCTAGGGCAGGATAAGACACTAGCCTGAATAATGGCCCGATTCTATTGGCCGGGGATTCGTGGCGATGTCCGTAGGTGGTGTACGGCATGCCGCGAATACCAGTTAGTAAATCCAGCGGCCATTCCAAAAGCACCTTTGCGCCCTCTACCGTTAATCGAGACCCCGTTCGAAAGAATTGGGATGGATCTCGTCGGGCCATTAGATCGGTCAACACGAGGGTAACGCTTTATATTAGTTCTGGTGGCCTATGCAATGCAATACCCGGAAGCAGTGCCTCTTCGCAATATCTCAGCACGCAGTATTGCGGAGGCACTCTTCCGCGTCATCTCCCGAGTTGGAATCCCGAAAGAGATTCTGACTGACCAAGGCACCTCATTTATGTCACGAACACTGAACGAACTGTATGGGTTATTGGGTATTAAGCCGATCCGCACCAGCGTGTATCACCCACAAACGGACGGTTTAGTTGAACGGTTTAATCGCACCAAGAACATAATTAAAAAATTCGTAAGTGAGGACGCACGTAACTGGGATAAATGGCTCGAACCCTTGCTATTTGCAGTGCGAGAGGTCCCCCAAGCCTCCACGGGGTTCTCCCCGTTTGAATTATTATATGGGCGTAAGCCGCTCGGCATTTTAGATGTGCTGCGAGAAAATTGGGAGGAGGGACCTTCACCAAGTAAAAACGAAATTCAATACGTTATTGACCTGCGCGCAAAACTCCACACACTCACGCACCTAACCCAGGAGAATTTGCGGCAGGCCCAAGAACGGCAAACCCGCCTGTACGACAAGGGTACGCGCCTTAGAGAGTTCACACTGGGAGATAAAGTACTCGTACTGTTGCCCACATCGAGCTCTAAATTAGTTGCCAAGTGTCAAGGACCCGTCGAGGTCACACGGCGAGTCGGGTACGTCGACTATGAGGTGAGGCGGATGGACAGGGGTGGGGCGCTACAGATTTACCACCTCAATCTACTCAAACTCTGGAACGAGGAGGTCCCCGTAGCGTTGGTGTCGGTGGTTCCGGAGAAGGCGGAGCTGGGGCCGGAGGTTCAAAAAGGTGCATTGACATCGCATACCTCTCCGGTCCCCTGTTGGAGACCACCTCTCCCCGACCCAACTCGCGGGGGTTGCCCAGTTGCAGACCGAGTTTTCGGATGTGTTCTCGCCCCTGCCCGGCCGCACCAACCTCATAGAGCACCACATAGAGACACCCCCGGGGGTGGTAGTGCGTAGCCGCCCTTACAGGCTACCTGAACACAAGAAAAAAGTGGTTCGGGAAGAACTCGAGGACATGCTCGAAATGGGCATCGTCGAGGAGTCCCACAGTGACTGGACGCCCACGCCCCCACGCCACCTATGCGGCCGCCTACCTCGATGACATTATCATCTATAGTAATGACTGGCCGAGGCACCTTGAACATCTGAGGGCCGTCCTTAGGTCGCTGAGGCGAGCGGGTCTCACAGCCAACCTGAAGAAGTGTGCGATTGGGCGGGTGGAAGTACGGTATCTGGGCTTCCACTTGGGCAACGGGCAGGTGTGTCCCCACATTAACAAGACCGCAGCAACTGCAGCCTGCCCGAGGCCCAAGACAGTTCCTGGGGCTGGCTGGCTATTATCGGAGGTTTATACCTAATTATTCGGACGTCACCAGCCCGCTGACTGATCTCACTAAAAAGGGGGCACCAGATCCGGTACAGTGGACGGAGCAATACCAGCGGGCTTTCTCTGAGGTAAAGGCCACACTGTGTGGGGGGCCACTTTTACACTCCCCTGACTTTTCTCTCCCCTTTATATTACAGACGGATGCGTTGGACAGAGGGCTGGGGGCTGTTTTGTCCCAGGAGGTGGAGGGGGAGGACCGCCCAGTCCTATACATCAGTAGGAAGCTGTCGGTGTGTGAGGGGTGCTACAGCACAATAGAAAAAGAGTGTCTGGCAATCAAGTGGGCGGTCCTCGCCCTCCGTTACTACCTGCTGGGGCGCCCTTTCACCCTCTGTTTGGACCACGCGCCCCTCCAGTGGCTCCACTGCATGAAGGATGCCAACACGCGGATCACCCGTTGGTATCTGGCACTCCAACCCTTTAATTTCAAGGTGGTCCACAGGCCGGGGGCGCAGATGGTCGTGGCGGACTTCCTCTCCCGTCAAGTGTGTGTGGGGGGAGGAGTCGGGCGGTGGGGGTATGTGGCAGCGGGGGCGTGGTCAAGCGCTGGTCTGTGACAGGAGGGCGGAGTCAGGGAAGATAAGTGGCAGAATCACTACACCTGATGTCAATTAACCTGTGTTTGTGTGTCTCTTCCCAGTGACCGCGCCCTACTTAAGGAGGGAGAGCATAGAGCAGAGGAGCTCATTCCCGAACCAGACGCCGGTCGTGTGTGTCTGTGTGTAGTACGAATTTGTTCACTGAAAAGTGTGGCAATAAAACCCCTGGTTTCAAACCTGATCTCTGTCCTGCCGTCCTCTGTGCTCCACCCTTTGATAAAAACGTTACAATATATACATATATATATATATATATATATATACATATACACACACACACACACACACACACACACACATACATATATATATATATATATATACACACACACATGTATTCCTTGATTTTTTTTTTGAGTGTATTTTCAGTCCAGAACATGAATCTAAGTGTCAAATTATCCAGTCACTCCAAAAAAAAATCTAGGAACTACTTACAGGATATGTTAAACAGATGTATATCTATTTTATAGATGTATAGAATAAAATGCCATTGAGTACCTACTGGTATATATGATGATAAATAATATGCAAATTAAAATTTTAAATATTCTAAGGAAATATACAAGTAGTTTGTACTGTGACAATATTTAGAGTAAGAAGAGAAACACACAATGATGATTCCTAAAAATAATCTTATCATAAACATAAGATCAAGTCATGCCTTGCTCTTTATTATTCATCAAAATCACAAATTCTGTCAGCCACAACCAGACTGTTATAACTTGTCATTAAAAAAAATGCCATTTATATTCTTGGACTTTTAATTATACATTATAATATCTTTTTATATATTGAATAGCACTGATCCTGAATAGAGCCTGGAAGCAGTTTTCTGTCTTACGTACTCTCACTCTGTCTCTCTCTATCAGACACACAAAGACATGCACACTGACTCACTCAGTGAGTTTTCCGGTTCGGGGTCACTGCTCTTGCGGTCGACCGGTCGGAGCGCTGAGCGGTTTTCCTATTTTTATTTTTTCTATTGTGTTTTGTTTTGTTTGTGTTTTTGGTTTGTTTATTACACTGTCGGAATGTATTTTTCCGGAATTATTTACACGCTGGCAGTTTTACACATGTTGGTTTATTCGATTGCTGCTTCACCCTCGGAGACAATAAGGATTACATACTCGCGGGAGCTGCTGCTGCGTCTCAACCTCAGTCCGGTTCCGTTCTCCCCCGATACTCTTCCTGAGAAGATTCAGAAACGGACATCCGAGGCGGATCAGTCCAACTCCAAACAGAGACTTCACAAGGCGACCAGACAGGGAAAAAAGAAGGGAAGTATCAGAGCGCGACTTCGGCGAGCAACAGGTAAACAGCTGACACTGCCGGCAGTCATACTCGCAAATGTCCGCTCACTAAGGAATAAAACGGACGAACTTCAGGCTAATGTGAGCCATCTGCATGAGTACAGGAATGCTTCTATTCTGGCATTTACTGAAACTTGGCTCAACCATGGCGATGACAACAAAGCGCTGTACATCGATGGATTTGGCACCCTCATCAGGCTCGACCATGACAGTGACGTCACCGGTAAACAACATGGTGGTGGTGTGTTTTTCTATATCAACCCCTGGTGGTGCTCCTATATCAACCCCTGGTGGTGCTCCACTGTTCACGTCAGAGAGAAGCTGAGCACTCCAGACATTGAGCTCCTGGCTCTGTCTCTTCATCCCTTTTACCTTCCCAGAGAGTCCCCTCAACTCTTCTTCGTCCTGGTTTACATACACCCCAACGCTAACTCCACTTCAGCAACTGACCTCATCAAAAGCTCCCTGGACAAATTTGAACATTTATCCCCTGATTCCCCCACCGGGAAACCCCCGGATCACCGGGGGTTGATCCCCTGATTCCCCTCTCTCTCCGTGCTTCCACGGAAGGCGGTCGCATTTTCTGCTCTCCCTCTCCCTCCTTTTTTTCCCTGCTTTTGCTTCTGTGTCTTGTCTCGTCTGCTGTACTTTTTGAAGAGACTCTTCCTGCATTACTTTCTAAACTAAAAAAGGCATGGAATTGATAAACTGGTCTCCTAACGAAATTGACACAGTTTTCTCAACAAGAAGTTTGGGTTTGGGGGAACCCGTCTGTCCTACCGGAACGTTCGCGGCTGGTTACACGATGGACGCGTGGGAGCGGTGGCAGGTCGTGTGCCTGGCAATTCTTTCTGTGGAGGACATTGAAGATATCTACCTATTCGGAACCATGATTACAGGACTTTTGCTGATTGGATTAGGCATTGCCCTGGTATATCGAGGAAATCAGACAACGGTGACAGCTGTTCAAAGCCCCACAAAGCTGCCCGATATGATTGGAGTGGTGGGCAAAGCTGTTGGCACTCAGACTGTGGACATTCAGAACCTTAACCACAAAATGGTTGTTATCTCGGAGCAGCTTTCAGCTTTGCAAGGAATACATTTTTTGGAGATCAATTTGAATAGAATGGACGGAATGGACAGATATGGACGAGCGGTGTGGACATGCAAAGACTGCGTCTGGAAAGACCAAACAATTCATATCTTATTGACATTTGGCGCCCTGAGACAGCACCGGCCTTGGTTCAGGCCGTTGCTGAGGCAACATTTCCCCCTGAAGGTCACTGCCGGGAGACACTCTCATATTCCTCGCATTCCTTCTCTAACTTTCCGCGGTCGCCATTTTTACCCCCAGTGTAACAAGCGGGTGCGTGACCAGCGCCTTCATGGCTGCAGGAGCGGACGGCTGCTTGCTTGCGCTGGATTACCTCCCCTCCTCCCCCCTTACCCCTGATTCCCCCCCTCAAGTCCCGTGTTTAAAGTGTACTTGTGTTGTTGTGTGCTTTGTGCAAAGGTTTTTTAAATGTTCCCACGCTGTACTCCTGACAGGAGCATAGTGGAGGGGTGTTCTTTTTTCCTGATCTCTCCTCATGTTGTGTTTCCTTTTTATCATTATCCCTGTCTTCCTGTCCTGCCTACCCTATGTCAGTTGTATGTTGTATATGTATGGACAGGTTGACGGCTAATTTCGCTGGTACATGTGACTAGTGACAATAAAGGACATCATCATCATCATCATCATCATCAAAATCATTCTTGGAGACTTTAATCACTGCAATCCTGGAAAATCTTTGAAAGGCTTTGAACAATACATCCATTGCTCCACTCATCTGGGAAAGACACTTGATAGATGCTATGGTTCTGTCCCAGATGCCTACAGAGCTGTCACTCTTCCTCCCCTCGGCTCTGCTGATCACCTCACCATCCTGCTCGCTCCTGCCTACATCCCAGTCATCAGGAAAATTAAGAAGGTTACCAGGACTATCAAGCAGTGGACTAACGAGAGTATAGCAATCCTCCAGGGTTGCTTCAAGTCTACTAACTGGACTAACCTCCTTTCCTCTTCTGATGACATAAACGAACAGGTGGATGTCGTCTCATCATACATCAACTTCTGTGAGGAAAACATTATACCCTCCAAGACTGTTACCATCTTCCCTAACAATAAACCCTGGGTTATTAAGGAGCTAAAAACTATCATCAATAAGAAGAAATGGATCTTCTTCTCTGGGTCAAAGATGGAGAAAAAGGAGGTTAATAAAGCGTGTGGCAGTTCCTATGTATGGGCGGAGCACAGAAGACGCCAGGCCAGAACTGAGTTCACAAAACTCTTTTTATTTTCACTTTTCAGTGCAAACTTTTACTCTCCCAGCCACACACGCACGCACACACACAAGTCGTCTGGTTGGGGAGAGAGCCCCTCTGCTCTTGCTCTCCCTCCTTAAGTAGGGCGCGGTCACTGGGAAGACACACAAACACAGGTTAATTGCTCTCAGGTGTAGTGATTCTGCCACTTACCTTCCCTAACTCCGCCCTCCTGTCACAGACCGGTGCTTGACCACGCCCCCGCTGCCACATACCCCCACCGCCCGACTCAGGCCGGGCGGCTGTCCGGCCTGCAGCCGACTCCCCCCCCCCCCCCCCCCTTGACAGGAGAGGAAGTCCGCCACGACCATCTGTGCCCCCGGCCTGTGGACCACCTTGAAATTAAAGGGTTGGAGTGCCAGATACCAACGGGTGATCCGCGCATTGGCATCCTTCATGCGGTGGAGCCACTGGAGGGGCGCGTGGTCCGAACAGAGGGTGACAGGGCGCCCCAGCAGGTAGTACCGGAGGGCGAGGACCGCCCACTTGATGGCCAGACAGTCTTTCTCTATGGTGCTGTAGCGCCCCTCACGCACCGACAGCTTCCTGCTGATGTACAGGACAGGGCGGTCCTCCCCCTCCACCTCCTGGGACAAAACCGCCCCCAGCCCTCTGTCCGACGCATCGGTCTGCAACTTAAAGGGGAGAGAAAAGTCAGGGGAGTGTAAAAGTGGCCCCCCACACAGTGCAGCCTTTACCTCAGAAAAAGCCCGCTGGCATTGCTCCATCCACTGGACCGGATCTGGTGCCCCCTTTTTAGTGAGATCAGTCAGCGGGCTGGTGACGTCCGAATAATTAGGTATAAACCTACAATAATAGCCAGCCAGCCCCAGGAACTGTCTCACCCCCTTTTTGGTCTTGGGCCTCGGGCAGGCCGCAATTGCTGCGGTCTTGTTAATTTGGGGACGCACCTGCCCATTGCCCAAGTGGAAGCCCAGATACCGTACTTCCACCAGCCCAATCGCACACTTCTTCGGGTTGGCTGTGAGACCCGCTCGCCTCAGCGACCTAAGGACGGCCCTTAGGTGTTCAAGGTGCCTCGGCCAGTCATTACTATATACGATGATGTCGTCGAGGTAGGCGGCCACATAGGTGGTGTGGGGGCAGAGGACCCTGTCCATCAGCCGCTGAAACATAGCGGGTGCCCCAAACAGCCCAAACGGAAGTGTGACGAATTGGTGTAAACCAAACGGTGTGGAAAAGGCCGTTTTTTCTCGGGATAGTGGAGTCAAGGGGATCTGCCAATATCCCTTCGTCAAATCCAATGTCGAATAAAAGTGAGCCATGCCTAGTCGATCGAGCAACTCATCAATACGAGGCATTGGGTACGCGTCGAATTTAGACACCGCGTTGACTTTTCTATAGTCCACACAGAACCGGACCGACCCGTCGGCCTTGGGTACCAAGACCACCGGGCTGCTCCAGTCACTGTGGGACTCCTCGCCGATGCCCATTTCGAGCATGGTCTCAAGTTCTTCCCGAACCACCTTTTTTTGTGTGTTCGGGTAGCCTGTAAGGGCGGCTACGCACTACCACCCCTGGGCGCGTCTCTATGTGGTGCTCTATGAGGTTAGTGCAACCGGGCAGGGGCGAGAACACATCCGAAAACTTGGTCTGCAACTGGGCGACCTCTGTGAGTTGGGTCGGGGAGAGGTGGTCTCCACAGGGGACCGGAGAGGTACGTGATGCCAATGCTCCTTTTTGAACCTCCGGCCCCAGCTCCACCTTCTCCGGAACCACCGACACCAACGCCACGGGGACCTCCTCATTCCAGAGTTTAAGCAGATTGAGGTGGTAAATCTGTAGCGCCCCACCCCTGTCCATTTGCCTCACCTCATAGTCGACGTCCCCGACTCGCCGTGTGACCTCAAAGGGTCCTTGCCAGTTGGCGATCAATTTGGAGCTCGACGTGGGCAACAGTACGAGTACCTTATCTCCCGGTGTGAACTCCCTAAGGCGCATACCGTTGTTGTACAGGCGGGCTTGCCGTTCTTGGGCCTGCCGCAAATTTTCCTGGGTTAGGTGGGTGAGGGTTTGGAGTTTTGCGCGCAGGTCCATAATGTATTCAATTTCATTTTTGCTTTGTGAAGGTCCCTCCTCCCAATTTTCCCGCAGCACATCTAGAATGCTGCGCGGCTTATGCCCATATAATAATTCGAATGGGGAGAACCCCGTGGAGGCTTGGGGGACCTCTCGCACTGAAAACAGCAAGGGTTCGAGCCACTTATCCCAATTATGTGTGTCCTCACTTACGAATTTTTTAATTATATTCTTGAGGGTGCGATTGAACCGTTCCACTAAACCATCCGTTTGTGGGTGATACACGCTGGTGCGGATCGGCTTAATCCCCAATAACCCATACAGTTCACGTAGTATCCGTGACATAAACGTGGTGCCTTGATCAGTCAGAATCTCTTTCGGGATTCCAACTCGGGAGATGACGCGGAAGAGCGCCTCCGCAATACTGCGTGCTGAGATATTGCGCAGAGGCACTGCTTCTGGGTATCGCGTTGCATAGTCCACCAGAACTAATATAAAGCGGTACCCTCGTGCTGACCGATCTAATGGCCCGACGAGATCCATCCCAACTCTTTCAAACGGGGTCTCGATTAATGGAAGAGGGCGCAAAGGCGCTTTTGGAATGGCCGCTGGATTCATTAACTGGCATTTGAAGCACGCCGTACACCACCTACGGACATCACCGCGAATCCCCGGCCAATAGAATCGGGCCATTATTCGGGCTAGTGTCTTATCCTGCCCTAGGTGTCCAGCCATGGGATTAAAGTGAGCCACCTGGAATACCAATTCCCGGCGGCTCTTTGGAATTAAAAGCTGCGTGACTCGCTCTTTAGTTTGAGTGTCCTGCGTCACTCGGTATAACCTATCTGTCATAATCGCGAAGTAGGGGAAGGACGGGGTGGCGTTCGGCTGGAGCGTTTGACCATCGATTACTCTCACTTGGTCAAACACATGTCGCAGAGTCTCGTCTCGCGACTGCTCTAATGGGAAATCTGTGAGGGATTCCCCAATAGAGAGAGGAGCAGCCGGCGGCTCCTCACTCTGATGCGGAGATGACGTAGATGGCTCTGTGACAGCTGCTCCCGCCAAAGCGACACCGGGACCGCCCCCTGTTAAATGGCAGGAACCACTCTCTACTAAGCGAGTCATTAAACCCCGAAATCCCGGCCAATCAGTCCCCAAAATTAAAGAGTGGGTAAGGCGAGGATTAACCGCCGCCTTCACTATAAATTTTTCCCCTCTGAAAAAAATGTGGACTGACACCAAAGGGTAGCTGTGAACGTCCCCGTGCACACACAACACCTTCACCCCCTGTGCACCCCCAATGCCTCGTGTTGCACCAGGCTTTGGTGAATTGAGGTCTGATTACAACCAGAATCCACCAACGCCTGATATGTATCCCCTTGGATACTCACCAGTATGCGATACGCTCCGGCCCGATCGAGGGCGGCTTCTGGCGCGTCGGGGATCCGAACCACCGCGCCCACCTCCATTGCCGTGCACTGCTGTTGGAGGTGGCCCGGTTCCCCGCAGCGCCAGCAAACCGGCCCGGGCTTCCTCTCTGCACCGGTGTTCTGGGGCTCACTCACCTGAGGGGGGGGGAGATACAGACACAGAAGGGTGAAACGGGAGGGCACCGCGGGTGCGGCAGGCCGGCTGGGGTGGTGCCGGCCCCCGCCTCCGCGGTGGGGGAATGGGGCGAGGACGGGACACAGAAGGAGGGGGAGAGAGAGAGACAGAAGAGGAGAGGAGAGAAGAGAAGAGACTGTCTGCTGTCCTGCCGCCGGAACAGCTGCCAAATGGTCCTCTGCCAGCTCAATGGCCTGATCCAGCAATGCCGGGTGGTGGCACTGGACCCACTCCCGGTTCCTGTGGGCAAGCGCGCGATGAACTGCTCCAGCACCACCTAATCAACGATCTCCTCGGCGTCGCGGTTGTTGGCCCTCAGCCACCGCCAGCAGGCGTCCCGGAGTTGCTGGCCAAACGCTAACGGGCGGCCGACTTCCTCCAAGCGCAGAGCGCGGAAGTGCTGGCACTGCTGTTCGGCGGTGCACCCCACACGCTGGAGGATGGCCCGGCGAAGGTCCGCGTAGGCCAGCCGGTGGTCGGCGGGGAGCTGTAGCGCGGCCAGCTGCGCCTCCCCCGTTAGCAAGGGGAGGAGGCGCGCCATGCGCTGATCCATCGGCCACCCCGAGGTCTCCGTGACTTGCTCAAAGAGCGTGATGAAAGCCTCGGGGTCGTCCTGCGGACCCATCTTTGTCAGGGTGAGGGGGGACGGGCCCGTGGTGGAAGCGTCGATTGGCCCCGCTGACGCGAGGAGGTGCCGGAACGCCTGTCGGTCCTCTTGCTGGGCCAACACCAGGGCCTCAAAGCGCTGCTCCTGCTCCTTACGGAGCGTGACGAGCGCCTGGTGCTGGCTTTGCTGGGCCGTGGCGAGGGCGTGGACCAGGTAGACGAACGGGGAAGACTCCATGGGGCGGTTCGGCATTCTGCGCTCCAGATCCCGGGTTTCGGCACCACTGTGGCAGTTCCTATGTATGGGCGGAGCACAGAAGACGGCAGGCCAGAACTGAGTTCACAAAACTCTTTTTATTTTCACTTTTCAGTGCAAACTTTTACTCTCCCAGCCACACATGCACGCACACACACAAGTCGTCTGGTTGGGGAGAGAGCCCCTCTGCTCTCGCTCTCCCTCCTTAAGTAGGGCGCGGTCACTGGGAAGACACACAAACACAGGTTAATTGCTCTCAGGTGTAGTGATTCTGCCACTTACCTTCCCTGACTCCGCCCTCCTGTCACAGACCGGTGCTTGATCACGCCCCCGCTGCCACAAAGAGGTCAAGAGGGCTATTAAGATTGCCAAGCTGAACTACAAGAACAAAGTGGAAGAAAAGTTTTCTCATGGAAACCTCCGCTCAGCTTGGCAGGGCCTGAAGAGAATGGCGGCTGTTAACCTTCCTATCAGTAACAACTCTGTTAACATCCCTGGCAGTACACCAGCATATCTCCCCAATGACCTTAATTCCTTCTTCTCCAGATTTGAGATCAACAACTCCACCCAGTTAGAGGACATCAGATCCAACCTCATACCTGATGACCTTTGCATCTCTTTCCCCACCACTGACATAGTGAGGGCCCTTAAGAGGTCTAAGGCTAACAGTGCACCTGGAGCCGATAATGTCAGTGGCCGGGTCCTTAGATACTGTGGGGAGTGTTTTCCAGAAACTGTTTCAGACCTCCATCAACACAGGAACTGTCCCCAAATGTTGGAAACACTCAACAATTGTCCCCATTCCCAAGAGAAGCCCCCCCATGGCCCTGAACGATCTGCGCCCAGTGGCCCTCACCTCCCAGGTGATGAAGGCTATGGAGAGGCTTGTCAGGCAATACATTCTCACTCTGACCAATTCACAACTTGATCCGCTCCAATTTGCATATCAAAGCCATAAAGGTGTCGACGATGCCAAAGCCTTCATCATTGACACTATCCACAGACACCTGGAGCTTCCCAATACCTCCGCCAGACTCCTGTTTGCAGATTTCTCCTCGGCCTTTAATACCCTGCAACCACATATTCTGGCAGAGAGACTCCACTGGAACTTCAACATGAGCAGCCAGTTCATCCTCTGGATCCTGGACTTTCTAACTAACTGAACCCAACGTGTCCGGATTAACAATAGCCTGTCTGATCTCCTCACCACCTCCACTGGCTCCCCACAAGGCTGTGTGCTTTCTCCGCTGCTCTTCATCCTGTACATTGATGAGTGCAGATCAATGTACCCCAACTGTCACCTGGTTAAGTTTGCTGATGACACAGTTCTCCTGTCTCTCCTGTCCGGCCCTTCCCTCCATCATGGACCCGCTCTTCAGCAGTTTGTAGAGTGGTGTGACTCTTCCTGCCTGGAGTTGAATGTTAGTAAAACTAAGGAGATGGTGGTGACCTTCTCCAGCAGCCAAAGGGAACTGGCTGCGGCTGTCACCACTATGGTCCACGGTTTTCCGGTCGAGATAGTTGAGGAATATAAATACCTGGGAACTATTCTGAACTGCCAGCTGAGGTTCTCTTCCAACACTGAAGGGATCCTGAGGAAGTGCCACCAGAGGATGTACCTACTAAGGAAACTGAACTCTTTTTCTGTCAGTCAGAACATCTTGTTGACATTCTATTATACATTCATTGAAAGTGTTTTAGCTTTTTCTATATGCTGTTGGCATTACTCCATTACTGTACAGGATAGGAACCACCTGCATAATATTGTCAAGGTGTGTTCTAAGATTATTGGACTTCCTGCTCGCCACCTGAATACTGCATACGAGCAGCAGGCTAGCGGCCTGGCTCGTCGAATTCTGAAGGACTCAACTCATGCTTTGTTTCCGGCATTTGAGCAGCTGCCACCTGGTCGCAGGTTCTGCTGTCCAGCCTGTAATACCCAGAGGAGGAGAGCAACCTTTGTTCCAAGTGTTATTCTCCTCCTGAACTCTAAGAAGTCAAAGACAGTTACAATAACTTAAGTCTTCTGTTCAATACTCTAGTGCAATATCATATGTCCTGATGTGCAATATTACAATATCACCTTGTCACTTTAACTACAATGTCACTCTAATCATATTGTCATTTTAATTTTATCCACGCTTCATTTTATTTATTTGCCATATTTTATCTGCTGCCTTTTTGTTTTTACTTTGTTACTGGCAGCAGGCCTGCCATTGTACATTGTACATAATATGCTGTTTTGTTTTGGCTCACCCATTTTTGTGATTTTATTCTTTTTGTGATTTTATTTTCTTTCTCTTTTTTTTTAAATTAATGTACCGCTCTTCGCCCTTCTAATTGCCCTTCGGGGATAAATAAAGTTTTGTCTGATCTGATCTGGTCTGATTCTTTTCTTGTTACTCTTAATTTCTCTGTCCTTTTTCTGCCAGCTCCAAATTCTCCATATGTACAGAGGTACTCATGTGAACAACAAATTATGGAAAGGGAGTGAGTTTGAGTGAGCTGGTGGAAGGGAGCTGTCAGTGTCAGAGAGATGACAGAAAGACTGGTAAGTGAGATGTGCTCTGGAGCAAGATTGAAAATTTGGGCAGAAAAGAGGTGTGTTGAGTCAGAAGAGATAAAGAAAAATGTTCAGAAAAAGAAAACAGGTAAGAAAAACTGACAGACATAATAAAAATGAAAGTGTGTTTGCTCCCTGATGTCACTGTGACAGTTGTTTGTGTTTATGCACTGCCTCCAATACATACCACAATGCCAAACTGCTCTGACTCGCACAGCTCCTCGTACTCACTCTTCAGCTCAGCCAGAGAGCTCAGCTCCTTCTGTTCAGGGAGATTATTGATCAGGCTCTGTAAACATAAAAAAATAGCAGTCATTTTTTCCAAAGGTGCACAGAAAGTCACACAGCTTTAGTCTACCAAATCAGAAAAGAAAACTAATGACTGGCCTCAACCTTCTTTTCTCACCCATCAAACCTTGCCATTGGCTAACTAATGCCGCTTTTCCACTACCAACGCGGCTGAGTTGGGTTGAGCCGTGCCGTGCTGAGTTGGGCTAAGTCGAGCTGAGTGGGGCTGTTGGAGTTGCATTTCGACTACAACCGCGCTGAACCGTGCTGGCTGGAAGTGGGTGGACACATTGGGAGGAGTTAACGAAAGTGGGTGGACATCACGTGATGTTGTTAGGCGGCGCAAACAGTGACATCAGTGATCTTTTAAGCGGTAGTCTCACGACCCGGATAGTAAACAATAAACATGGAGGACATGGAGTCGTTAGTGTTGCTGGTCTTGGTGCTGTGGCTTGTTGTCACCGACAACGCCAACAGATACTGGCAAGAGCGTATAGATGAGGCGAGGTGCATAAGGCTTCAGAAATTCTCGTAATTCTTCTTCTTCCGGGTTTACGGTGTTTACAGATCCCAGCGTGCTCGCGGGGCGTGTGTGGGCATGTGAGGACACTCCTCCTCACCAATCAGTGCACAGGGGAGTGTCTGCTCACGCCCCTAGCCCCACTCGGCTCGGTTTGGCTCGCTTCAGCCCTACTCCAAAACCGTGCGAGTTTTGGGTGCTAAGCAGGGCTGAAGCAAGCTGAGTCGTGCTGCTCTGAGGTAGTCGAAACGCGAGCCGTGTTGGGCTGAAGTGAGCTGAAGCGAGCTGAAGTGAGCTGAAAAAGGTAGTGGAAAAGGGCCATAATGCATCTAATGTATAGATTTAGGCACTGCCTAAAAGCTGCACTCCCATCTGTTTCTGGGTTGTAGAATTTTCTTATATCATAGCCAGCCTCTTTTGTTTTATTTCTTTACCAGCTAACACTGGCCACGAGGCAGTGTGTATGACTGGTAATTACTAACACTGGCCACTAGGTGGTGTGTCTCATCTCATTATCTCTAGCCGCTTTATCCTTCTACAGGGTCGCAGGCAAGCTGGAGCCTATTCCAGCTGACTACGGGCGAAAGGCGGGGTACACCCTGGACAAGTCGCCAGGTCATCACAGGGCTGACACATAGACACAGACAACCATTCACACCTACGGTCAATTTAGAGTCACCAGTTAACCTAACCTGCATGTCTTTGGACTGTGGGGGAAACCGGAGCACCTGGAGGAAACCCACGCGGACACGGGGAGAACATGCAAACTCCACACAGAAAGGCCCTCGCCGGCCCCGGGGCTCGAACCCAGGACCTTCTTGCTGTGAGGCGACAGCGCTAACCACTACACCACCATGCCGCCTAGGTGGTGTGTATAACTGGCAATTACTAACACTGGCCACTAGACAGTGTGTATGACTGGTAATTACTAACAATGGCCACTAGGCGGTGTGTATGACTGGCAGTTACTAACACTGGCCGCAAGGCGGTGTGTATGACTGGTAATTACTAACAATGGCCACTAGGCGGTGTGTATGACTGGCAATTACTAACACTGGCCACGAGGCGGTGTGTATGACTGGTAATTACTAACACTGGCCACTAGGCGGGTGTGTATGACTGGTAATTACTATAATTACTAATACTGGTATGGTGGCAGGCACGCACAGGACCGAAACCATCAGAAAACAACTTGATGGGTTTCTTATCCACACTCTATGCCTATGGGGCTCCGCTCGTGTGGGCTGAGCTCTGCTAAAAAATGTACAAAAACCCATTATCCAAAATGAAAGGATGGCAGTACAGTAGCTACTGTGGTTTCAACTAATTCTCTCAAGTTCACTCCTTCCTCATACATTGGTCTCTAAAACTCAGTTTCCCCTATTACTCCTACCACTACCTTGCATTACAAAGAAAGAACCTGTCAAGTGTGAACATACAGCACACAGATTTGCCTTAAAAAGTCTCTTGAAGCTAAACTAGAAGAATTGTTCAAAATATGCTTAAATACAATTTTAGCCATACGTATTTAGCCAAAGGCTTCTATCTCATTAACCCTAATCATACCGGCATATTTTGCAACCTATTCATACCGGGTGGGGTCGGATACGACTCCAAGTTATTTTTAGCCAAATATCGTTACATTTTTTAATGTGTAGACAACAAAAGCTTCATAAGAGATCAATATTCTTTATTAAACATCTTGTTAGAGATCCACAAATACTATTCTATACTATTCTATGTATATCTAGGACACCAATTTGATTCAACCAAACCTATTTTTTTCAAAAATCTGAAATTACTTTCTGACTCTGAGGATGAACAGCATTGTACTCAGTAGTCTTCCGGCGACCTTCTCTATTTGTCTCTTGGACAATCTAAATCACTATTGGCTGGGTGATAAAAAGCTGGAAAGACTGCAGTATATCAGTACATCTTCCTTCTGGTGTGATTCCAGGGGCCTTTCTCAAAATATCCTGGGCTCGCCTTTGTCCCTGCGGTGGCTGGGCCTTATCCCAAACAGTTCCATCTTTACCAATTATGTGGTCTTGGTCCACAGCAAGGTTGTTGGGCTGGGCTTGGCCTTGGGGAATTGCACCATTGTCCTGGCCTCGCCCACGCCCCCTGCCATGACCTCTGCCATGGCCTCTTCCCCTTCCTTGATTTATTTCAGCCTCTCTGTCGTCAGGGCGTTGTTGATTTCCATGGTGTTCAACCTTTGGATCATTATCACCGGCACTCTCAGTGTCACCTCTGTCTGATGCTTCAGATATGTGGTCTGCTTCTTCCTCAGAGTCAGATTCATTTGGTTCACTCTCATCTGTGGTGCTGTCCTGCTCTAAGAGTCTTTGAATCTCTTCTCTTCTCAAGTATCTCACTACTCTTGGTCTGCCTGCCATATTTCAATCTGAAAAGACAAAATTGGGTAAAATACACTGAATAAAAAACAAGTACTATATGGCTAAATAGTGAAAAATGAGTGAGGTCGTTTACGACCCCAATGGTTTTTGGTCCGATAAAAAGCAGGCATCAAGGGCACAAAGAATCCAGATGTGTATCCTGTAACCTGCAAAAAATGTGACAAATTCATGAAATTTCATGAAAAAATAACGCATATTAAATTTTTTATCCTAAAAAATAGACGTCCGGGGTTGGAAACGACCAAACCCAGTATGATTAGGGTTAAACCTGTTTAATTTTGCAGAACTAGCAGGATTATAGGAACGTAGGGCTGGGGAAATACTGTGAAGGTATTGAATGCTGAGAGGCTGCTGGAAGGGACAGTGAATGGCAATCACATTTTGATCATCTAAACACATTTTGATCATCTAGAAAGCTTCTATTTATTTTGATATCTTCTTTTGAGGTGTGATTTGCATGCAGAATTTCAGCTTTATTGTTAATGGCAAGTCATTACACTTCAATGAATGTCATGGAATAAGTGAAAGGTCTTAAAACTGATGCAATAAATCAACCTGAGTGTCACATTTAGGGAAAAGCTCCAGTTTAATGTTAGTGGCAGGTCCATCTGACAATTAACAGTGCATTCAGCCATCAGAGCAGTTAGCTCAAAGGCTTACGGTCATTTAGCACAAAAGTCTTTTCACACAAGTCTTTTAGCACAAATCTAAAGTCCTTTCGGCACAAATCTAAAGTCCTTTCGCACAAGTTCTAAGAACATTTTGTCTTTATTATAAATTACCTACTGATCATGGTTAAAAATGTTTGATGGAGTTTTTTATGGAAGTTGCTGAGATTCCGATCAAATACAAGCAACTGTATTTCGCCACTCTGCCATCTTGAAACCGCCATGTTTGTTGTCGACCGTATGTTCGTGATAGGGTGGCCATTTCCATCACACCAAAAAGGAGGACACTTTGGAAAATTCAGTGAAGCCAAGGCAAAAACGTAAAAATAATCCCAAACCCATAATACATAATGAGACTCTGGTGCACTTACGAGGAATGATTATTTCTGATACTTTGGGCCTTTCCTATCACCCCTTTTGCTATGCATAAGTCGGTGTAGCACTCTCAGTCAACTTTTACCCCACAGTCAGCACTCCTGTATGCAGAGGTGGACAGTAACGAAGTACATTTACTTGAGTACTGTACCACTGAGTATCTGTACTTTGAGTATTATTTTTTTTGAAAACTTATGACTTTAACATCACCTACATTTAAAAGACAAATATCATACTTTTCACTCCACTACATCTCTATCAAGGTCCACATTACTCACTACTATGAAGCAACTTTGAAAGTGGATGTTTTTTTTTCTTTTCTTTTCTAAAATGTGCTGCTTCTTTTTTTTGCAGGTGACATTGAGAGAGCCTGTCAGTAATCACTAGGGTCCCATCACGTTCATCAACTGTATAAAATCAAATTCAGTGATTTCTCAGTAGCATTATTTGAACACGAGCAATTGATTGCAGAATGGAAGGAGACAGTTCTTCTGGGGAATGCACACACCCATGTTTCAGTTTCCTGAAAAGATTAAAGATTCACTTTGTTTTAAATGTTTGCTTAAAATGAACCACATCATGGCCTACAAAAACTCACCATCCAACCTACGGAAGCAAATTGAGGTATGTAAATGTTTTATTCCAAGAGAAAGCTTGCAATTAAATTGTCTGTGCTTTTAGAGCTAGCGGTAACGTTGCAAAAGCTGTGCAGTCTGGTTAGTCAAATGACATTCTATGGATTTGCCCACCAAGTTGCCATAGCCTTGTCCACAGCTAACGTTAACACATAGTTAACTTGGACACTGTTAGTTAGCATGTAAAAATGGAGTGATGCTAACATGAATAACGTTAACTTATCTGAAGTCCTTTAGCATATTCTTGCCAAATAAACAGAATATAGAAATTTTTATTTTCTAGTGTCAGAACACTACCATGCTGCTTTGTATAGGTGGATAGGAGTGTTAAAATAAAAATAAAAAAATGAAAATGACAATGGCTCTTTTTTTTGTCAATTCAATTGTGTTTAATTTTGTAACATTCTACCAGGCATGTCTGTGAAAATTCTCAGTCATCCAGGTCATGGTAACTGTGGGTGGTAAAAGAGAGCAACTGGACTTGCTTAAAGATTCTTGAAGACGTTTCACCTCTCATCCGAAAGGCTTCTTCAGTTCTGTATGACTAGTAGGGAGTATCAGGTATTTATCCTCTCATGGATGAAAAGCTCATCTAAGGTGTCGTTGAGTCATCCTGTTGGTGTGGGTCACTTCAGAACTGCGGGTATCCCAATTGGTCTTTCTTCAAGAGCAGAAAAAGAAACATAAAGGACAAGGAGGATAACAGGAACAAATGCAAGAACATTGTCATTCCCTACGTCTCTGGTCTATCTGAGAAACTCAGGAGGATCTTCTACAAACACAACATTCCAGTACGTTTCAGACCCAGTAACACCCTGAAGCAGAAACTGGTCCACCCTAAGGACAGAATACCCAGACACAAACAGGACAACGTAGTGTATGCAATTCAGTGCAGTGAGGAATGCACAGACTCGTAAATTGGTGAGACCAAACAACCGCTTCACAGGAGTATGCAGGGGTGATAGCGTTCCGGCGCCGTGCCGGATTTCCGGCGTACCGTGGCTGGGAAAAAAAAAAAAATCTAGTTCGCCCATTGTCCTGTGTCATTCTGAGATACGCAGATAGACAGTAAAGGGAATTCGGAATTCCCTGCGTATGGCTCAACACAGGAGAGCCAGTTCCTCAGGCCAGGACTCTGCTGTCTACCTTCATCTTAACAACAAAGGACACTCTTTTCAGGATTGCAACGTACGCATTTTAGACAGAGAGGATCGTTGGTATGAGCGAGGAGTTAAAGAAGCCATTTTTGTCAACCTGGAACGGCCATCACTGAACAGAGGTGGGGGTCTAAGACATCATTTATCAGCCACCTACAATGCAGTCCTTTGCACACTTCCCAGACAAATGAATGCACACCAAAATCCAGTTGTTTTCAGTGGCATACAGGAGGACAGAGAGAATCAGCATTCCATTGATCACCTTAATGGGCAACCCATTGATCACCCTAACGACTCTCGAGGCCATTCACATTCAGCCCCCAGTGACCCACACCAACAGGATGACTCAACGACACCTTAGATGAGCTTTTCATCCATGAGAGGATAAATACCTGATACTCCCGACTAGTCAGACAGAACTGAAGAAGCCTTTTGGATGAGAGGTGAAACGTCTTCAAGAATCTTCAAGCAAGTCCAGTTGCTCTCTTTTACCACCCACATTCTACCAGGCATTTATTCTACAGATTCTACAAGCTAGTCAGTAAATCCAGTAGGTTGCTTCAGAAGCATGAGGTATTGTAAGCGTTGTGGCAATAATACAACAATGCACTGACAGAAAATTTAATTTTAATACTTAAGTATTTTTAAAAGCAAGTACTTCAGTACTTTCATTTATGTAAAAATTTGACTGTACAACTTTCATTCATATCAAAGTAACATTTGACCAGTGTATCTGCACTTTGACTGAAGTAATGAAGTCGGGTATTTTGTCCACCTCTGCCTGTATGACTGGTGATATCTGACTGCATGATAAACTTTAGAAAGCTCCACAGAAGAGTGTAGTAAGCCCTGATATGGGTGGAGTACTGAAGCACGGCAGGCGGGAGATGATGTTCACACACACTTTATTTTCAAGATTATCGATTTTCAGCTTCATTCATTCACTTGCTTGCTCACTATTCAGACATGCACGCACACACATTTGTTCTGGTCAGGAGCGCTCTCTTCTCTTCACTCTCTCCATCCTTTTCTACACTCTGCCATTACTGCAACAAACACACACGCACACACAACATTAATTGACAACAGGCGCATTAACTTTGCCACTCACTTTCCGCAACCCCGCCCTCCATTCACAAACCGACACTTGGCCATGCCCCCGCTGCCACATACCCCCACTGCCTGAATCAGGCCAGGGAGTTGTCCGGCCTGAAGTGGACTCCCCTCACTGATTGGACAGGAAGTCCACCACCATCTGCGCCCCCGGTCTGTGGACCACCTTGAATTTAAACAGCTGATCCACACATTGGCATCCTTCATGCGGTAGAGCCACTGGAGGAGCGCGTGGTCCGAATAGAGGGTGAAAGGGTGCCCCAGCAGGCAGTATCGGAGGGCGAGGACCACCCACTTGATGGCCAGGTACTCTTTTTGATGGTACTTTCATGCATCGAGAGCTTGTGGCTGATGTACAACACAGGGCGTTCCTCGCCCTCCACCTCCTGGGACAAAACGGCCCCCAGCCCTCTGTCTGATGCATCCGTCTGCAAAATAAAGGGGAGAGAGAAGTCGGGGGGTGTAAAAGTGGCCCCCCACACAGTGCAGCTTTTACCTTGGTGAAAGCCTGTTGGCACTGCTCCGTCCACGGGACCAGATCTGGTGCTCCCTTTTTAGTGAGATCCATCAGCAAGCTGGTGATGTCCGAATAATTAGGTATGAACCTACGATAGTAGCCAGCCAGCCCCAGGAACTCTCACACCCCCTTTTTGGTCTTAGGCCTTGGGCAGGCCGCAATTGCTGCAGTTTTGTTAATTTGGGGACACACCTGCCCATGACCCAAGTGGAAAACCAGATACCGTACTTCCACCCGACCAACTGCACACTTTTTTGGGTTAGCTGTGAGACCTGCATGCCTCAGCGATTCTAGGATGGACCTAAGGTGTTCAAGGTGCCGTGGCCAATCATTACTATACACAGTAATGTCATCGAGGTACACTGCCGCATAGCCAGTGTGGGGACAGAGAATATTGTCCATGAGCCGCTGGAACGTAGCGGGAGCCCCAAATAAACTAAAAGGAAGCATGACAAACTGGTGTAATCCAAATAATGTGGAAAAGGCCATTTTCTCTCGGGATAGAGGAGTCAAGGGGATCTGCCAATATCCTTTAGTTAAATCCAGTGTTGAATAAAAGCAAGCAGCACCTAACTAATCGAGCAACTCACCAATGTGAGGCATTGGGTATGCATTGAATTTAGACACCATGCTGACTTTCCTGTAGTCCACACAGAACCGGACCGACCCGTCGGTCTTTGGTACCAGGACCACCAGGCTGCTCCAGTCACTGTGTGACTCCTCAGTTATACCCATGTTGAGCATGGCCTTGAGTTCATCCCGAACCACCTTTTCTTTGTGTTTGGGTAAGCAGTAAGGGTGGCTACACACCACTACTCCCGGGGGCATTTCAATGGAGTGTTCTATGAGGTGGGTGTGGCTGGGAAGGGGCAAGAACATGTTGGAAAATTCCTCTTGCAACTTGGCAACCTCTGTGAGTTGGGCTGGTGAGAGGTGGTCTCCATAAGGGACCGGAGTGGTGTGAGTTGTTGCATTTACTATTTTTACCTCTGCCCACTCCAAACTACCAACACCAATGCCACAGGGACCCCCTTGTTCCAATATTTTACTAGGTTGAGGTAGTATATTTGCAGAGCCCCGCCCCTATCTGTTCGCCTCACCTCATAGTCGACGTCCCTGATTCGCTGTGTGACTTCAAAGGGCCCTTACCACTTGGCGACTAATTTGGAGCTTGATGTGGGCAATAACATGAGTACTTTGTCTCCCAAAGTGAACTCCCTAAGGCGCACACCCCTGTCGTACAGCTGGGCTTCACGTTCTTGTGCCTGCCGTAAATTCTCCTGGGTTAAGTGTGTGAGGGTGTGGAGCTTTGCGCATAGGTCGAGAACGTATTGAATTTCATTCTTACTAGTTGAAGGTTCCTCCTCCCAATTTTCCCGCAGCATGTCTAAAATGCTGCGCAGCTTTCACCCATATAATAATGCAAACTGTGAAAATCCTGTGGTGGCTTGCGGGACCTCTCGTACTGCAAATAACAGGGGCTCAAATCATTTATCCCAATTATGTGCATCTTCACTTACAAATTTCCGAATTAAATTTTTCAGTGTCTGATTAAAGCGCTCTATTAAACCATCCATTTCTGAGTGATAGACGCGGGTGTGGATAGATTTAGTCCCCAGCAACTCATACAGTTCGCACAGTCTGCGTGACATAAATGAAGTGCCTTGGTCCACCAGGATTTCAGAATCCTGATCCAGGAGATAACACAGAAGAGTGCTTCCACAATACTGCATGCAGAGATATTGCAGAGAGGCACTGCTTCCAGATATCACGTTGCATAGTCCACCAGAACTAAAATAAAGCAATATCCTCACGCTGACCGATCTAATGGCCCGATGAGATCCATACCAATTCTCTTGAAGGGGGTCTCAATTAGAGGGAGAGGGTACAAAGGCTCTTTTGGAGTGGCATTCACAGCATGCCGCACACCACCAATGAATGTCCCCGTGAATCCCTGGCCAATATTCAAGCTAGTGTTTTATCCTGCCCCAAGTGTCTGGCCATGGGATTAAAGTGAGCCGCATGGAATACAAGTTCCCTACAGCTCTTTGGGATTAACAACCATGTTAACTGTTCACCAGTTTGAGTGTCCTGCATCATTCGATGCAACTCATCCTTAATAATAGTGAAATACGGGAAGGTGGGTGCCACATTTGGCTGGAAAGTTTGACCATCTATTACTCTCAGTTGGTCACACTCATGACACAGAGTCTCGTCTCGCAACTTCTCTAACAGGAAATCCTAGAGGGAATCCCCGAGAGGGGGAGGAGGGGCGAGCTGCTCCTCACTCCTCGCATCGCCCTGACGTGGTGCTGATGTAGACGGCTCTGTGACAGCTTCCCCAGTCAATGTCACACCAGGATCTCCCTGTGACGCATTATTGCAGGACCCACCCTCTACTATATGCTCCATGAATCCTCTGAACCCTGGCCAATCAGTTCCCAAAATCAGCAGGTGGGTAAGACGCGGATTAACTGCTGCCTTTAAACTATGTTTTTCTCCCCGAAATAGAATGTGGACGGACGCTAACGGATAATTGTGAACATCCCCGTGCACACACAAAACCTTCACCACTTGTGCTCTCCCCAATGCCTCACCTTGCACCAGGCTTTGGTGGATTGAGGTCTGATTACAGCCAGAATCCACCAACACGTGATATGTATCCCCTTGGACACTCACTGGTATATGATATGCTCCAGCCCGATCAGGGGTGGTCTCTGGTGCATCGGGGATCCAGACTACGACTCCCACCTCCATTGTGGGACACTGACCCTGGAGATGCCCGGGCTCCCCACAGCACCAGCACACTGGCCCAGACTTCACCTCTGCACTGGTGTTATGGGCGACACTCACATGAGGGGGAGAAGACACAGACACTGGAGGAGAAGATGGGAGGACACCGCAGGTGTGGTGGGCCGGCTGGGGGGGGGGGCCAGACCCCGTCTCCATGGTGGGGGAATGGGGCGGGGACGAGAAGGGGAGGGAGGGAGGGAGGGGGGAAGGGGAGGGAGAGAGAAAAAGAGAAGAGGCGACACGGCTGCCTACTGCTGGAACTGCCACCAGATGGTCCTCCACCAACTCAGTGGCTTGATCCAGCGACACCGGGAGAGGACACTGGACCCACTCCACCGTTCCTTCCAGAAGAAGTGCGATGAACTGGTCCAGTGTCACCAGATCAATGATCCCCTCAGCGTTGCGGTAGTCCACCCTCAGCCACCGCCAGCAGGTGTCCCAGAGCTGTTGGCCGAATGCAAATGGCTGGACGACCTCCTCCAATGTCAGCATCCGGAAGCAATGACAATGTTGTCCTGGGGAGCGGCTGACACACTGCAGGATGGATCGCTTCAGGTCCGCATATACAAGCCAGCTGTCGGGGGGGAGCTGCTGCATGGCGAGCTGCGCCTCACCAGTCAGTAATGTAAGTAGGCGCACCACGCGCTGCTCAGCCGGCCACCCCCATGCTTCGGCTGCTTGCTTGAAGAGAGCAATGAAGGCTTCCAGATCATTGTGCGGCCCCATCTTCATCAGGGCCACATGTGGAGGGTCTGCTGCGGTGGCAGTCGATGACCCCGCCGACATGAGCAGGTGCCCGGAACACCGGGTGATCTTCCTTCTGGGCCAACATCAAGGCTTCAAAAGCATTGTTCCTGCTCCTTTTGGAGGGTGATCAGCACTTGATGCTGGTTTAGTTGGGTGGTAGCAAGGGCATGGATGAGGTCCTTGAATGGGGAGGACTCCACGGGTGGTTCCCTTCAGTATCCTGGATTTCGGCACCACTGTAGTAAGCCCTGACATGGGTGGAGTACTGAAGCATGGCAGGTGGGAGATGATCTCACACACTTTATTTTCAAGATTATAGCTTTTCAGCTTCATTCATTCACTCGCTCACTATTCAGACACACATTTGTTCTGGTCAGGAGAGCTCTCTCCCTCCTTTTCTACCCTCCGCCGTCACTGCAACACACACAAAACATTAATTGACAACAGGTGCATTGACTTTGCCACTCACCTTCCTCGACCCCGCCCTCCATTCACAGACCGATGCTTGGCCATTCCCCCGCTGCCACAAAGAGATTTCATCATCTTTAGGTGATGAAGCATCACAGGAAAATGATAAAAATGAAAAGTTACCTGCACTCTGGCTGTTGCCTTTGTGCTTGTCTTTGCTAGCATGTCAGTCAATTGCACTTTTCCCTTTGCTGCTTACATCCACATTGCAACGACACAATGTACAATAAGCATGGAAGTCATCCTTTCTGCTTTTTGCAATGAATTAATGATCTTTTATACATTCAGCATTAAACCTCTTTGAGGCATTTTTGCTACATTACAAGTAGGCTACCAGTAGAAGTAGGCTAAACTGAGTCTGTAGCTAGCCAAACTGTCTCTGACCTGGTGTGATGTGACCTCAGGCCACGCAGCTAAAGCTGCAAGAGGTCATTAAAATAGAAGTGACAGGTCATTAAAACTTCCAACTTTGGCACGTGAAACTTTGATGTTTGACATCAAAAGGAAAGTGAAAATCTTCACCACATATCCCATTGTTTTGGATAGGAATTTAGATTTGTGCTAAATGACTTGTGTGAAAACAGTTTTGTGCTAAATGACCGGATACCAGCTCAAAGGCACTGTAGCTGCAACATGTTATAAGAGACAATGAGGAAGTATAGAGAAGTGTCCAAAAATAGTTGTCAGCCAGATTTTTAAACAATAATTCGGAACAAAAAAAAATCATTTTTCCCTTTCTCACAATTCTTTCTGATATGACTCTCTTTTGGGTTGCCGGTCAAATTAGTTACCAAAAAGGTACACATAGCCGAAATACAACAGGATTAAACATGAAGACACTGAAACTATAAACTCAGAATGTAGAACAACTCTACTCAATAGTAATCAAATGATTGTGGATCACTTGATCAGGATGGAGCATGACAGAACAGAAGCAAACACAGCAATCACTATTTCTGCTATTTCCCTAAAACTGATTCTTGAGATGATTTTCTCTGCCATCACTCAGATAAGAGACAAGAAATTAACATTTGCTGGCTTCTTGTCTAAACTTCTTTTCAGCAGCATATGGTGAAATAGCCAAATATGTAG
This sequence comes from Neoarius graeffei, assembly GCF_027579695.1. Classification (NCBI taxonomy): domain Eukaryota; kingdom Metazoa; phylum Chordata; class Actinopteri; order Siluriformes; family Ariidae; genus Neoarius; species Neoarius graeffei. Next base: position 37,982,179 of record NC_083576.1, on the reverse strand, counting down.
CTCAGATTGGAGGCAGCAGTGAAAAGGTGGTACAATCAGAGATCAAGCATAATTAAATATATATTTTTTTAATTTAAGACAGTCCCATATAATGAATAAATGACACAAATTTGGACAAATAAGGAAGTATTCATCACAAGCGTATCCCAAACTGGGATGAGTCAGTCAGCTCTCTCTAGGATTCCAGCCACAATCTGCATCTGGGGGTGCAGAGTCAATGGGTCCTGCCAGGATAATTACTCAGCCAACTGGGTTATCCCAGCTGGAAAAGTCCCCTGCTTGCTGTTGCTCATTATTTGCCTTGATTACCTGTCAGTTAACAATATAGGTACACAAAAAGGGGCAGAACCATGCTAAAGTGAGTGCAAAATCACATCCTTGCTTGAACAATAAACAGTTCAAGCCAGAAGGCCCTCAAAGACGTACTTATGGTTACAAGGGAAAAAAGAAAGCTTCTAATAAGGGACATGTTACATCCATTAGTCCATTTGTCAATTATGAATCACAGTTGAACTAATACTTTTGGTTTAGTTTCACACTGCACATAATTAAATGAACCAGAACCAAAACACACGCACACATGCACGCTCACACACAAAGTATGGTTTGAGGAGTGAAAGGGAGCATTAGATTCAAATGGACAAAACACTGTATATCATAAAACATTCATACAAATAAGATATAGATGATGGTTCAGTAAACATTTTGATAGGGCTTTGATATCTCTCAATTTCAAGTTGGTTCAATTTCATTTAACTGTAATGATGTTTGGTATACTTTCTAAAAGACATGTCTAAACACTCAAGACAAAGGATCTGATTCCACTGATATGCAGATGAGTCTCACATTGATGACAAAAGATGGAAGAAAACAAGTTTTTCTAAAATTACATGCAAATTACAGAGATATAAATACATGCTATATATTTAGTTGATGTATATATCATGCAATAATTGAATAGATGGGCATACTGTGTTGAAGAAAAAGGTATGTGTTTTATTTTGATGCACATGCCAGGTTTTAAGAAGGTTTATAAATAAAGATGGTTACTTTAATAGGAACACCTGTACCTGTTCGCTACTGTAGCATAGTGCATTAAACAGTGCAGATACAAAATTGACATTGACTGTGACATTATTGTAAGTGCGAGACAGTCTGGTTTGAATATTTCAGAAACTGCTGATCTCCTGGGATTTTCATGCAGAACAGTCTCTCGTATTTACACAGAATGGTGCCAAAAAAAAAATCCAGTGAGCAGCATTTCTGCAGGTGGAAAAACCTAGTTGTTGGGAGTTCACAGAAGAATTGCCAGGACTGACCAGCTATAGTTACAGTTTGAGGAAAATGTTTGTACACCCTTTGGAATTTTTTACATTTCTGCCTAAATTGGTCATAAAACATCATCTGAACTCTCCAGCAATCTTAAGAATGAACAAACAGTGTCTGCTTGAACTAAAACCACCCAAACATTTGCGTTTTATCATATTTTTATTGACCATAAGATGGAATTATTCACAGGATAGGGAGGCATAAGTAAGTACACCCTTTGATTTAGTAGCTGGTTGACCCTCCTCTGGCTGCAATAGCTTCAACCAGACGTTTCCTGTAGTTGCAGACTAGACAGGCACAACGATCAGGAGAAATCTTGCACCATTCCTCTTTGCAAAACTGTTGCAATTCAGCAAGATTCCTGGGATGCCTGGAATGGATGGCTTTCTTGAGGTCATGCCACAACATCTCGATTGGATTGAGGTCGGGGCTTTGACTGGGCCATTCCAGAACGTGAATTTTGTTCTTCTGAAACCATTCTAATGTCGACCTGCTTCTGTGTTTAGGGTCATTGTCCTGTTGCAGGACCCATCCTCTCTTGAGTTTCAACTTTTTGACAGATTGCCTCAGGTTTTTCTGCAAAATATCTTGATATACTTGAGAATTCATTTTCCCATTGATTATAGCCAGTTGTCCAGGCCCAGAGGCAGCAAAGCACCCCCACACCATGATGCTACCGCCGCCATACTTGACGGTGGGGATGAGGTTTTGCTGATGGTGTGCTGTACCAACTTTCCTCCACACATGATGTGGTGTGTTCCCCCCAAACAATTCAACTTTGGTTTCATCAGACCACAATATGTTTTTCCAGTGGCACTGAGGAGCATCCAAATGCTTTTTCGCGAACTCCAAACGAGCAGAAATGTTCTTTCTGGACAGCAATGGCTTCCTCCGTGGCCTTCTCCCATGAATCCCATTCTTGTTCAGTGTCTTTCTTATAGTAGATGTGTCCACAGAGATGTCTGCATGTTTCAGTGATTTCCTCAAGTCTTCAGCGGACACTCTTGGATTCTTTTTTACCTCATTGATGATGACTCGCAGTGCCTTTGGAGTGATCTTCGCAGGGCGACCACTCCTTGGCAGAGTAACAACCGTTCCAAATTGTCTCCATTTATACACAGTTTTTCTAATTGTAGACACATGAACACCAAGGGTCTTAGAGATGGTTTTGTAACCCTTTTTAGCTTTATACAAATCAATTATTTTGTGTCTTAAGTCTTCAGACAGCTCCTTTGAGCGAGGCATGATGCACAGAACATGCCTCTCATCAAAACACACCTTTTAACTGGTTTTCCAGTGGGGTGGGTAGCTTACGACACACCTCAGTGATTGGACATCAGGTTGGCTCACACCTGAGTCAAATTGTTTATCATCTAATTAGTCTAATTAGCTCTTGGATGAGCCTTAGCTAAGGGTGTACTTACTTATGCCTCCCTATCCTGTCAATATTTCCATCTTATGGCCAATAAAAATATGATAACATGTAATTGTTCGAGTGGTTTTAGTTCAAGCAGACACTGTTTGTTCATTCTTAAGATTGCTGGAGAGTTCAGGCGATGTTTTATGACCAATTTAGGCGGAAATGTAAAAAATTCCAAAGGGTGTACAAACATTTTCCTCCGACTGTATTAGGTTCACCTGGGATTGAACCCAGGTCGCTGGTATAGCAGGCAGGAGCTCTACCCCTCTGCCCCAAGGCAGTGTTATAAGGCTCAGATGCAGAGACAAGGTTATTCAGAGTAAGGGTTCTTACTTGATAAGCAGGGCAGGAATATCTGAACAGTAAGTACATAATGAGTAAACTCAGGTGAAAACAATACGAGTAGAGGTTTTGCACCATCACGTGACCTCCATAGCAATCTTAACTACACCGTCATGACAGGGGGCATGCTTGTTGTGCTTTGTTCACACGAGTTAGTTGTTATTGATCAGTACGGGAAGGTTCTACTGCATTTTTGGATGTAGAAATCATTTTGAATGAAACAAAGACATCAGATTTTTTAATTTCCCAAAAGTGATTCATCATTTGGGGGAAAAAACTAGAGAGATTACTAAATGTAGAAGGGAAAATGGGGGAAAGAAAAAAAAACATTCAGCGAGACTTGGTGTTGAATGGAGAGGTCAAAAACCCCATGCAATACTCACTTCATTTCCATGAAGGAAAGATTTAAAAAAATGTGAAATTAATTTCACAACTGGAGCAAGGTGCTTAGTCTTATCCAGTGAAGTGAACGTGAGCAACACAGCAGCTCGGCACAGCCTAACCTTCACTGAGACTTAAAAAATGCATTTACAATCAGGGATCCTTCCTTGTTGTGCATGTGCTTGGGAACCATTCATTATGGGAAACACCTGATGCTGATTTGATCACAATCAGCACGCATATGTAAGGATGGAGGCTTTGCAAAGTATCATCATTATCATTGTCACATTTGTTTCTAGCCATGTTTATGACTCTGCTTTCAGTTTCATTGTGTTTTGTTTTTGTAAATATCACACCTGCTAATAAACACTCTTCCTGCACTTATATCCATCTACCGCCACATACCTGACAGAATACTTGCAAAATCTCGATGAAAACAGCATCCTTATATGCACATGCTGACTGCACTCAAATCAGCATCAGGTGTTTCCCATAAAGAGTGGGTCTGAAGCACACGCACAATGCACTCCAAAGGATCCCGGAATGAAAATGCACTTATTAAGTCTCGGTGAAGGTTAGGCTATACCGAGCTGCTGTTTTGCTCATGTTCACTTCACTGTATAAGAATGAGCACCTATCTGCAGTTGTGAAATTATTTTTTTAAATTCTTACCTTTGTGGAAATGAAGTGAGCATACCATAGGGTTTTTGACCTCTCCGTTTGACACAGAGTCCCCCTGAATGTTTTTTTTCTCCATTTTCCCTTCTACATTTAGAAATTTCTCTAGTTTTTTCCCCTGATGATGAATTACTTTTGGTAAATGAAAAAAATCTGATGCCTTTGTTACGTTCAAAGTGATTTGCACATCTAAAAATGCAGCAAAACCTTCCCATACCGATCAATAACAACTAACTTGGCTGAATGAAGCATGACAAGCATACCCCCTGTCATGGCAGCGTAGTTACCATTGCTATGGGGTCATGTGATGGTGTAAAGCCTGCATAGACCCTTTGCGCATGATGTAATGCATCACATAATTTCTCCTGGGGGTCAAACAAACACACACTGTCTTTCATGTAAGTAAGGCTTAATCTGTCTTCAATATGGTTCATTTTTGCGCTGTTTTTGTTTGTTCAAATTGAGAAATAGATAAAAGCTATTACCATCTCCCCACTACCAAGAAAAATGTTAACAAAGAGAAGCAAATGCTTCAAGAATAATGAAGAAATGAGTGGCTAGAGAGAATACAACGAGAGGAGCTAAGCCTGAAAACTCCAGAAAAATTTGCGATTGTATTTAAAATGTATTTTTTTAAAAATAGAAAGTCAGAAGTGAGTATAGAAGAGTTTGCTTAAGAATCACGTTTTATTTCTGCTTGCATTCAAGTTAGCTTCTTCATGAAAGTGTTCAAACAAAATCAAATTATTTTCTTACAGATGAACCAACTTCCTTATTCGACATGGAAAACCCAGATTGGGCACCAAACAAACAACATGGACATAATTCAGGAAAAAAAAAAATCCAACAAGGAGCAACGTGCATAATATATCCTGAAAAAAACAGAAAAGATTAAGAGCAGAGAGTGCTGAAACTTTGCTTCTGTTATCAGAGGAACCCAGTCCTGTGCAAAATGTTACCATGGAGCCAGAATGGAGGAATGAACTGACAGTTTGAGAGTGTTCTACACAAACACACTTTACAACAGCTGCATGCATGTGAAACGGAAATAAATAGACTAAGGCAGGAAAACTATTTTGGATAAAACTGTTATTGTCGATTACACATCAACTTGTGTGACTCAGTTGTGCCTTTTGAATAGAGAATAAATGAAGACGGAACTGAACACTACCTGTTTATTGAAATTATTATTACAAGGGTGATTATAGTTACTATATGACAATAGCTACAATTGGAATGTGCTGGTTCTGTTAGCATTTGTAATTTTTGTACCATCCACGATTAGGTAAAATTAAAATAAAATCTTACAAAATTGAAAGTCTAGAACAAGATATTTTGTTATTTTACAAACAACACTTCAGATATTGTTTTAACAAAAATAAGTATCAATGTATAAATGACAGAGTGAAAATAACTCTGTAACTAGATGTCATTGGGGTTGTTGAGACATGGAGGGCCAGGAATACCATCTAGCCAACAGTTCAGGTAGGAGTCCATTGAGAGTAAATGCTTCCCAACATTCTGTTCCCGAAAGCTGATATCGGGAAAACTTCTTTACACAAATATGTCTGTGAAGGTTTTCAGTCATCCAGGTCATCATAAATCGTAGGTGCTAAAGAAGGCAACTGGACTTGCTTGAAATTCTTGAAGACGTTTCACCTCTCATCCAAAAGGCTTCTTCAGTCCTGTCTGACTAGTGGGACTGGAACTCCACATGACTCAGACAGAACTGAAGAAGCCTTTTGGATGAGAGGTGAAACGTCTTGAATTTCAAGCAAGCCGAGTTGCCATCGTTAGTGCCTATGGTTCTTTACACAAAGGTTTTTTTTTTCTTTTGTAGTTTTTTTTTTTTTGAACTGACCTTCTGTGTCAGGACTCTTTGGGAAAAAGAAAGTATATTCCATCATGTAGCTAACGCTAATGCTTGACCACAAATGTGCACCATCACAACAATTGTTTCAAGGAATTTTGTACAGATCATAATCACGAATAAACTCTAATTTCCGTGTATATCCATATTTTGCTTCTTTCTGAATAAGATTATCCAAGTAATTCGATAGTAGAGCTTTTTAGCTGTAGTTTTCTTTGGACAACAGCAATGGACATCAGACATTTTCACTTGGCTTCAGTATGTGAGCAGTATGTAAATAAAGTTCACTTGTCCCCCAGGTCTAGAGTAGCAGCAGTTGCTCATGTAAATGTGATGTCAGTGCAAGGGGTCTATAATCAGACCAAACAAAGACACAGAGATTCCACATGGCCAAAACAGGAATAGCAGACACAAAGTTATGACAACAGTAAGTCAACACTCATGACAACAGACATGAGAAGAAAAGCACCTCAGAATGTACAACATAGTGAAATTTGAGGTGGATGTGCTACAATAGCAAAAGACCACACTGGGTATTACTCCTATCAGCTGAAACCAAGAATCTGAAATTACAGTGGGCACAGGCTCACCAAAACAGAAAAGAAGTAGGAAAAAGACCAGGGGTCTCATTGATCAAAGTGCACACAATACAAGTACTAAATTTGTGTGAAAAACCCATCCATATGCACAAGAAAATGGGTCTTTATCACACATGCATGCAAACAGCTGTAAGCAATAGCGACTGATAAATCCCACACATTCTAAATTGATATACTTGTGCACAGTCACACTCATTAAAGAAATACCCAACTTCCCATTAAAAAGCATAGTAGCTTGCTCATGGTGCTGTGTTTCAGACAACATAGAACATGCCAAATGGTCTTTTATAAATAGTTGTCAGATATATATATATATATATATATATATATATATATATATATATATATATTAGTGCTGTCAAAACTGTCGCGTTATTAACGCGTTAACTTGACTCAATTTTAACGGCGGTAATTTTTTTATCGCGAGATTAACACTCTGTGACATGATGTAGGTTTTTCATAAGCTTTTGAAACTGCCAGGAACTTGGAACAGAGACTTTGCTTAGAAAACCAGCAGCTAGACTGTAATGCCACGCCCCCCCCGCCAAAGAACCAGCACGGGCAGGGCGCGCTAGTAGAGATGGGATTTATGGCTCTTTGATGGGATCCGCATCTTTGTGATCCGTTCTTTGAAAAGAGCCGTTCAAAAGACTGGCTCATTTGGCTCTTTTTAAATATTTATTCAGTTTTAAGAAGACAGCGTCTAAAGAAGCCAGATCCCTCTGAACTGTAAACTCAATGCTATCCCAGAAATCCTTCCTGTAATATGCAAATTTGGCCGCCTCTGATTGGACAGCGCGACGTATCAACAGGCAGAAAGTGTAAAAGTACAAAATGTGTTAAGTGAGCTGAAACAGTAAAGATCAGATTCAATGCAATATTTATCAACGAACAACTTAAACTTAATATAATAGTGTACTTTATATTATAATCAAGCATGTCAAGCCTACAGTCACTGTGTAACCTATCTCTCTGATTAGTCTATCTCTCTGTAGACTAACTCAAACAGTAAATCATTTCACTCATGGTTCTCTTGCTAGCCCCGCGCCGGTGCTCGGCTTAGGTTTTACTTTGCAGTGGCTGTGTCAAGACGTGTTATGCTTTGCAATAAAAAAAAAAAACATTGGTACATAGCAAGCCCATTAATTTTTTTATGCTGATAAGAGAATTACAATGTTCTTTTTATGTGAAAAAAATGTGCGATTAAATTGCGATTAATCGCGAGTTAACTATGACTGTCGCGACATTAATCGCGATTAAATATTTTAATCGCTTGACAGCACTAATATATATATATATATATATATATATATATATATATATATATACACACACACACACACACACACACACACACACACATCCCACTTGCCCCTTCTTCGGGTGGTATTTTTTCCCTCAAGCTCGGGTCCTCTATCAGAGGCCTGGGAGTTTGAGGGTCCTGCACAGTGTCTTAGCTGTTCCTAGAACTTTGCTTTTCTGGACAGACATCTGGATGTTATTCCTGGGATCTGTTGGAGCCACTCAGTTTGGGGGTCACTGCACTGAGGGCTCCTATCACCACAGGGACCACTGTTGTGTTCATCTTCCACATATTTTCTAGCTCTTCTTTCAGCCCTAGATACTTCTTGAGCTTCTCAAGTTATATTTTCCTGATGTTATTGTCACTTGGTATTGCCACATCTATCACCACAGCCTTGTTCTCCCATTTGTCCATCACTACTATGTCTGGTTGGATAGCCATTACCAGTTTGTCCATCTGTATCTGGAAGTCCCACAGGACCTTAGCTTGGGCATTCTCAACCACCTTTGGAGGTGTGTCCCACTTTGACCTTGGAACTTCCAGTCCATACTCGACACAGATGTTTCTGTACACTATGCCAGCGACTTGGTTATGGCGTTCCATGTACGCTTTTCCTGATGGCATCATACACCCTGCTGTTATGTGCTGGATTGTCTCAGGGGCATCTCTGCACAGTCTGCCTCGTGTGGTAGACCCCGGCCTCTATTGATCTTGTACTTTGGGCCTGTGCAGCTATGATTAGTGCCTCTGTGCTGTCTTTCAGTCCAGCTTTATCCAGCTACTGGAAGGATTTTTCAAATGTCAGCCACTTCTTCTATCTGCCAGTGGTACATTCCACGCAGTGGTTTGTCTTTCCATGATAGTTCCCCTTGCACTTCCTTCTCTGGTTTCTGCTGCCTGAGGTATTCATGAAGCACTTGATTCAGGGCCATCTCCCTGATGTACTCATGGATCTTTGTTGTTTCATCTTGGATAGTGGCTCTGATGCTCACTCATCCTTGTTGTTGTTCTTCTTAGCGTACGGCTTCAGGGTGCTGGACTTGGGGTGGAACCCTCTATGCATTGTCAGGAATTTTCTTGTCCTAATGTCGGTGGCCTCTGTCTCCTCCTTCAGCCAGATTATTATGCTAGCAGGTGTTGACCAGCAGGGCATAGGTGTTGATGGTCCAGACCTTGTTCTTCCCGTTCAGCTGACATCTCAGGATTTGCCTTACCCTCTGTAGGTATTTGGCTGTTGCTGCTTTCCTAGCGGCCTCTTCATGGTTGCCATTTACCTGTGGGATTCCAAGGTACTTGTAGCTGTCTTCCATGTCTCCTATTATGCCATCTGGTAGCACCACCCCCTCAGTTTTGACTGCGTTTCCTCCCCTTGTTACAACCTGGGCACACATATCTTGTCCGAATGACGTCAGTGGTGTAGATCCTGGTGGTGTGAATCAGTGAGTCGATGTCTTGCTCAGACCTGGCATACAGCTTGATGTCATCCATGTAGAGGAGGTGGCTGATGGTTGCTCCATTTCATAGTCGGCATCCATAGCCGCTCTTGGTGATGATCTGGCTGAGGGGGTTCAGTCCTATGAAAAACAGCAGCGGGGACAGGGCATCTCCTTGGTACATGCCGCACTTGATGTGACCGGTTATTGGCTTGAAGTTGGCCTCTAGGGTTGTTTTCCACAGCCTCATTGAGTTCTTGATGAAGGATCTGAGAGTACTGTTGATATAGAGTTTCAAGCATTCCAGGATATATGTGTGGGGCATCGAGTCATAGGCCTTCTTGTAGTCAATCCAGGCAGTGCACAGATTGGTATGTCTGGTTCTGCAGTCTCAAGCTACTGCACTGTCTAGCAGTAGCTGATGTTTTGCTCCTCTGGTGTGCCTACCAATTCGTTTCTGGGCCTTGGTCATGTATTGAGTCATATGCCTACTCATCTTATCCACTATGATGCCTGACAGGAGCTTCAATGCTGTGCAGAGGCAGGTTATCAGGTGGTAGTTAGATGGGACTGCTCCCTTCTGTGGGTCCTTCAGGATCAGAACTGTCCAACCCTCAGTCAGCCATTCCAGGTGAGTCCCATCTATGAGCAGCTGGTTCATCTGTGCTGCCAAGTGCTCATGTAGTGATGTTACCTTCTTTAGCCAGTAGGCATGAACCATGTCCAGGCCTGGTGCTGTCCAGATCTTCATTTTCGAGACTTTTACTTGGATGTCTGCCATGGTGATGGTTACTGGGTCTCGTTCAGGGAGATTGCTGTGTTTGGCTCTCAGGTCTATTAGTCACTGAGCACGGTCATTATGTGATTTTTCCTTCTCCTATTTCCCTTTCCAGTATTGTTCAGTCTCCAGCCTTGGTGGATCTGGAACCATGTTGTTATTACCCTGCAACTTGGAGTACACCTTTGATGGTTGAGTGGAGAACATCTGATTTATTCTCCTGGCTTCAGCTTTGCTTGTGTACTTCCTTAGATGGGTAGCCAGGGCTGTGAGTCTTTGTTTGGCAGTATTTAGGGCCTCAGGTATGGACAGCTTGCGATATTTTTGAGGTAGTCCTTTCCTTGTCATACCTTTCTGGAGTACCATTCTAATACACTGCAAAAAAAAAAAAAAAACCCTGCATGGACAGATAATTTTACTTGACAAGACATCTTAGAATAAGTTGGTTACAATCTAGAACTAGTTTTAATAATCTCAGAGTTGGTGTCTTGTATTCTTCTAATAGGAAACACTAGATCATTTCAACTATATTCAAGATATTCTAACTTATGATATCATTTTTGCAGTGTAGAAGAACACAAAACACCAACTCTGAGATTATGAAAACTAGTTCTAGATTGTAACCAACTTATTCAAAGATGTCTTGTCATTTAAAATTATGTCCATGCAGCAAGATAATTTCTGTTGACTCACGGCAAGAGGGGCCTGGGTTCGAGCCCAGCAGCCGATGAGGGCCTTTCTGTGTGGCGTTTGCATGTTCTCCCCATGTCTGCATGGGTTTCCTCTGGGGTGTTCCGGTTTCCCCCACAGTCCAAAGATATGCAAGTTAGGTTAATTGGTAACTAGTAGGTGCAAGTGTGAATGGTTGTTTGTCTCTGTGTGCCAGCCCTGTGATGATCTGGCAACTTGTCCAGGGTGTACCCAGCCTCTCACCCATAGTCAGCTGGAATAGGCTCCAGCTTGCCCGCGACCCTGTACAGGATAAGTAGCTGCAGATAATGGATTTATTTATTTATATACTGTGTGTGTGTGTGTGTGTGTGTGTGTGTGTGTGTGTGTGTATATATATATATATTTTTTCTCTTTTCATCCCTGTCTTCCTGTCCTTTTACTCCCCCTTGTGTGTATGTAAGGACAGGTTGATGGTCAATTCCGCTGGTACTTGTGACTAGTGATAATAAAGGGTTCATTCATTTACACACACACACACACACACACACACAGTGGTGCTTGAAAGTTTGTGAACCCTTTAGAATTTTCTATATTTCTGCATAAATAAATATGACCTAAAACATCATCAGGTTTTCACACAAGTCCTAAAAGTAGATAAAGAGAACCCAGTTATCAAATGAGACAAAAATATTATACTTGGTCATTTATTTATTGAGGAAAATGATCCAATATTACATATCTGTGAGTAGCAAAAGTATGTGAACCTTTGCTTTCAGTATCTGGTGTGACCCCCTTGTGCAGCAATAACTGCAACTAAACATTTGCGGTAACTGTTGATCAGTCCTGCACACCAGCTTGAAGGAATTTTAGCTCATTCCTCCATACAGAACAGCTTCAACTCTGGGGTGTTGGTGGGTTTCCTCACATGAACTGCTCGCTTCCAGTCCTTCCACAACATTTCGATTGGATTAAGATCAGGACTTTGACTTGGCCATTTCAAAACATTTAACTTTATTATTCTTTAACCATTCTTTGGTAAAACGACTTGTGTGCTTCGGGTCATTGTCCTGCTGCATGACCCACCTTCTCTTGAGATTCAGTTCATGGACAAATGTCCTGACATTTTCCTTTAGAATTCACTGGTATAATTCAGAATTCATTGTTCCATCAATGATGGCAAGCCGTCCTGACCCAGATGCAGCAAAACAGGCCCAAACCATGATGCTACCACCACCATGTTTCACAGATGGGAAAAGGATCTTATGCTGGAATGCAGTGTTTTCCTTTCTCCAAACATAACGCTTCTCATTTAAACCAAAAAGTTCTATTTTGGTCTTATCCATTCACAAAACATTTTTCCAATAGCCTTCTGGCTTGTCCACGTGATCTTTAGCAAACTGCAGACGAGCAGCAATGTTCTTTTTGGAGAGCAGTGGCTTTCTCCTTGCAACCCTGCCATGCACACCATTGTTGTTCAGTGTTCTCCTGATGGTAGACTCATGAACATTAACATTAGCCAATGTGACAGAGGCCTTTGGTTGCTTATAAGTTACCCTGGAGTCCTTTGTGATCTCGCCAACTATTACACACCTTGCTCTTGGAGTGATCTTTGTTGGTCGACCACTCCTGGGGAGGGTAACAATGGTTTTGAATTTCCTCCATTTGTACACAATCTGTCTGACTGTGGATTGGTGAAGTCCAAACTCTTTAGAGATGGTTTTGTAACCTTTTCCAGCCTGATGAGTATCAACAACATTTTTTCTGCGGTCCTCAGAAATCTCCTTTGTTCATGCCATGATACACTTCCACAAACATGTGTTGTGAAGATCAGACTTTGATAGATCCCTGTTCTTTAAATAAAACAGGGTGCCCACTCACACCTGATTGTCATCCCATTGATTGAAAACACCCGACTCTAATTTCACCTTCAAATTAACTGCTAATCCTAGATGTTCACATACTTTTGCCACTCACAGATATGTAATATTGGATCATTTTCCTCAATAAATCAGTGACCAAGTATAATATTTTTGTCTCATTTATTTAACTGGGTTCTCTTTATCTACTTTTAGGACTTGTGTGAAAATCTGATGATGTTTTAGGTCAAATTTATGCAGAAATATAGAAAATTCTAAAGGGTTCACAAACTTTCAAGCACCACTGTATACACACACAGTATATTATATATATATATATATATATATATACACACACACACACACACACACACACATACACACACACACCAATCAGCCACAACATTATGATCACTGACAGGTAAAGTGAATAACATTGATTATCTCATTACAATGGCAACTGTCAATGGGTGGAATATATTAGGCAGTAGTTCTTGAAGTTGATGTGTTGGAAGCAGGAAAAATGGGCAAATGTAAGGATCTGAGTGACTTTGACAAGGGCCAAATTGTGGTGGCTGGATGACTGGGTCTGAGCATCTCCAAAATGGCATCTCTAAAATCATGTGGGGTGTGTTACTGGTATGCAATGGTTAGTGCCTACCAAAAGTGGTCCAAGGAAGGACAACCAGTGCACCGGCGACAGGGTCACAGGTGGCCAAGGCTCAATGATTGGCATGGGGCATGAAGGCTAGCCCATATGGTCCAATCTCACAGAAGAGCTACGGTAGTATGGTATGGTAGTAGCTCTTATGCTGAAACCCACATAGGACAAGGATAAGGGTTTAATATAGTTTGAAGTTTTCAGAGAAAATCTCTGTGAAATGTTCAGTCCCACGAAGAAATATATCTGAGAAAGGTTATAAAGGAGTTGGCACTGTAGTACAAACTAAAGTCAACAGTAATGTCAAGTGCAAATTTCAAATAACTGAATCTTACAATTTTTAAAACGAATTAAAACAAACATATTTTAGTAACATTACTTTTTATTTAATCAAAAACAAACAAATAGATCTAGAGGTATCATAATTTAAAGTATGGAATTAGGAAGCTTCTTTGGAAATGTGACCTGGTAGATCTATATACGTGTATGTATCACAAAATGGGATCGTGTTTTTGTGTATTTACAGAGGTTTGTGCAACCATGGCATTTAGTTCAGTAGCATGTTGAAGGTTGTAGATTACAAATTCAATGACACAAATGACCTAATTTGTATATTAAGTAACCTAATTAACATAAAATCACTGCCATTTTGAATTCTATAGCTTTGGCAAAATGCAACACTGTTTTATTTTTCTTTCTCTTAAAACTATGGAATTTTGTACAATAGCACATTGAAGGTTATGGATTTCAAATTTATTGAAAGAAATTACCCCTTGTAGGGGAGAAAACTTGGGCTCTGGCTCAGTACTGGTCTTGGGCTCGAGCTGTGGAGATGACTCAAACTCTGGATTGGACATGGGCTCTGTGCAGGAAGCACGCTCAGACTCTGGACTTGACTTGGACCCTGGACTTGGCTCGGATCCAGAACTTACAGTGGACTCAAGCTCTGGGCTGGATTCAAACTCTGGAGATGACTTGACCTTTGGGCTGGACTCTGGCTCCAGCTCAGATGATGACTCAGGCTTGAGTTCTGAAACTGGCTTGGGCTCAGGGCTGGAAGTGTGCTCGAGCTCTGGACTTGACTTGGGCTTTGGACTGGACTTGAGCTCTGCCAATGACTTGGGCTCAAGGCAGGAAGCGAGCTTCGACTCTGGCTCCAGGCTGTACTCAGGCTCAGTAGAGGACTCGAGCTCTGGAGATGACTTGGACCCTGGACTTGACTTGGGCTCAAGCTCTGTCAGTGCATTGCTTCAGTCCTGGTTAGGACCTGGCAGTAGGATGACGATATCTTCATGGCTATATGGTGGCAGAACAACAACGCCTTCATAGCCGGGCAGCGGAGGGATGACGCTGCTTTCGTTCTCTAATACAGTTTCTGGAAGAGGATAAGGTTCTGGCACTGGCCTTGACTCTGGCATAGATGCTGGAGCTGGCGCAGGCTCCGAATCTGGCATTGGCTTTGATACTCTAGCTGACACGGGCACTGGCACGGGTTCTGGAGTAGACACTGGCGCATGCTCTGACGCTGGTTCTGGCACTGGAGCTGACTCTGACCCTGGCGCTGGCATGGGTTCTGTTGTAGACATTGGTGCTGACTCTGGTGCTGGCACTGGTTCTGGAGCAGATACTGGCACTGACTCGGACTCTGGCACTGGTTCTGGAGCAGACACTGATGCTGACTGACTCCAGCACTGGTTCTGGAGCTGGTGCTGGCTCTGATGCTGGCGTTGGCTCTGGCACTGGAACAGACGCTGGCTCTGTCTCAGGTTCAGGCATGGGTTCTGATGCAGGCTCCAGCTCAGACATTGATTCAGGTGCTGGCTCTGGCTAAAAAAACAGCTCTGGAAAGACAGCCTCTAGGAGGAGCTCTGGAACAACAGCCGCCTCTGCATCGACCACTGAAGGGAGCTCTGGAAAACGGCCTCCTCTACTGCCGCTGTGTCGGCCACTGGAGGGAGCTCTCGAGCGACGGCCTCCTCCATTGCGTCAGCCATCGGTGTGACACCCCCCCCAAAAAAAATTATTCATGGGATTCCTCCTTTTCCAAAGATTCAAATATGAACTGGAGTATGGCTAAGAATGTCCATGAGCTCCGAAGGCATGAGTGCTTGACCCTTATAAGATACTCCACCCATCTGTGAGCTCATCCAGCTGTCCATGTGAGCTGAAGGCTCACCTAGATCGGTTCAGGAGGCTTGGGTTCTACAAAGTCCTCGTAAAACATTACACTGCAAGCTGAACCCCCTAGGGTGATATATTCCATAGTACATAGCCAGGAGGATCATTCCGAAACGCTGCCGGATATACGAGGTGAGGGGTTGAGTTACAGAAACATGGTAGATGCGAGGTATGGCAAACTGTATTATTTCCGCTGCATCCATTGTTGGCAAAGTATTCTGTCAGACATGGTAGCTGGATGTATGTGCAGAAGTGATGTTTACTTACAGTGAAAACCACACAAAGGCAAACAGTCCAAATCGGAAGGCAAACTCATGAACGTAATACAAGCAAAGGGTCGGGCAAGGTGCAAACAAGATATCAAAGGCAGAGAGAAAACAAGAACAAGAAACAGGAACAACAATCATGAAACCAGGAAATCAGAAACAAGGGTAGAAAGGCTCAGTAATGTGTACTGATGTAGCGTAATACTTCACACTGATCGTGCATCAGATCAGTCCTTAAATAGGTGCACATATAGTTCCTGAATTAAGTTCAGGTGCGCGTTGTTAACGACATGCATGCTGGAGTCTGCTTGATGCGCACGCAGCCCGGGGCGCGCCTTCAGGTGCACGCACCACAGCGTGCAGGACTGACATTGGGGATAAAATTAGCTCATATGTTTTCAGTCTTCATTTTTCTGTAAAGCTGCTTTTTGGCAATGTCTGTTGTTAAAAGCGCTATACAAATAAACTAACTTGTCTATTTCAGGTAATAATGGTCGGAGTCTTACAAGGCCGACCAGTCACTGTTTACATTAATGACATTTTGTTGGTGATCTCAGGGTCAGAACAAGGACATGCATATCTCTTCAATGAGGTTCTACACTGAAAAACAACCACAGGTATAAAACCCTTTCTTAAAAAGATAGAACTACTAAAGAACAAAGTTGATTTCTTTGGATTTGCATTTACCGGTCATGACAGAATTTAAAGCAGTACAATGAGAACAAAAATGGAGAAACTAATAACCAAAAGTCCCAAAACAGTAAGAGATTTACAAGTTGTACTAGGAACACTGAATTATAACAGACCTTTCATACCTAACTTCTCAAAACAGGCTAAGGTGTTATATGAAACACTTAGAAAAGTTTAAAGGGGCTGACTGCAAAGTCATCTGAAATATATATTTTTTTTATTGTGCATGGCATTTTCTGATGTCTTGCAAGAACAATATCACATGGATGTGTTCATTTTGATGTGTTGAGCATCACTTTTCTCCATTTTGGGACCATTTTCCAACCTCTTGACGTAAAAAGCCAAATGCAAGCTTTAACTAATTAGCGTAACTGTCGAACTGCATCACACCAAAATGGCGACGCGTGGAAAAGATTGTGACTGCATCAATCTCTGAGAGTTTTGAGTCACAGGTATGTAATTTGTGGTTGACATTCTCAAATAGATTGATGAGACAAAAGACAGCTATCTATTTTCTCTGTTACTGCTTTTGTGTTCTCATTTCTTTCTCTGTAAGATCAAAATATTAAGTGTATAACTCCATACTCGCTACCATTGAGTCAAGCCCATACATTCTAAGGCTAAGATAGCTAAGCACTAGCTAGAATGATTCAGCTATCTGTCCAGAAAAATGTCATGTCATCTAACTTTGCTCGATCATGCAGTTGCACTCACTCAGCAGGCTTTCCTTTTCCGCAGGCGTTTAGCTGGCAGGAGAGAGGCGTCTGCCATGTTTACCCATGCCGACTTGTTTTGGTTAAAAGTAGGCCAAACATGCCCCATGGTGGTCACGTGATGTTGTTGCTCACTTGGTTCAGCAATCTTCAGAATTGTAAAATGCAGGATGCATTTTATTTCAGCAAAATATTTACACATAGGATATATGGTGTGTGCAGCAGTGAAACATATCAAAATTCAACTTTGCAGTCAGCACCTTTAAGTGGGATTAAAAAACACAATGAAATATTGAAAAGCTTGTGTCATCCATGTTTGGACTCAGGTTGCTTTGAGAGAAGAAAGAAACAAAGATCTCTGCATAAATTGAGAAATAGATGCAGAAGGATCCAAAGTTATAGCTTATAAAGATGGAGGAACAATATGAGTCCATATACTAGTGCATATCAAACAATTAGGATATCATGAAAAAGTTCAATATTTTCCATTAGTTATTTAAGAATGGGAAAATGTATATTCTAGACTCATTACATGTAAACGAAAATATTTTAAGCATTTTTTTATTTTAATTTTGATAATTATGGCCTCCAGTGCAAAAAAATAAAAACATTTTATATAATATATGGAGTACCCCAGCGTGAAGTGAGCCATCCTACAGTGGGTCAGCTGAGGCCCAGAAGAGCAGTGCCAGCACTTCCGCTCGCTGGCATATAGCGAAGTGGGCCAGCCATTTGCATAACAGCTCCGGGACGCCTGCCAACAGTGGCTGCTGGCCGGCTAGTGCGACGTTGAGACCATCATTGAGCGAGTGACACTGGTGCAGTTCGCCGCCCAGCTGCTGAGCGAGATGCCAGCATGGAGCCGGTCTAGCTGGCCAAGAACCACCTGACAGCGTTTCCAGGAGCAGGCTCTGTTACAACTTTTCTGTTCTCTCTCATTTTTGCTTTCTCCTTCTCCTCTTCCTGCTCCTCTTCTCGCCCCTCCGCCACCCCAGCCCCACAGAAACAGCAGTTAGTCCTAGCCTCACCCACCCACTGATCCTGGGGAACAGAGTGGCTGGGGTTTAAAACATTAATGAAATAGTTAAGAGTGGGTGGATGTTGCAGTAGTACGTCACAGGGGAATCCCACTGCAACATTAGCTGGGGAGGTGGACCCAGGGCCGTCCATGTCAGCTCCACATCATGATGACACGGAGAAGGAGAAGAGCTCTCCTCTCTCTCTGGAGAATCCCTTAGGGGATTTCCCATTGGAGCAGGTATATGACGAGTCTCTTGAGACATGCTTTTGACCAAGTGAAAGTAATTGATGGTCAAATTCTCCAACCTAGCATTGCGCGCTCCTTCCCGTATTTTTGTATTATTAAGGATAGGATATATTGAGTGATGCAGGACACTCAGAGTAAAGAAAAGATGACACAGTTGTTGGTCCTGAAGAGCCGTAGGGGAACTTTTATTCCATGTGGCTCATCGTAATCCTATGGCTGGACATTTGAGGCAGGATAAAACACAATCCTATCATGGCCCATTTCTATCGGGCAGGCATTCATGCCGATGTCCACAGGTGGTGTCCAGCATGTTGGGAATGTCAGCTGGTGAATCCAGCGACCACCCCAAAAGCACCACTGTGCCCATTGCCACTGACGGAGATCCCCTTTGAAAGAATTGGCATGGATTTCATTGGGCTATTAGACCAATCCGCATGTGGATATTGCTTTGTATTAGTCATAGTGGATTATGCAATGCGAGACACAGAAGCAGTGCCTCTCCGCAGTATTTCAGCATGCAGTGTTGCAGAGACACTCTTCCATGTTATCTCCCAAGTCTGGATTAAGAAATCCTGACTGATCAAGGCACTACTTTTATTTCGTGCACACTGTGCGAATTGTATGAATTTTGAGGGATTAAATCAATTAATTACTAGTGTTTGTCTTCTGCAAACGGATGGGCTGGTCGAATGATTTAACTGAAAACTTACAAATATGATTTGTAAGTTCATTCACAGGGACACTAAAAACTGGGACAGGTGGCTAAACCCTCTGTTGCTTGCAATGTGCAAGGTCCCACAAGCCTCCACTGGACTTTCCCCATTTTAACTGCTGTATGGGCACAAGCCCCATGGTGTCTTAGACAGCATTAGAGAAAATTGGGAGGAGGGGTCTTCTCAAAGTAAAAATTTAATTCAATACGTTCTTGACCTGAAAGCAAAACTCCATGCACTGAGTCACATAACTCAGGAGAATTTTCTACAGGCCCAAGAATGTCAAGCTCACCTTTACAACAGAGGGGCATGGCTAAGGGAAGTTGCACCGAGAGACAACGTCCTCATTTTATTGCCCACTTCAAGCTCAAAATTGCTTGCCAAATGGCAAGGGCCCCTTTGAGATCACACAGCGAATTGGGGAGGTCAGCTATGAGGTCAAACATCCAGATAGAGAAGACACGTCAAATTTACCACCTCAATCTCCTGAAATCATGGAGAGAGAAGGTTCCTGTGGCTCTGGCAATGGTAGTTCCAGTGAGGGCGGAGCTGGGACTGGAGGCAAGTCTAAAAAGTGTGGCCCAATTCACCCGGTCCCCTGTGGAGACCACCTCTCACCATTCCAGAGAGCACAGGTTATTAGGTTGCAGCAGGAATTCTGTGATGTGTTCTCACCTCTCCCTGGTCGCACTGACCTCGTACAGCACCACATTGAGACTCCCCCAGGGGTGGTGGTGCACAGCTGCCTGTATCAGCTTCCCGAGCCCAAGAAAAACATGGTTTGGGATGAACTCCAGGCTATGCTGAGGATGGGGGTAATTGAGAAGACTGATGGGTCAGTCCGGTTCTGTGTGGACCACCGAAAAATCAATGCGGTGTCTAAATTTGACACATACCCGATGCCTCGCATTGATGAGCTGCTCAATCGGTTAGGCACAGCTCGCTTTTAGTCACCACTGAATTTCACAAAGAGACATTGGCAGATCCCCTTGACTTCATTATCCCACGAAAAAAAACCCCAGCCTTTTCCACTCCATTTGGCTTACACAAATTTCTCACCCTTCCTTTCAGGTTGTTTGGGGCTCCAGTAATGTTTCAGTATCTCATGGACCGAATTCTCCGTCCCCACAATGTGTACGCAGTGGTCTACTTAGATGACAATCATTTATAGTAACGGTTGAGCAGCATTTATAGCATGTCCTGTTCCAGTGGGTCCAATGCATGAAGGATGCCAACATGTGGATCACTTGTTGGTATCTGGCCCTTCAGCCCTTTAAATTTGAGGTGGTCCACCGGATTACCTCTCCCGCAGGGGGGGTCAGATGCACCTGAGCTAGGTGGTGGGGGTATGTGATAGCAGGGGCATGGTCAAGAGTCAGCTGTGAACAGCGAGGAGGCAGGTTGAACCAGTAGGTAACATATGATGAGGTGCACCTGTGTCTAATTACTGGCTGTCTATTAACCTGTGTCTCTGTGTGTCTTTCAGACAGCCAGGAACAAGAGAGAAAGCTGTGACACCCTGGTGTGTGTGTGTGTGTGTGTGTGTGTGTGTGTGTGTGTGTGTGTGTGTGTACAAAGGCATAAAATCACTGAAAAGTGTGAAAATAAAAAGAACACTGCTCTTCTGAAGCCTGCTTCCAGTTCCTCTGTTTCTCATGAGTTAAAGAGTTGTTACACCATGCCATTTCCGTTGCTGCCGCCCTCCCTGCTTTCGCTGTTCCACGCAGGCACATGGAAGGGCAGGGAGCTGCTCACCCTAGTCTGGCTAACGCGACTTCAAAGCTCTGCGAGCATTTGGTCTGGCAAAGATATTAAGCCCAACCGTTTCCCAAAGGCGTGGTTGACCCGTCTCCCTGAAATGCCTCAGTTTGCTACTGGTCGAAGCCAGAAAAGGCTGTGACGAAGCTTAAACCAATCACATCACTCTTTCCTCTGACGTATGTGACGCGACGGAAACTGCTTGAGTAACAGGAAGAACATAAATACCTCCAGGGCTGCTCTTTGCTCCGTTTTCAATGAGAACTTCCCGTTGAATGCTTTCAATACAGCATCTACCGCTGTGTCAAAGGCTTGCCGCTGCTCCATGTTCGTAATGTTTCTAGTGAATGAAGCGCTTCCGGCATAGATTCTGTAAACAATCTATGGCTTCCGGTCGCAGTTCTACTACGTCACTGCCTTGAACACGCCTCTACCCAGGGCCGTTGGAGATGCTCAAAGTTGATTGGCTCCCGATTTTTCGGGAGCTTGGAAGAGCTGTAGATAGCTTGCCTTGCCAGACTAAGCTCGCAACAGGCCCTCGTGTTGCATCACGCTTAGGATGGGCGGGCCCAGGCTAGCTCACCCTGCCTCAAGGCTTTACACATAGGCATGTGGAAGGGCAGGGATGTCCCATATTCTGACCTTAATCAATGTCATCTCTGTTGTCATTGATGCATGCTCCGTTCTGTATCCGATGGGGGGATTGTTTTCTGCAGCTCTCCTGGCTTTAGACTTTCCATGTAGGCACATGGTAGGGCAGGGAGGTGTGCTCTCCATGTCCCAAGGCTTTCCATATATGCATATTGAAGGGCAGGGAGTTACCAGAAAAGAGCCACCTACTAAATACAACTTGCAAATATTGCAATGTAAATAATATTCTTTGACAAAAGTGGTTCTCACAGAAATACAGACGAGCTGAAGGCCACTATCAAAGCAACCTGGGCTTCAGTAATACCTCAGCAGTGCCACAGGCTGGTCGCTTCCATGCCATGCTGCACTGAAGCAGTAATTCATAGTAAAGGAGCCCCAACCAAGTATTGAGTGTATAAATGGACATACTTTTCACAAGTTGGACATTTCTGTACTGTAAATCCTTTTTTGATTGATTTGAGGAAATATTCTAATCATTTGAGATACTGGATTTCTGATTTTCATGAGCTATAAGCAATAATCATAAAAAGTAAAGCAAAAAAAGGCTTGAAATATTTTACTTTACACGTAATGAATATAAAATATATGAAAGTTTACCTTTTTCAATTAAATTACAATGAACTTTTTCACAATATTCTAATTTTCTGAGAATTTTTATTTACATGTAACAAACATTTACATGTAAATAAAATAAACATATACAGACATGCGCACACACACAAGCACATGCACACATACCTGGATTAATGCCTCATTCAGCTTCTCCTCATCAACTTCCAGGACAGCATCCCGGATCTCATCATAAGGCATTCGGAATGATCCAAGGAAAATGGCTATTGAAAGAAGAAAAAAAAAGTAATTTTAGTGCTCCTTCATTTAGCCTGCTAGTTCTATTTCATTTCTACTGACTGCCAGAGGCAGTGCTTTAAGCACCTGGATGTCCATCACGTGTGCGTGCAGGTCAAGTGTTTGTATCAACAAAATCACCTGTGACCTGGGTGACGTATGCCCCCTGACCCAGCACTAAA
Source organism: Neoarius graeffei (assembly GCF_027579695.1). Taxonomy (NCBI): domain Eukaryota; kingdom Metazoa; phylum Chordata; class Actinopteri; order Siluriformes; family Ariidae; genus Neoarius; species Neoarius graeffei. The sequence continues at coordinate 37,959,593 of NC_083576.1, read as the reverse complement.
GGCACATTCACCCAGGAAGTGACCTCTTGCCATCTTCTTGCAATGATGAGTAGGTTTCAGGAGTGTACAGGCATCACTGGTAGTCTTGTAACTCGAGATGAGTTGGAGCTGCAAGCTTTTGCCCTCCAAAGACTATAATTAGCATTTTATTTACAGTTAAGCGTGTTCCGTAGGCTTTTGAGCAAGCCACGGATGGTGTTATACCATGCCCAATACGGAGCCAGCTGTTGATGTCGCTTGATGAGGCACTTAGGCCTGATGCACGCTGTCCCCAGCCACAATGCCATTTGACAGACGATCTGATTGTAAGGAGCTACAACACAGCAGCTCATATTGGATGCATCAGGAATGTCATACCTTATAATTGCCCTGTCCCAGACATTGCAGACCTCTGAGATCAATCCTTCTGCCCAGAGCCTGGGTGATGCCTCCTTGCAGGCACTCGCCTGTATGACCAGAGAGTTGGGTAGGCTAATGTCTTCACTAACCCTTGCTCAGAACCAGGGATGACTGGCCCAGTCTCTGCTTCTGGAGCCCTGCAGGAAAGCTCTCTTCCTGTCATTCTGGGACAGCTGTGTGGACCAGCTGCGCAGCAGGCTCTGGAGCGTCGCCTACAGGTTACAGAGGCCAGACAGCAGTTTGCCAGTCTGTGCCGTGACCACCTTTAGGGGCCATACTTTCCCCACAGAGAGGTTGTGGGCATGGATGCCTCCCTAGCAGGGTGGGGAGCAGTGTGGCAATGCAGAATGGTCAGAGGCCAGTGGAGTCCTTGGCAGTAGGAACAACACATAAATGTGTCAGAACTACAGGCTGTTCTGCTTGCCCTCAAACATTTCCTCCCAGGGACTTCCGGTTGAGGCCATGTTCGAATAAGATGTGAGCTACAGTGCTCCTGCAGCCCAAGTTTGTAAAACCTGACTGAAACAAAATAATTGGGTTGCTAACTAATGCAAGACACAAAATAACTTTTCATGCAATTGTTTTTCACCACTATTTCTGAAAACTGTGAACTACGACCATGCCAAACAGACCTTGTAAAAATACTGAGGTAGGCCCAGCAGCCACCATGGACTGCCCTGAAGGACAGCCCTCAGGTGGAGAGGCCTCAGACCCAGGAAACATGACAAGACCAGAGGCTATGCTGCCCTCCATACTGAACTACGCTCACTCAAGACTGAAATTGTCGGCATAATTGACACAAGACTCGACCAACTTTCAACCATCATCGGGGTGAACTGGCGGCTTACAATTGTGAAACTAACGTTGCCATCTCCGCTGTTAAAATCACCATGAACAAGCATGCTAACAAGCTAATACGGTGCACATTGCTGGCCCCTCTTCTCTTCACCCTGTACACCGTGGACTTCTGCTACAATTCGGAGCTGTGTCACATTCAGAAGTTTGCCGATGACACAGCCGTCGTTGGGTGTATCAGTGACGACAGAGAGGAGGAGTATAGGAGCCTGGTGAGGGACTTTGCTGTGTGGTGCAACAGGAACCATCTGCAGCTCAACACCTCGAAGACCAAGGAGCTGGTCATTGACTTTGGGAGGTCCAGACCAAGGTCACGGCCAGTTCTGATCGAGGGAGTCGAGGTGGAGGCTGTGGATTCCTACAAGTACCTCGGGCTATGGCTGGACAGCGGTCCTTTAACATCTGCAGGAAACTCCTGTGGATGTTCTATCAGTCTGTGGTCGCCAGTGTCCTGTTTTACACTGTGGTGTGCTGGGGGGGCAGCACATCCAAAAAGGACACATCCAGGCTGGACAAACTGATCAGGCGGGCCGGCTCTGTGGTCGGCATGAAGCTGGACTCTCTGGTGACGGTGGCAGAGAAGAGGTCTATGGACAAACTATTGAACATCATGGACGATGCCAGTCACCTTCTGCACACCGTCATCAGCAACCAGAGGAGCCTGTTCAGTGACAGAATGCTCCTTCCCAAGTGCAGGACGAACAGACTCAAAAACTCCTTTGTCCCTCATGCCATCAGACTGTACAACTCCTCTCTGGGGGGGGGGGGGGGGGGAGGTAACAGGAGGACAGAGGACGGGAAGGAGCAGTAGCCTAGCCTAACAATAAGCAATACCGGACAATGTGCAATATAATGTGCAATATAAAGTGCAATATCTTTCCAGCTGTGTCCCCGTCCCCCCTTCCCCATATCTTATTCTTTTATATTTATATATGTAAATACTTAATTTATCTAGAAGTTTTCTCTATTTCTTTTCTCTGTTTATCTGTAATGATGCTGCTGGAATCTTAATTTCCCTGAGGGAACCCTCCCAAAGGGATCAATAAAGTTTTATCTAATCTAATCTAATCTAATCTAATCTAATCTAATCTAATCTAATCTAACAGAGCTGGAGTGTGCAGCATCTAGTGCAGCTGATACTATTACAAAGCTGGAGCATGAAGTCGGGCGCTTAAATAAAATGATGAACCAACTCTCCGACAAGTGCACTGATCTTGAGGGGCGCAACAGGAGACAAAACCTGCAGATTTTGCATGTAAAGGAGGGAGCGGAGATGAGTAAGAAGCCTTGAGACTTTGCTGCACAACTTTCAAAGGATGCTCTGTCCCTGGAGGAGCATCCATTTGTTGACAGATGTCACAGATTGCTCCAGATCTGTCCAGGGAACAACAAACCACCTCGCCCCCTCATTCTCAAAATGCACTACATTCACAAGCAGGAAGAAATATTATGGAGGGTGGCAGAGACACAGCAGATAGCTTTCAATGGACAGAGGATCTAGCAATAGCTAGACATTAGGGGGTTTCATGTTCATGTTTTGGGGGGGGGGGGGTTACTCTGCTCTGTGATAAATAATTTTCGTGTTGTGATTAAGATTTTAAGATCTTTTCAGGTTTCCTTTTCCTGATACAGGACAATGGCGTAACTCTTGGTGATGAATGAGGGGGCCGTACTTGTACTACGTGGAATGTGAAAGGGCTGAACCACCCAGTAAAGAGGGGTAAAGTACTAGCCCACCTGAAATCTCTGTCCTTGGACATCATGTTTCTTCAAAACACCCACTGAAAGAACAGTTCTCTCGGTAAGCTAAGGAGTAGGTGGATTGGGCAAACTTATCACTCATCCTTCTTCGCAAAAGCCAGAGGTGTATCTATTTTAATTCACAAAGGTGTTCCATTTATACACCGATCAACAAAAACAGATGTGGAGGGTCACTTGGTTCTGATAACCTTGGTTAATATTTATGGGCCTAATTTTGACCATCCTTTTTTAGGAAGGTGTTCTCCCTAATAATGGACATATCTCAAACAGGCCTCATTGTTGGAGGAGACTTAAATTGTGTTCTAGACCCTTATATGGATAGCTCCTCTAAGAAGCGGGCCCCGCATTCTAATTCCAGGGACTTCTTAAAAGCATATATTAACAACTCAAACCCATCTGATGCGTGGAGATTCTTCCACCCCACAGAAAGGGACTACTCTTTTCACTCACATGGACATAACGTTTGGAGGATGGATCCCCAACTTATTAACGACCCCAAATTCAAAGCAGAAGTACTTTGAATTTGGCGAGAAACCCCAAAAACTGCTTGCCAGACAACTGCGTGAATTAGAAAATGACTGCACAATTCATAAAATCAGGTCCAAATATGGAGCTCCTCTTACCTCAGTGAAAGACATTAACAAGCGCTTTAAGGAATTCTTTGAAACCCTTTATACTTCTAAAACAAGTGCAGGACCCCATGATATGGAAAGCTTTATTTAAAGTATCGATCTTCCCTCCTTCTCACAGGAGGATTATGCCTTTTTAAACAAAGACATCACCCTTAAAGAGTTGAAAGATACAGTTAAAACTCTGAAAAGAGGCAAAACTCCCGGCCTCGATGGACTGCCTTTTGAGCTGTACAAAACATTTACTGACACACTTGCACCTTATATACTTAATATGTTCTCAGGCTCTTGAAAAGGGATCTCTGCCACAAACGCTTAATGATGCTGTCATAACTCTTATTCCCAAAAGGGGCAGGGATCTGGAGAAGGTTGGAGGTTATAGGCCTGTCTCTCTCCTGAATGTGGATCAGAAAATACTAGCCAAACTCCTGGCAAACAGACTCAACAAATGTACTGGCACATTGGTTTACCCAGATCAGTCTGGATTTATTCCAGGTAGAAACTCTGTCTCCAACCTTAGACATCTTTTTAATATAATGTATCACCCCAAATCTAATCTGAGTGATTTCGTGGTAGTCTCTCTTGATGCTGAAAAGGCATTCAATCAGGTGGAATGGTCATACTTATTTAAAGTGTTGGATAAATTTAATCTGGGAGATACATTTATAGCCTGGATTAAACTGCTGTAGAGAAATCCCAAGGCCCAAATTTTAACAAACGGATTGCTGTCCTCCCACTTCAGCCTGTTTAGGGGCACAAGACAGGGCTGTCCCCTCTCGCCCCTCCTTTTTGTGCTGGCTATTGAACCCTCACTGAGTCAATTTGCTCAGATCTTAATATTCATGGCTTTAATATCATAGACACATCTGAGAAAATTTCTCTGTATACAGACAACGTTCTGTTGTTTATTACCAAACCCCAACTCAGCCTCCTTGTGATTCTAGATAAAATCAACCTATTTGGAGCCTTCTCTGGTTACAGGGTTAATTGGACCAAAAGTGAGTTGATGCCTGTGGGGTGAAGGGACCTTTCCCCCAATACAGCACCTTCAATTTAAAATTTCTAACCAGTCATTCACCTGTCTTGGAATTCAGGTCACTAAAGAATTCTCCTCTCTTTTTAAAGACAATTATCCCCCTCTTTTGGCCAAACTGTAGACTAATATTCGGTTTCGGAGATCGCTTCCTATTTCACTGATTGGCAGAATTAACATGATCAAAATGATATTCCTTCCCCAACTACTATACCTCTTCCAGTGTCTCCCAGTGTTCTTGACCAAATCGTTTTCTAAGGTCTTAGATTCTATTGTCCTATGCTTTATTTGGAACTATAAAAGTCATAGAATCAAAAAAGCTCATCTCTGAAAACTGAAATGATCTGGTGGGCTAGCTCTTCCTGATTTTTGTCTTTACTATTGGTCTTTTAATCTTAAAATAATTTCAGTGTGGTTAGATAAGTCAGCTGAGCCCCCCCCCCCCCCCCCCCCATTGGAGCTGGACCAGTGTCGTCCATATAGTTTAGGAGCAGTAATCCTGTCTCCGGTGACCTTAGACAAATCTGTTTATGGCAGAAGCATTATTATAAATAATATGGTTAAAATTTGGAAGCAAATTCAGACACATTTCAGGATCAGTTCACTTTCTTTCCTGCTCCCTTTAGCTGGGAATCCTTCTTTTCCACCATCCCAGCTTGACAGTGGATTCTTACAATGGAGAACGCTGGGCATTTACACAGTCGGTGACCTTTATTTGAATGAAACTTTTGTCTCTTTTGCTCAGTTGCAAGAAACATATAAACTCCCTAGGAATAATTTTTTTCAGGTTTCTTCAGATTAGAAGCTATGTCCGTACGCACTTACCCTCCTTTGAAAGTGCTTCACTCTCAGCTTTAGACAGGTATCTTCAGAATACTGGTTCTGACAGAAAGGTGTCGCATTTCTATGACTTATTACACTCCATTACTCCCCTCTCCACAACAGCAATCAAAACTGCATGGGAAAATGAACTGGGGACAGAGATCCCCAATGAGACCTGGGAAGAGAGTCTCAAAGAGGTTACTGCTTGCTTGATCAACTCGAGACACTGTCTCATTCAGTTTTGTGTCATCCATAGACTTCACTACTCAAAATCAAAGCTCCACAAAATGTCTCCAGATACATCTTCACAATGTGATAAATGTAATATAGCAAAGGCAAACCTCCTCCACTGCTTTGTTCTCTGTCCTAGGATAGAGAGATTCTGGACAAAAATTTTCAAAACACTCTCTGATGTTCAAATGATTCACATTGATCCTGACCCTGTCTTAATTTTGTTGGGAGCTTCAGATTCCACAACGGTATTGAGAAGAGCACAAAGGCAACTTCTTTCTTAAGCTTGATTACAGCCAAAAAAAACCTCATTTTGACATTCTGGAAGAAGAAGGAGGCTCCCACTTTTAAGATGTGGCTCAAAGAAATGGCTGACACTCTGCACCTTGAAAAAATAAGGTTTGCTCTGAGGAACAGAGAATTGCAATTTAACAAGATCTGGCTGCCCTTCATCCGTTACCTTAAAATAACCCATAGCTGACTTTCCTTATATAAGTGATTGTCTGCTATCACTCCATTTTTTACCTTTTGTCTGTAATTCTCCATCACAACATGTATCGATATATAATGTTCTGAGCAGAAGGGGGTGGGTAGGGAGGGAGGGTATACGCACTTTTGTTTATTTAGGTAGGATACATTTGTTGTATATTTTTAAAATTCCTTTTTCTTTATTCATAATGAAAATGTAGACTGTTTTTCCTGCCCTACATTATGCAATCTACCTCTAATAAAACACACTTGTGGGGGGGGGGATTTCCTCCCAGTGCTGGTAGGGCAACATGTCCTTGTAAGGACAGGCAACACATCTGTGGTCTACCATATAAACCACCAGGGGAGAACCAGGTCCAAACAGTCCTTAAAGATAGCACAACAGTGATTACTGTGAGCCCATACTCACTTATTGAACCTGAGAGCAATACACTTACCAGATCTCCTATCCCAGCAATGTCCCCATCCTGGGGAATGGAGGCTGCATCCAGAAGTGGTATAGTAGATTTGGCATACATATGGCAAAGCAGGGGTGGATCTTTTCACCTCACAGGCAACAACACACTGTCCTCTCTGGTATTGTCTGGGGGAATCAACAAGCCCCTCGGGCCAAGATGTGCTGGCGCACTTGTGGCCAGATTGGCTACAGTATGCTTTCCCTTCACTACCGTTAATACTGTCCACTCGAGACAGGATCCTCAATGGGAATCACGAGGTGCTACTAATAGCCCCTACATGGCCCGGAAGAGTGTGGTTCCCAATATTACACAGGTTACTGGACAGAGAGCCCTGGTACCTCCCTGTACGGCAGGCCCTCCTCTCACAGCTGGAAGGTCAAATCTGGCATCCAAACCCAGCTCGGCTGCAATTCTGGGTCTGGCCTTTGAAGGGCCAGAACCATTGTTAGGATCCTGTTATCCAGCAGTTGTGCAGACCATCGACAGCTCCCGGGCACCTTCCACCAATGCGTTCTATGTTAAAAGATGGAAGCTTTTTTCTTAATGGTGCCACACACAAGATCAGGAACTAACACGCTGTTCTATACCAGTAATTCTCAGTTTTCTCCAGTCCTGCCTTGACAAAAGCCTTGCAGCCTCCACCATCAAGGGTTACAGTGCTGCTTGAAAGTTTGTGAACCCTTAAGAATTTTCTATATTTCTGCATAAATATGACCTAAAGCATCATCAGATTTTCACACAAGTCCTAAAAGTAGATAAAGAGAACCCAGTTAAACAAATGAGACAAAAATATTATACTTGGTCATTTATTTATTGAGGAAAATGATCCAATATTACATATCTGTGAGTGGCAAAAGTATGTGAACCTTTGCTTTCAGTATCTGGTGTGACCCCCTTGTGCAGCAATAACTGCAACTAAATGTTTCCGGTAACTGTTGATCAGTCCTGCACACTGGCTTGGAGGAATTTTAGCCCGTTCCTCCATACAGAACAGCTTTAACTCTGGGATGTTGGTGGGTTTCCTCACATGAACTGCTCGCTTCAGGTCCTTCCACAACATTTCGATCGGATTAAGGTCAGGACTTTGACTTGGCCATTCCAAAACATTAACTGTATTCTTCTTTAACCATTCTTTGGTAGAATGACTTGTGTGCTTAGGATCGTTGTCTTGCTGCATGACCCACCTGCTCTTGAGATTCAGTTCATGGACAGATGTCCTGACATTTTCCTTTAGAATTCGCTGGTATAATTCAGAATTCATTGTTCTATCAATGATGGCAAGCTGTCCTGCCCCAGATGCAGCAAAACAGGCCCAAACCATGATACTACCACCACCATGTTTCACAGATGGGATAAGGTTCTTATGCTGGAATGCAGTGTTTTCCTTTCTCCAAACATAATGCTTCTCATTTAAACCAAAAAGTTCTATTTTGGTCTCATCCATTCACAAAGCATTTTTCCAATAGTCTTCTGGCTTGTCCATGTGATCTTTAGCAAACTGCAGACAAGCAGCAATGCTCTTTTTGGAGAGCAGTTGCTTCCTCCTTGCAACCCTGCCATGCACACCATTGTTGTTCAGTGTTCTCCTGATGGTGGACTCATGAACATTAACATTAGCCAATGTGAGAGAGGTCTTCAGTTGCTTAGAAGTTACCCTGGGGTCCTTTGTGACCTCGCTGACTATTACACGTCTTAATTTGGGAGTGATCTTTGTTGGTTGACCACTCCTGGGGAGGGTAACAATGGTCTTGAATTTCCTCCATTTGTACACAATCTGTCTGACTGTGGATTGGTGGAGTCCAAACTCTTTAGAGATGGTTTTGTAACCTTTTCCAGCCTGATGAGCATCACCAATGCTTTTTCTGAGGTCCTCAGAAATCTCCTTTGTTTGTGCCATGATACACTTCCACAAACGTGTTGTGAAGATCAGACTTTGATAGATCCTTGTTCTTTAAATAAAACAGGGTGCCCACTCACACCTGATTGTCATCCCATTAATTGAAAACACCGGACTCTAATTTCACCTTCAAATTAACTGCTAATCCTAGAGGTTCACATACTTTTGCCACTCACAGATCTGTAATATTGGATCATTTTCCTCAATAAATAAATGGCCAAGTATAATATTTTTGTCTCATTTGTTTAACTGGGTTCTCTTTATCTACCTTTAGGACTTGTGTAAAAATCTGATGATGTTTTAGGTCATATTTATGCAGAAATATAGAAAATTCTCAAGGGTTCACAAACTTTTGAGCACCACTGTATATAGTTGTCATCTCAGCCATGCATAACAGGATAGATGGAATGACTGTTGGGTCCCATACTCTTGTGACATGCTTTCTTAAAGGTGTGCAAAAGCTAAGACCACCTCAGAGAAACCCAGTACTGTTTTGGGACTTGCCCTTTGTATTAAAGGCACTGTGGCAACTCCCATTTGAACCTCTAAAGAGGTTGGAATTGAAGTATTTGTCTATGAAGACAACCTTTCTCTTAGCCATGGCTTTGGCCAGATGAGTAGGTGAGTTGCACACCTTATCAGTGAGCCAAGAGTGCCTACCTTGGAATCCTGGTGGCACAGGGGTAACCTTATGGCCTAACCCTTCCTTTCTTCCAAAGACCTTTTCATCTTCTTACACAAACCAGCCCCTCAGTCTGGCAACTTTTGAGCCCCCAACTCAAGAGGATGAGTAGGGGTAGAGAGCATACTTCGTGTGCCCAGTGCGAGGATTAACTCTCTGGGGTCTGAGGGCATTTTCTGACACTAATGATTTTGGCATGCTCTGACTTTGTCATCAGTTTCAACAAATCTAAGCAGTATTTTCAAAGTCAAATGACTTTTTTGTATTCAGTACAAGTTCAGCTACAATAATATATATGTATGTGGCAGCGGTGGCATGGCTGAGCGTCAGTTTGTGAATGGAGGGCGGGGTCAGGGAAGGTGAGTGGCCAAGTCACTACACCTGTTGTCAATTGGTGTGTGTGTGTGTGTGTGTGTGTGTGTGTGTGTGTTTCTTGCAGTGATGGTGGAGCATAAGAGGAATAGGAGAGCAGAGAAAGGGCACTGGGACCACAGCACAACCGTGTGTGTGTGTGTGTGTGTGTGTGTGTGTGTGCGCGTGCGCACATACATGTCCTAGAGTGCCCAAAAAGCAAACAAACGTGTGTCTGAACAATAGCTCCTGTCTGCCGTGCTTCTGTACTCCACCCACATCAGGGAAATTATCACAGTGGTGCCGAAACCCGGGAGTACAGAAGGGAGCCCTCCCATGGAGTCCTCACCATTCAAGGACCTCATTCATGCCCTCGCTGCTGCTTAGCAGAACCAGCATCAAGCGCTGATTGCCCTCTGGAAGGAGCAGGAACAACACTTCGAGGCCTTGATGCTGGCCAGCAAGAAGATCGCCAGGCGTTCTGGCACCTGCTCACGTCGGCGGGGTCCTCGACTGCCACCGCAGCGGACCCTCCCAACCTCACCCTAACGAAGATGGGTCCGCACGACATATCCTGAAGCCTTCCTCATGCTCTTCGAGCAAGCAGCCGAAGTGTGGGGGTGGCCGGTCGAGCAGCGCGCAGCACGCCTACTTCCACTGCTGACTGGCGAGGCACAGCTCGCCATAGCTGCAGCTCCCCGCCAACAGCTGGCTCATGTACGACGACTTAAAGCAAGCCATTCTACAGAGTGTTGGCCGCTCCCCTGAACAAGAGTGTCAGCGCTTCCGAGCGCTGAAGTTGGAGGTCGGTCGGCCGGCCATTCGTGTTTGGCCAACAGCTCCGGGACGCCTGCTGGCAGTGGCTGAGGGTGGATGACTGTGACGGTGAAGGAATTATCCACCTGGTGACACTGGAACAGTTCATCGTGTGACTTCCAGAAGGACCGGCGGAGTGGGTTCAGTGTCATCGCCCAGCGTTGCTAGAGCAAGCCATCAAACTGATGGCAGTTCCAACGGCAGGATAATGTGCAGGAGGACATGTCGCCTCTTCTCCTCCTCCTCTCTATCTCTCTCTCTCCCTCTGCTTCCCATCTCTGCCCTGTTCCCCCACCGTGGAGGCAGGGGCCAGCTCCCCCCCAGCTGGCCTGACGCACCCGTGGTGTCCTCCCCTTTTCCCCTTCCGTGTCTGTGTCTTCTCCCCCTCAGGTGAGTGACGCCCAAAACATGAGTGCAGAGGGAGAGCCTGGGCTGGTGTGCTGGTGCTGCAGGGAGCTGGGACATCTTCAAGGTCAGTGGTCTGCGATGGAGGTGGGAGCAGTGGTCCAGATCCCCGATGCACCAGAGACTGCTCTCGATCAGGGCAGAGCCTATCATATACCGGTAAGTGTACAAGGGGATATGTATCATGCCTTGGTGGATTCCAGCTGTAATCAGACCTCAATCCACCAAAGCCTGGTGCAAGGCGAGGCATTGGGGAGAGCACAGGTGGTGAAGGTACTGTTCACAACTACCCATTAGTGTCCATCCACATTCTATTTCAGGGAAAGAAGCATAGAATAAAGGCAGCGGTTAATCCTCATCTCACGCACTTGCTAATTTTGGGGACTGATTGGCCAGGGTTTAAAGAACTGATGGAACACATAGTAAGAGGTGGGTCCTGCATTAATACATCACGGGAAGGTCCCGGTGTGACATTGGCTGGGGAAGCTGTCACAGAGCCGTCTAGGTCAGCACTGAATTCGGGCGATATGAGGAGTGAGGAGCAGCCCGCCCCTCCTCCCTCTCTTGGGGATTCCCTTGAGGATTTCCCATTAGAGTAGTCGCGAGATGAGACTCTGCGTCAGGCATTTGACCAAGTGAGAGTAATCAATGGTCAAAACCTCCAGCCAAGCATGACACCAGCCTTCCCCTATTTCACTATTATTAAGGATAGGTTGTACCGAGTGATGCAGGACACTTAAACTGGTGAACAAATAACCCAGCTGTTGATCCCAAAAAGCTGTAGGGAACTTGTATTCCATGCGGCTCACTTTAACCCCATGGCCGGACACTTAGGGCAGGATAAAACACTAGCCTGAATAATGGCCTGGTTCTATTGGCCAGGGATTCATGGGGATGTCCATCAGTGGTGTGCAGCGTGCCGCAAATGCCAATTAGTAAATCCCGTGGCCACTTCAAAAGCGCCTTTGCGCCCTCTCCCTCTAATCAAGACCCCTTTTGAGAGACTTGGGACAGATCTCGTCGGGCCATTAGATCAGTCAGCCTGAGGATATTGCTTTATTTTAGTTCTGGTGGATGATGCAACATGATATCCAGAAGCTGTGCCTCTCCACAATATCTCAGCACACAGTATTGCGGGAGTGCTCTTCTGTATTATCTCCCGGGTCGGGATTCTGAAAGAAATCCTGACAGACAAAGGTACTACATTTATGTCATGCACACTGCACAAACTGTATGGATTATTGGGAATCAAGTCTATCCGCACCAGTGTCTATTACCCACAAACGGATGGCTTAGTGGAACGGTTTAATCAAACCCTCAAAAACTTAATTCAGAAATTTGTAATTGAGGATGCATGTAATTGGGATAAATGGCTCGAGCCCCTGTTATTTGCAGTTAGAGGGGTCCTGCAACCCTCCACAGGTTTTTCACCATTTGAATTATTATATGGGCAGAAGCCACGTGGCATTTTGGACATGCTACGAGAGAACTAGGAAGAGGAACCTTTGCCTAACAAAAACAAAATTCAATATGTTCTTGACCTGCGCGCAAAACTCCACACCCTCACGCACTTAAGCCAGGAGAATTTGCGGCAGGCACAAGAACGTCAAGTCCGACTGTATGACAGGGGCACGTGCCTTAGAGAGTTCACAACGGGAGACAAAGTGCTCGTATTATTGCCCACGTCGAACTCCAAATTAATCATCAAGTGGCAAGGGCCCTTTGAGGTCACACGGCGAGTCAGGGACATCAACTATGAGGTGAGGTGAACAGATAAGGGTGGGGCATTGCAAATTTACCACCTCAACCTGTTAAAACGTTGGAATGAGGGGGTCCCCGTGGCACTGGTGTCGTCAGTCCCCGAGAAGGCGGAGCTGGGGCCGGAGGTACAAAAAAAAACAAAACAAAAAACACACACCTCAAGCCACTCTGGTCCTTTGTGGAGACCACCTCTCACAAGCCCAACTCATGGAGGTAGCCAAGTTGCAGAAGGAATTTTCCAACGTGTTCTTGACACTGCCTGGCCGCACCTACCTCATAGAACACTACATTGAGATGCCCCCGGGGGTGGTGGTGGTGTGTAGCCGCTCTTACCACTTGCCCGAACACACATACAAAAGAAAGGTGGTCTGGGATGAACTCAAGGCCATCCTCGAAATAGGCATAATCGAAGAGTCCCACAGTGACTGGAGCAGCCTGGTGGTCCTGGTTCCCAAGACTGATGGGTCGGTCCGGTTCTCTGTGGACTATAGAAAGGTCAACTTGGTGTCTAAATTTGACACATACCCAATGCCTCGCATTGATGAGTTGCTCGATCAGTTAGGCACTGCTCATTTTTATTTGACACTGGATCAAAAAGTGATATTAGCAGAGCCCCTTGATGCTTCTATCCTGAGAGAAAACAGCCTTTTCCACACCGTTTGGGTTACACCAATTTGTCATGCTTCCTTTTGGGTTATTTGGGGCTCCTGTGACGTTCCAGCAGCTCATGGACAAGATCCTCCACCCTCATGCCACCTACGCAGCTGCGTACCTCAACAACATCATTATCTATAGCAATGATTGGCCACAGCACCTGGAACACCTTAGGGCCACCCTAAAGTCACTGAGTCATGTGGATCTCACAGCTAACCTGAAAATGTATGCAATTGGACAGGTGGAAGTATAGTATCTAGGTTTCCACTTGGGTCATGGGCAGGTGTGTCCCCAAATTAACAAGACTGCAGCGATTGCAGTCTGCCCGAGACCCAAGACCAAAAAGAGGGTGAGACCGTTCCTGGGGCTGGTTGGCTACTATCGTAGGTTCATATCTAATTATTCAGATGTCACCATCCCGCTAACTGATCTCACTAAAAAGGGAGCGCCAGATCTGGTCCAGTGGACTGAGCAATGCCAACAGGCTTTCTCTAAGGTAAAAGCTGCACTGTGTGGGAGGCCACTTTTACACTCTTTTTACACTTTTACACTCTACACCACAAAGGTGAAGGCTACAAGAAGATCAGCAAAGCTTTACTTAGTCAGAATACTATAGCAATGGGGGCGTCGTGGCTCAGGTGGACAAGGCGCCATACCATAAATCTGGGGACCCGGGTTTGATTCCGACCCGAGGTCATTTCCCAATCCCTCCCCGTCTCTCTCTCCCGCTCATTTCCTGTCTCTACACTGTCCTATCCAATAAAGGTGAAAAAAGCCCCCCCCCCCAAAAAAAAGAATACTGTAGCAAAAGTGGTACAAAAAGTTTAAGAAAGATGGAACTGCAACCATCTCACAGAGACATCCAGGTCGTCCACAGAAGTTAACACCTTGACAGGAGCATCTTCTGATGAGAAGGGTTGAAGAAACTCGGCAGTGAAAACTGGGGTGACTATTTCCTGTGACACAATATGGCATACACTGCAGAGGAATGGCATGCATGGATGCTGTCCACAAAAGAAGCCTCTCCTAAAGCCCAGGCACAACAAAGCCTGCCTAGAGTTTGCCAGGGCCCATGCTGACAAAGATGAACACTACTGGGACTCTATACTCTGGAGTGATGAGACCAAGACAAATGTTTTTGGAACTGATGGCTTCAAAACTGTATGGCGTTGCAAAGGTGAGGAATGCAAAGAAAAATGCATGGTGCCTACAGTGAAACATGGTGGTGGCAGTGTCCTTATGTGGGGCTGCATGAGTGCTGCTGGTGTCAGGGAGCTGCATTTCATTGATGGCATCATGAATTCACAGATGTATTGCTCTATACTGAAAGAGAAAATGCTACCATCACTCCGTGCCCTTGGTCGTCATGCACTTTTCCAACATGACAATGATCCTAAACACACATCTAAGGCCACTGTTGAATTTCTGAATAACAGGGTGAAAGTGATTCAGTGGCCAAGTATGTCTCCTGATCTGAACCCAAACCAAACACCTATGGGGAATTCTGAAGAGACAAGTTGAGCATCACTCTCCATCCAGCATCCAGTCATTGTTGAAGAATGGAAAAAGATTGATGTTGCAAAATGTCGCCAACTTGTTCATTCCATGCCTAAGAGACTTGGTGCTGTCATTAAAAATCATGGAGGCCATACTACTAGATGTATTAGATGTAGTAGTTTTTGTTGTGGGGTGTACTCATTTTTGCACCACCCTAATTTGAGTAAAACTGAAAAATGTGTAATCTGAGTTTATATTATTAACCTTACTTTCATGTTACAAGTTAAACAGATGTTATATTAAACTTTGTCTTGTCAACATTTTGGAAATTGTTTGTGTTCATTGAGATATTGTTTAAAATGTTACTTTTCAAAGGGGGTGTACTCATTTACGCTGAGCACTGTATATATATATATATATATATATATATATATATATATATATATATATATATACACACCGTATTTTTCGGACTATAAGTCGCACTTTTTTTCATGGTTCGGCTAGCCATGCGACTTATACTCCGGTGCGACGTATATATGTTTTTTTTTCTTTTTCACCGCGGAATAACTGGAGCTGATGCTGAGTCTGACGACAGCCACGCAGAAGAAGAGGAAGCGGCGCTTCATCTGCCGCTGGAGGCAGAGTTGTTCAGAAGCGACACCGAGGATGAGGAATTCAATGGATTTGCTGATTTGGAGTGAAATCATCAGCTTGATAAACTTGATTGACCTGTGTTTTATTATTAATGATAGGCCTATAGTTATTTAAATAAGTTATGTAGTGATTTTAGACAGTGCTTAATTTGTGAAGTGGGAGGTCCCGGAACGCAGGAGGTGGGTGGTTCCGGCAACTCAAAAAAAAAAAAAGGCGGGGGATGGTTTACTATAACTTTACGCACATGCGCTTATTGTGTGTGTAAAATAATAATAATAATAATAATAATAATAATATCAGACATTATGATCTTAGAAAACGCTTTAGTGACAAACAGTTACAGACAGTAATATGTCGTGATATTATATTATAAAATATTAATTTTTATTAGTCTATATATTAAATTATATATTACATTTATATTCTAAGGGCGGCACGGTGGTGTAGTGGTTAGCGCTGTCACCTCACAGCAAGAAGGTCCTGGGTTCGAGCCCCGGGGCCGGCGAGGGCCTTTCTGTGTGGAGTTTGCATGTTCTCCCCATGTCCGCGTGGGTTTCCTCCGGGTGCTCCGGTTTCCCCCACAGTCCAAAGACATGCAGGTTAGGTTAACTGGTGACTCTAAATTGACCATAGGTGTGAATGTGAGTGTGAATGGTTGTCTGTGTCTATGTGTCAGCCCTGTGATGACCTGGCGACTTGTCCAGGGTGTACCCCGCCTTTCGCCCGTAGTCAGCTGGGATAGGCTCCAGCTTGCCTGCGACCCTGTAGAAGGATAAAGCGGCTAGAGATAATGAGAATGAGATGAGATTTATATTCTAAAATAACAGACTGTACTCATCACAACCGCCCCTCCTAGAACTGCCACCTTATTGTGGTGGAGGGGTTTGTGTGCTTGAATTATCCTAGGAGCTATGTTGTTGGGGGCATTATGCCCCTGGTAGGGTTTCCCAAGGCAGACAGGTCCTAGGTGACAGGCCAGACCAAGAGCAGTTCACCAAAAACCCCTATGGAGAAAAAATCCAGGACCGTGACGTCGCCCGGTAGGACGCAGCCGGGGCCCCACCCTGGAGCCAGGCCCGGGGTTGGGGCTCGTATGCGAGCGCTTGGTGGCCGGGCCTTTGCCCATGGGGCCTGGCCGGGCTCAGCCCGAAGAGGTGACGTGGGCCCGACCTCCTGTGGGTTCACCACCCACAGAGGTAGCAGTAGGGGTTTGGTGCAGTGTGGATTGGGTGGCAGTCGAAGGCAGGGGCCTCGACGACCTGATCCCCGGACACAGCGGCTGGCTGTTGGGACATGGAATGTCACTTCGCTGGGGGGGAAGGAGCCTGAGCTTGTGCGGGAGGTTGAGAGGTACCGGCTAGAGATAGTTGGGCTCACCTCCACGCATAGCTTGGGCTCTGGAACCCAGCTCCTCGAGAGGGGCTGGACTTTCCACTTCTCTGGAGTCGCCCGTGGTGAGCGGCGGCGGGCTGGTGTGGGCTTGCTTATAGCTCCCCAGCTCAGCCGCCATGTGTTGGAGTTTACCCCAGTGAACGAGAGGGTCGCCTCTCTGCGCCTTCGGATTGGGGAGAGGGCTCTTGCTGTTGTTTGTGCCTACGGGCCAAATAGCAGTATAGAGTATCTGGCCTTCTTGGAGTCCCTGGGAGAGGTACTGAGGGGTGCTCAGACTGGGGACTCCATTGTGCTACTGGGGGACTTCAATGCTCACGTGGGTGACGACAGTGACACCTGGAGGGGCGTGGTTGGGAGGAACGGCCTCCCCGATCTGAACCCGAGTGGTGTTTTGTTATTGGACTTCTGTGCTAGTCACGGTTTGTCCATAACGAACACCATGTTCGAGCATAGGGGTGTCCATAAGTGCACGTGGCACCAGGACACCTTAGGTCGGAGGTCGATGATCGACTTTGTAGTCGTTTCATCTGATCTCCGGCCCTATGTCTTGGACACTCGGGTGAAGAGAGGGGCTGAGCTGTCAACTGATCACCACCTGGTGGTGAGTTGGATCCGCTGGCGGAGGAGGAAGCTGGACAGACCTGGCAGGCCCAAACGTATGGTGAGGGTCTGCTGGGAACGTCTGGCCGAGCACTCTGTTGAGGGGGTCTTTAACTCCCACCTCCGGGAGAGCTTTTCCCAGCTTCCGAGGGAGGCGGGGGACATTGAGTCTGAGTGGACCATGTTCTCTACCTCCATTGTGGACGCGGCTGTTCGGAGCTGTGGCCGCAAGGTCTCCGGTGCCTGTCGTGGTGGCAATCCCCGAACCCGGTGGTGGACACCGGAAGTAAGGGATGCCGTCAAGCTGAAGAAGGAGTCCTATCGGGCCATGTTGACCTCCGGGACTCCTGAGGCAGCCGACGGGTATCGGCAGGCCAGGCGTGCTGCAGCTCGGGCAGTTGCGGAGGCAAAAACTCGGAACTGGGAGGAGTTCGGGGAGGCCATGGAGAAGGACTATCGGTCGGCCTCGAAGAAATTCTGGCAAACCGTCCGGCGCCTCAGGAGGGGGAAGCAGTACTCTGCCAACACTGTTTACAGTGCGGGTGGGGAGCTGTTGACCTCGACTGGGGACATTGTCGGGCGGTGGAAGGAATACTTTGAGGATCTCCTCAATCCCACCGTCATGTCTTCCACTGAGGAGACTGAGGCGGATGACTCAGAGGTGGACTCGTCCATTACCCAAGCCGAAGTCACTGAGGTGGTTTGCAAGCTCCTCGGTGGCAAGGCACCGGGGGTGGATGAGATCCGCCCTGAGTATCTCAAGTCTCTGGATGTTGTGGGGCTGTCTTGGTTGACACGCCTCTGCAACATCGCGTGGCGGTCGGGGACAGTGCCTCTGGAGTGGCAGACTGGGGTGGTGGTCCCTCTTTTTAAGAAAGGGGACCGGAGAGTGTGCTCCAATTATAGGGGAATCACACTTCTCAGCCTCCCAGGGAAAGTTTACTCCAGGGTACTGGAGAGGAGAATTCGACCAATAGTCGAACCTCGGATCCAGGAGGAACAATGCGGTTTTCGTCCTGGTCGCGGAACACTGGACCAGCTCTATACCCTTCATAGGGTGCTCGAGGGTTCATGGGAGTTTGCCCAACCAGTCCACATGTGCTTTGTGGATCTGGAGAAGGCATTCGACCGTGTCCCCCGTGGTATTCTGTGGGGGGTGCTTCGGGAGTATGGGGTTCGGGGCTCTTTGCTAAGGGCTGTCCGGTCCCTGTACGAACGGAGCAGGAGTCTGGTTCGCATTGCCGGCAGTAAGTCAGACCTGTTCCCAGTGCATGTTGGACTCCGGCAGGGCTGCCCTTTGTCACCGGTTCTGTTCATAATTTTTATGGACAGAATTTCTAGGCGCAGCCAGGGGCCGGAAGGAATCCTGTTTGGGAACCACAGGATTTCATCTCTGCTTTTTGCGGATGATGTTGGCTTCTTCAAACCAGGACCTTCAGCATGCACTGGGGCGGTTTGCAGTCGAGTGTGAAGCGGCTGGGATGAGAATCAGCACCTCCAAGTCCGAGGCCATGGTTCTCGACCGGAAAAGGGTGGCTTGCCCTCTCCAGGTTGGTGGAGAAGTCCTGCCTCAAGTGGAGGAGTTTAAGTATCTCGGGATCTTGTTCACGAGTGAGGGAAGGATGGAGCGTGAGATCGACAGGCGGATTGGTGCAGCCTCCGCAGTGATGCGGTCGCTTTACCGGTCCGTCGTGGTGAAGGAGGAGCTGAGCCAAAAGGCGAAGCTCTCAATTTACCGGTCGATCTACGTTCCGACTCTCACCTATGGTCATGAGCTTTGGGTAATGACAGAAAGAACAAGATCGCGGATACAAGCGGCTGAAATGAGTTTCCTTTGCAGGGTGGCTGGGCGCTCCCTTAGAGATAGGGTGAGAAGCACAGTCACTCGGGAGGAGCTCGGAGTAGAGCCGCTGCTCCTCCACATCGAGAGGAACCAGCTGAGGTGGCTCGGGCATCTTTTTCGGATGCCTCCTGGACACCTCCCTGGGGAGGTGTTCCAGGCATGTCCCCCCGGGAGGAGGCCCCGGGGAAGACCCAGGACACGCTGGAGGGACTATGTCTCTCGGCTGGCCTGGGAACGCCTCGGTGTTCTTCCCGAGGAGCTGGCCGAGGCGTCTGGGGAAAGGGAAGTTTGGGCTTCCATGCTTAGACTGCTGCCTCCGCGACCCGGTCCCGGATAAGCGGAAGAAGACGAGACGAGACGAGACTCATCACAACCGGTTTATTTCACCATTGGAGATCAGATCACACAAGACATGAGTTAAATGACTCATTTTAAGGATTTAAGTCGGGGATTTAAAAGCGGTTGTTGTTGTTGTTTTTTTTCACTAGACGATTGTTTTTACTACCGTACCTGTCTTTGGAGATGATATACCTATAGCCTACTTGACCTCTGATTTGATGAAATAAATTCGACAAAAATGAAGAATGACACTCCTCGATGATGACTACAGCTTTAATAACACAGATGAAAGAGCCATGGGGCGATAATAAGCCCTACCGGTAAAAATATTCTAAAAGCAAACTGATTAATGCATCAGTAATAGGCTACTAATATTAGTTATAATAATAATATAGGCTATTAGTAATAACGATAGTGATAGTATTAAAGATAGTAGTAGATATTTAAAATAATCAGACTAGACTACTTACAGGGCAAAGGGCGCGTCATCACTGCTCAGCTGTTCGTTTATTAAATAAACAATGCAGTCGCGCAGTAACCACATGTGAATCTGTGATTCAGATAGAATCACAGATTCTATGGATAGAATAACCCTTCAAAAAAGTGCGACTTATAGTCCGGTGCAACGTATATATGTTTTTTTCGTCTTCATAATGCATTTTTTGGCTGATGCGACTTAAACTCCGGAGCGACGTATAGTCCGGAAAATACGGTATATATATATGCACATACGTGTCCTAGAGTGCCCGTGGGAGAAGCTGAAAAGCTAACAATAAACCATCTGAACATTAGCTCCCACTTGCCATGCTTCTGTAATCCATTCACATCAGGGAAACTATCACAATGTAGTATGTATGTCATGATTGTACTTTAAAAAGAAACAAAAAGATAAATGATGTTGTAAAAAGCAGTTTTAGGACTATGTTGGAATGTGTGAAAAATATTACCTTACCCTTGTGACAAACCATTTTGATTACTTGAGGTGATTCTGTTTAGTCTTAGGAATGTATCAAGCACAAAAACTTAAATCTGCTCCATTGATTTGGACAATTAACTGGCCATCAAAAAATTTATGTCCTATTGTTTTGGGATAACAGGTTGGCAGTAGGAGGGGTATTCAATGAGAAGAGTAAAAAATACCATTCCATTCAATGAGAAGAGTGAATACCCCTCCCACTGCCATCTCTTAAACTTCCACTCCCATCAGGTCAAGTGATCAAAACGGTTTGTCATAATGGGTAAGGTACTGTTCTCACACATTTTAACACAATTCTAAAACTGCTTTTTACATCTTTATTTATCTGTTATTTTTTTTAAGTTTTACTCTTTCAGTGTAAAACTTTACATTCAGTGTCTTGAAATTAACTCGTGAAATATTTTACTCAGTTCGGAGCCACAACCAACTCTGTTACATAATTATTCTTTAATTTTTCACCTACTCCAACTCCAAATTTTACTCTCTAAACTCAAAATAGAGCAAAATTAACTATTTTGAGGAAAATACTTTTAACTCTGAAAAAACTGCTCAGTCATTTTTCCTGTGTATGCACTACAGTGCACACATACCCAATATGCTCATAAGAAATAGAAGAAATGTTTACACTTACTCGAGCTGACCTTCGGCTGGATCGAGTCGAAGTTCAAAATGACACTGCTCATCATCAGTATCACAGTTTTCAAGATTGAACTGAATTGCTGTCCTAAATCATGAACTGAATTACGAATAGAATTGCTGTCCTGAAATTGAATCACTGTCCTGAATCATGAATTGAATCATGAACTGAATCATGCATTGAATCACTGTCTTGAAATTGAATCACTGTCCTGCATCATCCGAAGCACCATCTCACAAATCCGTATGCCATCTCACAACAAGTTTTACCTCCAAACCGGTAGCCTAAACTATGGCCGACATATTTTATCCTGTTTACAGTGGGCGTTCCCACTGCAAAAAAGAAACCTATCGAAACCAAAAGAGTGAAAGTGATCATCCTTCCATTATCAAGTGAATAGTCTTTTACGAATGCTTAAGTGGGCGCTCAGCACTCTGACTTCGGTGTGACTGAGAAAGGTGACAAGTTTTTTGTTTAATCTAATTTGGGTAATTTAAAAAAATATAATATTTGGCAGTGAGCACAAAGGAAAGTGTAAAGTATAAAGTTTCTGTCAATATGTTTATCAAGCTTGTATGATAAAAACTCACAAACATACTTATCTAAATACATGATCTACTCATTCTAAACCTGCCGAGCTTCGCTGGTAAAGCTCTCAACCCCAGAGGGTTAAAGACTTGTATTTAAACCACTGCTGACTTCCGGCAGTCAGATTCACTGTTTGTCTGTCATACAGATCATAGGCAAGGTCACGCCTTGCCCAAACAGAGGCTGTTGAAATGGATTGTAGATGCTACTGTCTATGCCTAGAGGGGCAGTGGTCTCCCAATTCCTCGGGTGAGGGTCACTCAATGAGGAGTGTATCTGTGTCATGGGCAGCCCTACAAGGGGTGCCTCTCTCAGATATCTGTGCAGCTGCATCATGGACATCAACCTGCACATTTGCAAAATTCTGTAGGGTTAATGTGGTCTCTCACAACCCAGTGGCAACAGCCATTCTTCTTACTCCTTCACAGCTCTCTTAAAGGGGCAAGTAGGTCTTCCTTGTAACTTTGTTGGTATTAGTCATCCAGAAATGAAATTAGTCAGTAGAAATGAAATAGAACGATGGTTACATATGTAACCGCAGTTCTATGAATTTTGGATGACCACCAGAACTTGGCAGTCACTCAGAATACTCGCGAGAAGATTGCCAATAGGTCACTTCCTGGGTGAAGGGGCTTTTAATGCCGTGGCAGGGGGCATACATCACCCAAGTCACAGGTGACTTTCTTGATAAACATTCGACCTGCATGCACACTCGATGGACATCCAGGTGCTTAAAGCACCGCCTCTGGCGGTCATCTGAAATTCATAGAACAGCGGTTATATACATAACCATCGATTTCAACAACACACTTTCCACCACCAATGCTCTTGACACAAAATGGTCATAGAATACACTATAGCATTGTTTGAGCCATTTGAGGGAAAGAAACAAAGGAAAAACTTGCCCCGTTTCGTACTTTACACATTCACAGTGAATGAATTATCTGAGAGTTTCTTTCTCTTCTCCTGCTTCACCTTTTAACAAGTTTTGCTATGATAAGCAAATACCTTAATTCATTTCCATATACGGTACATGCTGTCAATCAATTTTCATCTTTGCCAACATGCCAACATTTTTGTTTTACATTTTGTTTTTTCAACAGCAGTACAATAAGTATATGTCACTTCACACTGGCAGGAAATAATATAAGGACTCCTTTCATTTACGTAAAAGTGCATTAGGCAAGATTTGTCAAACTTCAGTACGATCAGGTCTACAGCAGTTAATTTGGTGGAAGTGAATAAAACTTTAATTCCCACCCATGCACAAGCACACTCATACATTCAGCTGTTTGAAGGCCAAGTTATAAGACTACGAACTGGCAAATTTCATGACATGATTTATGAAGATGTTCACCAGTGCTTTATTGCTTTATCCAGATTGAGTTTACATTCCTGTCCTGGAGCAACATCGCTCTGAATTCTGCATCCAGTTTCAGCTCATTCACCAGTAATACATTTCTCCATCTTGGACAAAGTGCTGCATATGTTTATTCTAGTTTTACAGTGTTTCTTGCTCGTAAGATTTAACACAGTGTGTAAAACACAGTGTGATATTTTGCTCACAGAATTATCCAGCTGCACTGGGAGCTTGCCCAATTCACAAGGGACTGAGTGAAGAAACATTGGGAAGTGTCTATAAAATGACAAGAGGTCCCTCCAAACACAAACAAGCATTCCAGACTGTAATGCAGTGTTCCAAAAGGGTTTTCTCAGCCATGTAATACACTTGTAATGAGCCCATGGTTTAAACCATTATTATTTTATTTTTAAATCATGTTCTACATAGTTTCCAGGTCTGTACTAGGAGAATTTTTTTAAAAATGACTATTGTACTTTTAAACGCACTCATCTCTGTTTAAGACCAATTACATTTAATTTCAGAGTAGTTGTCATATTTCTTCCAAATTCATTCACAATTCTTTTCAAGCATGAACAGAGTGTAGTATGTAATTTATAGTCTCTTCTACAGCTAATGCATCACAGAACCTTGCTGGGCTGCTTATTTCTAATGAAGGAGAATGGCTTCATTTCTGGTTGCCCTGCTTTTCTTCAAAATACTTATTTCTTTTCAAATAATTTTTATTTCTATAAGGCCCCATGTGAGAAACTATTGTATCTCAGGTCGTCACAGGGTCCTGAACAACAGAGCAAATATGCAGCCATGCATTACAAGGTCATACAAGGAATGTTAAAAACTGTCACTGTGCAGATTGTGTGTGTGTGTGTGTGTGTGTGTGTGTGTGTGTGCGCGTGTGAGTGAGTGAGAGAGAGAGAGAGAGAGAGAGAGAGAGAGAGAGAGAGAGAGAGAGAGAGAGAGAGAGAGAGAGAGAGAGACCGACCAAGGGGATTCAAAAAAGGGGATTCAAAAATGAATAAATCTGGATTTTCTTCACCAGGTAATTTCACTGAGCAACAGCATGTCACAGAGCAGTGACTGAGGAACTGTCAGACATGTGAGCAAATGGAAAAGCACTCTTATGCTTCAACAGGGACCATAATAGACAACACACTCCCCTCCTGTTTCTCCTCAGCATAATCCCATCAGCATAAATAAACTTACTGTAGATAAACCTAAATTAAAAAAAAATTACAGGTTTTCAAAATTCTATACTTGCTCCCTTTCATTTTGTCTTCTCATTTATACTTTTCTGCCATAAAACAACATATCATGAAAGGATCTGTTAGGTAGAGGAAGTGGGTCAGAGTGAGAAACAAAGTGAAAGCAATAGACACCGACTGACACTATCTCCATTATTTCCTGCCAGGGATGAATTCTTGAACTCAGGAACTATAGCCAGAAAAAGAAATTAAAACAGAAGCTTTTCTGTTATCATGCTAGTCATCTAGGGGACATTAAACTTCTGATCAATATAGAATATGGTGGAACTACAACAAGATCTGACAAAAATGAGTACATATACTCATGCATCTAAAAATAATTAGAATATCCTGAAAAAGTTCTCTTTTTTTGTAATTTAATTCAAAAAGCTAAGTGTTTATGTATTCTATATTCATTACATGTAAAGTGAAATATTTCAAGCCTTCTGATGATAATTGTGGCTTATAGCTCATGAAAATCAGAAATCCAGGCTCTCAAATTATTAGAATATTTCCTAAGATCAATCAAAAAAGAATTTATAATAGAGAAATGTTCAACTTCTGAAAAGTATACACTCAATACTTGGTTGGGATTCCTTTACCACTAATTACTGCATCAATGCTGCATGGCATGGAGGTGATCAGCCTGTGGCACTGCTGAGGTGTTATTGAATATGAGTGTGAATGGTTGTCTGTGTCTATGTGTCAGCCCTGCGATGACGTGACGACTTGTCCAGGGTGTACCCCGCCTCTCGCCTATAGTCAGCTGGAATAGGCTCCAGCTTGCCTGCGACCCTGTAGGACAGAATAAGCGGCTACGGATAATGGATGGATGGATGCTTTGTATCTCTTTAAGGTGTTCTTCCACAAAAAGATGATTTTCATGGTTATCAGGGTCATTCTCATTTCCTGCAGTATTTTGTATCTCTTTTTGTTCATTCTCAGCAACTCCTTCCATTTTGGCGTTTTCTGTATAATGTGCATTCTCTTCATGATCAGTCATCTCATTTCATTCATCATGTCTTTTATCACATTGTGCTTTTAACTTGATTTCATTAAGTTTGGCATCAGTCAGTCTCTTATTTCTCATGATGTCCCTTCTGACTTTTGCAAGATTCTTTGGCTTTAAGTTACTTCTAACATTTTTGCTTCTATTCCTCCAGATATTGTACGTATCTTCACTGTGGTTATCAGGGTTTTGTGAGGAAAAGTAAAAACAATAAATCATTTCTTTATACTGCTCGCTTGTCTATCGATGTCTGTTATTTTTTTTTTTATCTGTCTTTGATTTTTGGTTGCTGGTGAACCAGGAGAGCCAGGGGTAAGGCAGTCCCTGTATTGGTGACCACCCTGGTCATTTTATAATAATAATAATAATAATAATAATAATAATAATTATTATTATTATTATTATTCATCCATTCATAACCACTTATCCTGTGCAGGGTCGCGGGCAAGCTGGAGCCTATCCCAGCTGACAATGGGCAAGAGGCGGGGTATACCCTGGACAAGTCACCAGGTCATTGCAGGGCTGACACACCAAAACAACCAACCATTCACACTCACATTCACACCTACGGTCAATTTGGAGCCCCCAGTTAGCCTAACCTGCATGCCTCTGAGTGGGTTTCCTCCGGATGCTCTGGTTTCCCCAAGAGGAGACCCACACAGGCCATGGGGAGAACATGCAAATGCCACACAGAAAGGCCCCCGTTGGCCATTGGGCTCAAACCCAAAACCTTTTTGCTGTGAGGCGACAGTGCTAACCACTACACCACCGTGCTGCGTCCTCCTCCTACTACTACTACTACTATTATTATTATTATCATTATTATGATTATTATAGTGAGTTGCACGGTGGTGTAGTGTTTACCACTGTCACCGCACAGCAAGAAGGTTCTAGGTTTGAGCCCAGCAGCCAATGGGGGCCTTTCTGTGTGGAGTTTGCATGTTCTCCCTGTGTCTGTGTGGGTTTCCACCGGATGATCCAGTTTCCCCCACAGTCCAAAGACATGCAGGTTAGGTTAAGTGGTGGCTCTAAATTGACCATAGGTGTGAATGGCTGTTTGTCTCTATGTGTCAACCCTACGATGATTTAGCAACTTGTCCAGGGTATACCCTGCCTCTCACTCATAGCTGGGATAGCTGGCCAGCTTGCCCACGAACCCGCACAGGATAAGCGGTTGCAGATAATGGATAGACGGATGGATTATTATAGATTGTTATAATATTGTGACAGTGGGGGTGTGATCGCACATCAGCTGTGAGCAGTGAGGAGTCAGGTCGAACCGGCAGGTGACGTGATGAGTTTCACCTGTGTCTGATTACTGGCATTTTATTTATATATGTCTCTTGTGTTCTTGCAGAGAAGAAATTCTGGGAATGATCATCTGGAAATATGTACAAAATAGGACTGTGACCAAGCTGGGGAGTAACTACTCAACAGCTCATAAAGCATCATCATATGTAATCCAAAGTTCTGCAAGAAGGTTCTGTGCTCAGACTTGTGGATCAGAACTAGAAGTTGAAATATCAGTTCAACTAGAGTTAGCGTTAGCAAGGACATTCTTGATATCACTTTCAAGTGCACTCTGACATTCAGCTGCTTGAAAGCCAAGTTGTAACACTAAAAACACAAAATTTGGCTAATAATTATTTATGAGGATGGTCATGAGTGTATTTTCTGTCCTTTTAATACTGCAATGAAAAAAGCTCATATCAACTTGATTCATCATGCAAATCCAGCCAACTAGACTGGTGGTTCTCAACCGGTGGGGGCGTGGACACTCTCCCGGGGGGGCGCGAGTAGGCTAGGATGAGGGGAAAAAATCATTTTAAAAAAATCACGAAAATTCCCGTGTCGAAAATGCAAGTGGTTGGACTACTATAACACAGAAACAAATCAACCACACAGTTTCATTTCAAATTTACCAATACAGGGGGTAGTATTTTGAGCCTGTGATGCGATGTCACATAACTGCTAGGCTAGCCTACTATATAAGCGTCTGCACACGCGTTGAGCTTCATTCACTCTCGTCTAGTCTCTTGCCAAGTTCGCTTGTGCCAGCTCTCGCTAGTCTATCTGTTATCAGTGTTGATATCGATCTACTTTAGGCCTTTACTTCAAACCCAAACAGTCTTTTTAAAGACTAATACCACAAAAAGTCTTTTTAAAGACTCTCTCAATCTCAGCCCTAGCTATATTTTAACTGCTAAGCGTGCACTTAGCTAATAGGGTAAGCCTCTGCCTTTTTCATCGTGTTGCAACACATACGACACACGCGACTAAGACAATCACACACACTCACTCACTCAGGACGACAATCTTAAGTCTTCAAATAAAATTGGTATTGCCTGCAAAATTGTTAAACACTTGCATTAAAGAACGTGCATAAGTCCCGTCTGATTAGTCCCCGATACTTGTCTCTTAACATAACCACATATCCAAATTATAATTAACAAAAATGGAGGGATTTCTAGTGAGGACCAACAAGGCAACCGACACACCACCAGCTGCAAAAAAGCTTCGAAGGTACGATGAAGCATACCTGCAGTTTGGATTTACAGTCACGGCTGATCTGAGACCTCAGTGTGTCGTGTGTGCCGAGGTGCTAGCAAACGACAGCATGAAGCCCTGCAAACTTAAAAGGCACCTCGAAACAAAACATGCTGCTATTAAAGATAAACCGGCAGAATATTTTAAAAGAAAGCTTGATGGCCTCCATCAGCAACAGGCAGCCATTTAAGTGCACAGCACTGTGTCTAAACAGTGTTTAGAGGCATCGTATGTAGTGGCCAAAAGAATAGCTAAACTGGGTAAACCGCATACAATTGCCGAGACTCTCATTTTGCCGGCTGCACAAGACGTGCAGAATAATGATTGGAGATAGTGCAGCAGCCAAACTCGGTGCAGTACCACTGTCCAATGACACAGTCACTAGGAGGATTTCAGACATGTCTAATGACATCAGAGAGCAACTTGGCTTGGGACCGATGCGTTGGCCTATGCACGGATGGTGCACGGGCAATGATGGGCCGCAAGCGTGGCCTAGTTGCTCGTGTTCAGCAAGTAGCTCCACTTGTGAAATGGACACATTGTATGGTCCATCGCAAAGCATTAGCTGCTAAAAAAATGCCGGTTCTCTTTGACTTCGTGCTGAAACAATCCGTGAAAATGACAAATCTAATCAAATCACGGCCGCTAAACTCTTGCTTGTTTGGGGTCCTCTGCCAGGAGATGGGGTCAGGGCACGAACAGCTGCCTCTGCACACTGAAGTTCGCTGGCTCTCCAGGGGGCGGGTGTTGCAGCGGTTGTATGAGCTGCGAGAGGAGGTGAAGTGTTTTTTGACAGAAATCAAATCAGATCTGGCAAAGCATCTGGATGACACTATGTGGCTTGCGTCTCTGTCCTATTTGGTCGATATATTTGACCATTTGAATGGCCTCAACCTGTCTCTGCAAGGCCGCGCAACTCATATTTTGCTCCTCGCAGACAGAGTGGACACCTTCACACAAAAAATTGACCTCTGGCATGGCCGCATCAGTCAAGGGAACTGCGACATGTTCCCCAGCCTTGCAGACTTTATCACTGATGCAGGCACGTCACACGATTTCTCCTCTCTATTTCAATCAGCGTCTGAGCACCTATCTGCAATGAGAAAAGAATTTGCGATGTACTTTAAAGAGGATTATCGCTCTCTTGCATGGGTTTGAGATCCATTTGTGTGCACAGCAAATGAGCTGTCAATTGATATGCAGGAACAGCTTATTGAGCTGAAGAGTGACAGTAGGCTGAAGGAACTTTTTACCTCCTGCCCTCTTTCGTCATTCCGGGCAGCATTGACGCAGGAATACCCTCAACTCTGTGACGTCGCCTTGAAGATTCTCCTCCCTTTCGCGTCCACATATTTGTGTGAGGTAGGATTCTCAAAAATGACTGCACTCAAAACGAAATACCGCAATCGTGCACAAATCGAGAATGATTTGAGGCTATGTTTATCAGACATTGCACCAAGAATTGAGGATCTTTGCAAGGCAAAGCAGGCTCAGGTCTCACATTAACATCGCCTACCTGCAAGCTTCTGTAAAACATGCAGATGATATGCCTATTATTAGGCCTAGTAATAATAACAATAATAAAGCATAAATTCATATCAGAGGTCTAGTGCCAATTCCCAGTTATAGCAATAGCCTAGTAATGATAATAGGCCAACTGATGATAATAATAATAATAATAATAATAATAATAATAATAATAACAACATCAAAACATGTAACCTCATAATTATATAGCTATAGCCTAGTAATGATAATAGGCCTACCGCTACTCATAATAATAATAGTAATGCCTGCAAGCTCACATTAGAAGTCTGATGCTACTTCCAGTTATAACAATAGCCTAGTAATGATGATAGGCCTACCTACCGCTACTGATAATAATAATAATAATAATAATAATAATAATAATAATAATAATAATAATAAGTATGGGTCTAAAAATAATAGTCTATCTATCTATCTATCTATCTATCTATCTATCTATCTATGCAAGGTGGTATAGTGGGGGTGGGGCCGGTAAGGGGGGGGGGGTGCCGGGAGGAGGGGGGGGGGGGGGGGGGGGCAGGCAACTGCAATGAACCAGCTTTTGGGGGGGGGGGGGGGGGGGCAACTTGAAAAAGGTTGAGAACCCCTGACCTAGACAATTCAGAGCTTTAAACAGATTGAGATTATATACAGTTGTGGTCAGAAGTTTACATACAGTGATATGCATGTCATCTTGGATATGAATGTCAAGGCAATATTTGGGCTTTCATAATTTCTTTGAACTGTTCATTTTCTGTGGCAGAATGTACAGCATACAGCTTTAATAAATAAAAAAAACCACACTAGAATTTGGTGCACAATTTTAATTTTCTTAGGGTTTTCTGAAAAAAAAAACCCACAGGGTCAAAATTATACATACAGGGTCATTCATATATATATATATATATATATATATATATATATATATATATATATATATATATGATTAAGATTATAAACAGATTGAGATTATATACAGTTGTGGTCTAATGTGGCCATATATATATATATATATATATATATATATATATATATATATATAGATAGATAGATAGATATAAACACAGCACACCTAATATTTGGGTAAAATGTCTCTTTGCAAGATTCACCTTAACCAAACATTTTTGTTTACCATGAACAAGCTTCAGGCAGAATTCTGGTTGGATATTTCATGACTCTTCATGGTAGAATTGGTAGAGTTCAATTAAATTTGTTGTTGTTGTTTTTTTTTCTTGGCATGGATTCAACTTATAAGCACGGTCCATATATTTTCAGTAGGGTTGAAGTAAGGACTTGTTTTAAGCTTACTGTTTGCCTGCTTTATCCTCCACAACTAGCTCTGATGCGTGTTTGGGTTCATTGTCCTGTTGTAACTCCCAAGTCGTGTTCAAGTTTTTGATGGTTTATGCTGAAGAATTCTGAGGTAGTCCTCCTTCGTTATTTCCTCCACTTTGTGCAATGAACCAGTACCACTGGCAGCAAAACAGCCCCAAAGCATGATGATCCTACCACCACCACCAGTTGGTACAGTGTCCCACTGTACATGGTGGTCATTGTGGCCAAACAACTCAATCTTTGTCTCATCTGACCATACAGCTATCCTCCAGAAGGTGTTTTTCTTTGTCCGTATGGTTAGTTTCAAACTTTAGTTAAGCATGAAGGGGTCAATTTTGGAGCAGGGGGTTATTTCTTAGATAGCAGCCTCTTAGTCCATGGTGATGTAAAACTCACTGAACTGCAGACAGTGATCCATCAGCTTCTAGTTCATAGCAGGGCTGTGCCATGGTCGTTCCCAGGTTGCTCCTGACCATCCAAACCAATTTCTTTTTACCTGAGGGTAACAGTTTGGGGTTTCTTGAAGCAAAGTGGCTTGGCAAAGTGACTACACCTCACAATAACTTGCATACAATTGTTTGAACTGATCTTGGAATTTGCAGTTGTTTAGAAATGGCACCAAGAGACATTCCGGACTTGTGTATATCTTAGGGTGACCATATTTTGATTTCCAAAAGAGAGGACACTTGGCCCGGCCTTGAGACACACATTCAGACAGGCTTCTCAGAGGTTAATGAACATACTTTATTGTGCCTCAATGGTACAAAAATAACTTCTGTAATAAAATCAAATCAAATCTGTAACCACCTATAACAAAATGATAGCTCTCTTTTCAAATAAATAAATAAATAAATGAAATAATGTTCTAAATATGACCTGTGTTAGAAAATCCAGCTTCAACAAAATCTCTTAATACCTTTTCAATGTAATAAGATAAATAATAAAACAGTCTCACAAAGACACTAACTCAACAAACAAAAATGATCTATACTTTTAATCTTTAGTTGTCTTCTTCATCCTGCTTTTTTCTTCATCAAGCTTTTCTTCTTCATCCTCCTTGTCTGCCCATCCAAATTTTGCTGTACAGCTGATCTTTCCCAGCAGTTTTCGGTTGCTCAACAAATAAGCATAAAAGTCTTTGCAAGAAGTGTCTTTGAAATTGCATTGCACGAATAGAATCCCCTTCAGTGACTCAACAGACAGCTGGTTCCTCTCCTTGGTCCACTGGCTCTGCATCAGTGAGAAAACCCTCTCAACATTTGCACTGTGAGAGGGAAGTGCAAAGGCCAACTGTGCAATCTTCAGTAGCTCTGAGTAACATGCAATGCTTTTTGCCTTCTCAAAATATTTGGTCCACTTCTGGTGCACCTACAGGCCACTGAACTCCTCATCACTGTTGCACCTTTCAGCGATGTCAGAGTCTGGAAATGCCTTTTTTTTAGCAAGGTACTGGTGCAATCCATAGATCTGTAGCTGTTGTGGTGTTTCACAGTATGAAATGCCATCGCACCTTCCGCTGCATTTACAGCATCCTCTGTTTTCCTAGGTCTAACAAAGTAGAACTCAGTCAACTTTGCAGAAGAACTCTCACCTCGCACAGCTTTTTTATGTTTTCCGGTGTCCATGTGAGCTTTGAGATCTCCAGCACCTTTATTAGACACTGAAACATATGTGCCAGCTTTGCACATGGTGCACTCAGTCTCCCACTTGTCCCGACTGGGATGGTATGTGGGAAAATTTTTTTGCAGTTCACCTGTGAAGTTGCACTTTTGCTTCGGCATTTTGTGTGCAATGCTGCTCCACTGTCTGCTCTGCTCCCTCTGTGTGTGCGCGTTGCAGAGCAGCCCACAAGGCAGCCTCTCGGGAATTACGTCACGCAACAAAGTACTGTAGTATTCTTTGCAAAGTGCCAGTCAATTTAAGTACATGCTTTATGGTCCCATGAAAAACAGTGAAAACCGGACATCTTCATGAATTTATAACCCCCCCGGACACCTTGGACAGGACATAAAAAGTGGACATGTCCAGGCAAAAGAGGACGTTTGGTCACCCTGGTATATCTGCGATCCTCTTTCTCAGATCTGCACTGAGCTCCTTGGACTTTCCCACTGTATTGTGTGTTGGTCAATCCAATGAGTGCTGTAAACAAACCCTTTTTATGAAGGCACAGAGAAGCTAACCAGCTGGAGTCAATCATGATCACTAACAGGAAGTTAAGAGACCTCGGCCTTGGCAAGATAAAAGATATTTTAGAAGTTTCAGCATCTCTGAATTAATAATTTAAGTGAGCATATGTAAACTTTTGACATTGTATGTATAATTTTGACCCTGTGTTGATTTCAGAAAATCCAAATAAAATTAAAATTTGTGCACCAAATTCTAGTGTTTTTTTGTTATGTTTTTTAATTAAAGATGTATGTATGTATGTATGCTGTACAATGATTCTGCCACAGAAAAAGAACAGTTCAAAGAAATTACTGAAAGCCCAAATACTGCCATGGCATTCACAACCAAGATGACATTCATGTCACTGTATGTAAACTTCTGACCACAACTGTACATTCCCCAGGACCAACACCACTACTTCTGCATCCAGCTTCATCCCATTCACCAATAATAAATTACTGCAATCACTGCTGGTGTTTATTCTGGTTTTCCTATGTTTCTTGTCATTTGTTTTTGCTTTTTTTTTCTCTAGCCACACATTTGTTTGTTTGTTTGTTTTTGCTCACTTACAGGAGAATTATAATGAAAAATACAATGAGTGACAAGAGGTGCATCCAAACACAAACAAGCATTGCAGACCTGAAGGCAGTTTTTCGAGCAGGTTTTCTCAGCCACATAATACGATGCTAAGGTCATGGCTTAAACAATTTTTGAATCATTTTCTACATATTTTCAAATTTATCTGTACTATAAAAACGTTCTATAAAAATGAACAGGGAGA
Source organism: Neoarius graeffei (assembly GCF_027579695.1). NCBI lineage: Eukaryota > Metazoa > Chordata > Actinopteri > Siluriformes > Ariidae > Neoarius > Neoarius graeffei. The sequence continues at coordinate 37,925,855 of NC_083576.1, read as the reverse complement.
AAAAGACCTTAAGTGTTCTTAACTGTATTACTGTCAGTCCTGCACGCTTCGGCATGTGCACCTGAAGAACTCTCAGGCGTGCCCTGGGCTGTATGCACGTCGAGCAGACTCTCACACACGTGCTGTTAATGACGCACACCTGCACATGATTAAGGAGCAATATATGTGCACCTATATAAAGACTGTTTAGATGCACGCTCAGTGCGAAATATTACGCTAAGACAGTGCGCATTACCGAGCTTTATTTCCTGTGTCTGTTTTCCTGGTTTTCTGATTCCTGTGCCTGTTCCTCGTTCCTGTATTCTCACTGCCTGTGATATCCTGTTTGTGCCTCACCCAACCTTTGCTAGTTTTCAAGTTCTTGAGTTTGCCTGCCGATTTTGGATTGTTTGCCTATGTGTTTTTCACTATTGTAAATAACGCTGGTTATGAATGTAACCGCGGTTCTATGACTAAGTGGAAGACTGCCAGGGCAGTGCTGAAAGCACTAGTGGAAGCATCTTTGCATCTGCGCATTTCAAGAACCGCATACAAAAGTCGTCATCTCATGACGTATGACGTGCCTGCCTACATAAGGCAACATCCCACGTCATTTGGCCTCAAGATCATTCTCGTGCAATCCGAGTGACCAAAGACCCTGGCGGTCTTCCACTTAGTCATAGAACCATGGTTACATTCGTAACCAGCATTCCATTTCCTTCACTCCAGACCGCCAGGGTGGTGCTGAAAGCACTAGTGGAAGACGAATACCAACCCAGTCACAAGGAATTCAGAAGAGCATCACCATCTTCTGGAAGAACAGCTGCACACAGCAATGGCATGGATGCAACATTTAGCCTGTAGTACTGGGCAAATGTACATGTATTGGACTAAGTTGCAGCAGCACAAATGTCAGAGAGTGGTACGCCCCGGACAGCTGCCCATGATGTTGCCTGAGCATGCGTCGAATGGCAGCGGACAGGAGAGAGCACAGTACGTCCCATAGATTCATAGGCATAGGTGATTGCCTCCACAACCCAATGGGAGAGCTGCTGCTTGGACAGAGGCCTTCTTCTTGGAGCACCACCAAAACAAATAAACAATTGGTCTGTCGTATGAAAGGCTGCCGTCCTATCAAAATAAAACCTCAGAGCCCTGACAGGGCACAACTCTGCACGCAAGTCCATCCTGTCCGCTGGTACAGCAGTCAGCAAAATCGGCTGGTTGCTAAACTGGGGAGATAAGACTTTCGGGAGGAAAGCTGGGTTAGGCCACAATGAAACACTGTCAAACATAGGGCCCCAACGAAGACAAACAGTACTCACTGAGAGGGCATGTAGCTCACTCACACACCGGGCTGTTGTGATGGCAAGAAGAAAAGCCGTTTTAACAGATAGCCACTTAATGTCAGCTGCTGACAGGGGCTCATAAGGAGGTAAGCAAAGGGATTCGAGCACAGTGTTCAGATCCCATGACGGACTCCACACAAAATGAGGAGGATTAAGGCAAGGCAAGTTTATTTGTATAGCGCATTTCATACACACAGGCAATTCAATGTGCTTCACAAAAAATAAAAGCATAAGAACAGTAACAAAGAATTAAAGTAAAAGTAAAATCATTAAAATCCAAGATTAAAAAGAAATTAAAGAAAGTAAAATCATTAAAATCAAAATTAAAAGAAATTATGTTAAAGAAAATTAATTACACTTTAGGTAAAAATTAATCAAGTGAAAGCATCTGAAAACAGCTTTGTCTTGAGCCTGGATTTAAAACTAAATAAGTAGGAGCATTTTTAATATCATCTGGAAGTTGGTTCCAAAGCTTAGCAGCATAGCAACTAAAGGCTGCTTCACCACACTTCGTTTTGACAGCTGGTATTACTAGCAAGTTTTTCTCCTGTGATCTTAGAGACCTAGTTGGTGCATATAATTGAAACATATCCAGTAGGTAGCTGGGTCCCATCCCATTTAATGTTTTAAATAGAAGAAGTAATGCTTTAAAGTCAATTCTATAGCTCACTGAGAGCCAGTGCAGAGACCTTAAGATTGGAGTGATATGGACTACCCTTTTTGTTCTTGTAAGAACCCTTGTTGCTGCATTTTGGATTAGTTGAAGCTCTTTGATGGTCTTTTTTGGAAGACCTGTGAAAAGGCTATTGCAGTAATCAACCCTACTGGAGATGAAAGCATGAATAAGTTTTTCTAGATCATGCTTTGACATGAGACCCCTGAGTTTAGAAATGTTTTTTAGGTGATAGAATGCAGACTTTTTTACCACTTTCATATGACTGTTGAAGTTAAGTTCGCTGTCAATAAGGACACCAAGGTTTTTGACAGTATCCTTTGCTTTAAGCCCCTTAGTTTCAAGAACAGTGGCAATCCTAAGCCTTTCCTCCTTTTTGCCAAATATAATTGCTTCAGTTTTATCTGCGTTCAGCTGAAGAAAATTGTGAGACATCCATTTGTTAATTTGGTCAATGCATCTATGAAGAGACTCAAGAGGGGCATAGTTATTAGGTGACATAGCTAAGTGAAGCTGAGTATCATCTGCATAGCTATGGAAGTTTATTGAGTTATTCTTAATAATTTGTCCAAGTGGGAGCATATAAAGGATTGAGCCCTGGGGAACCCCACAGTTCAAGGACACAGGTGATGAAATGTGGCCTCCAATGGCCACATAAAAAAATCTTTGTTGTAGGTAAGATTTTAACCAGTTGATTACTATACCAGTAAGTCCAACCCAATGCTCCAGTCAATGTAACAGTATGGAATGATCTACCGTGTCAAATGCAGCACTTAAGTCTAAAAGCACAAAGACTGATGTTTTACCAGCATCAGAATTAAGATATAGGTCATTCATGACTTTAGTAAGAGCTGTTTCAGTGCTATGATTGGCACGAAAACCTGACTGAAACTTATCAAAACATCCGTTTAATGTCAGGAAGGCAGTTAATTGATTAAAAACAATTTTTTCAATTATTTTACCAACAAATGGCAAATTGGATATGGGCCTGTAGTTGTTGAGTACTGAGACATCCAGGTTATTCTTTTTCAGTAGGGGTTTTACAACCGCTTTTTTCAGAGATGAAGGAAACATGCCAGTTCGTAAGGAGGTGTTGATAATCTGAAGTACCTCGTCTGATATTAGGTGAAGAAAAGATTTGAAAAAGACTGTAGGTAAAATGTCCAGTTCAGATGTGGAGGAGCTGAGACTTTGTACTGTTTTTCTCAGAGTCTCAACATCAATTAAACTAAATGTTGACATTGTATTACAACCCCCTCTCTCTTTATCCAATGGTTCCAGATTTTGAAGTGTTTGCACCTGTGTGGCTATATTCATACGTATTTTATCAATCTTTCCTTTGAAAAAAGATGCAAAGTCGTTGCATGTATTAACTGAGAGAAATTCAGAAGGCATTTGTTTTGATGGGTTTGTTAGCTTTTCAACTGTAGAAAATAGCACACGGGCATTGTTGATATTCCTATTAATAATGTCAGCAAAAAAAGACTGTCTTGCTTTAGAAATTTCTAAGTTGTATTTACATAACATCCCTTTGTAGATTTGATAATGAATCTGGAATTTAGATTTACGCCATTTTCTTTCAGACTTTCTACATTCCCTCTTTAACATTTTAACTGTTGGATTTAGTTTCCAGGGTGCTTTTCCTTTGTCTATGACTCTTTTGGTTTTTAAAGGAGCAATAGCATCCATAATATGATTCATTCTTGAATTAAAAATTTCCAATAGATCATCTGCACAATCTGAAGATTGACATGGGAGTTCTGAGAGTGCCTGCTCAAAAAGAGCTGCTGTGCCATTGGTAATTACCCTCTTTTTTACAGTCACAGACTTGTTTTGAAAGTGAGGGGAAATGGAAACATCAAAGAAAACACAGAAATGATCAGATATACCCAGGTCCATGACACTAGTAGATACATTAAGACCCTTAGTGATGACAAGGTCGAGGGTGTGGCCATGGGAGTGTGTTGGCCCTTGTACATGTTGTGTTAGGTTGAAGGCGTCAATCAGTGTAAGAAATTCATTTGCATACGTGTTATCTGGATTATCAACATTGAAGTTAAAATCCCCAGAAATAATAAGATTGTCAAACTCTAAACAAATATTTGACAACAGTTCCCCAAACTCCTCTAGGAACAGTGTTGCAGAAAGTCTTGGTGGTCTGTAAATAGTCAACACTAATATGTTAGAAGAACATTTTAGGATTGCACTTAGGTATTCAAAAGATGTAAAATCACCAAGAGTTGTCTGTTTGTACTGAAAACATGCCTTGTATATATTTGCTATTCCTCCTCCCCATTTATTGGCTCTTCCAACACTCATGAAATCAAAGAGTGGGGGAGTTGCTTCAATAAGAGTAATAGAGCTACTTGATTGTTCAAGCCAAGTTTCAGTAAGAAGCATAAAATCCAGTTTGTGTGTACCGATGAAGTCATTAATTAAAAAAGGCTTATTAAGTGATCTTACATTCTGAAGAGCTAGTTTTACAGTGAATGTGGGGATAATTTCCACAGAAGCGTTCTGTGGTTGTTTTGGAACTTGAAGGAGATTTGACAAGTTTACCCCATTGATAGGATGAATAAGAACACCTCTCCTTCTTGTTAGCACAGGAATAGAAAAGTACGTCGTGGGTCCCAGCTTATTTTCAAAACTACCATCTGGACCCAGATTATATCAGTTCGTTCCAACATGAAGGTCTTCACTGCTGCCGGTGAACTGTAGCTGTGCACATGGTCCTTGAGTCTTATCTGTAATCACAGGGGGAGGTGGTGCCCTCCGTTTCTTGGGTGCTGTAGCAGTTGGATATATCATTAAAGATATTGGGGTACACAAGGCCTGACCATGAGACAGCTCTGTGTACGGTACTTGATTTGAGTGTCCTCTTGGGCTGGCCAAAGACACTCGGCTTAAAGACAATAGTCTCTCCATTTTCTCAGGAAAACGCAGTCTGGGGGGTGAAGGAGATACAGAGGGGCTTGGGGTTACATCCACTGTTGTTGTTGATGATTGCCTATTGCCAGTCTCAGGAGGTTGTGGTGATGCTTGTTTATCTGATTGTCTTTCTGATAGTTCCGCCAGCTTACCCATTAGCTCAGATATCATGTTGCTAGCCTTGGAAAGTGACGGGGATGTGTGTGGTGATAGATCCACCTTCTGATCATTTTCCTGAACTGTATTGGGGGCAGATGAGTCAGCATGATCCTCTGTAGTTGCTGGGGGCTTAGTTCCCTTCGTTGGTGACAAGGAGTTTTGCTTGACTCCACTGAGAATGGGAAATGAAATTGGACATTTCCCGGAATGTTGTGAATCATCTGTATGTTTGAGGTTGTTTATCATTTTTTCAGTTTGTAATCCATCAGAGTGAGCGTTAGTCCCGCTTCTTTCTGCCTGCAGATTCACTGCTTGAGTTTGAACCTCAACAGTGTGTTTCCGTACTGTTTTTGAGTCTTTGTTGATGTCCCTGGGAGGTTCAGTGTGTACCCAAACAGAGTTCGTATCAGTGTTGTTAACTCCTTTCAGTGCAGCTACAGAGCGCTTATCAGAGAGTGTACCCAAGGTCGGCATGGAATGGTGGACAAAGTGTTGATAATGGTCTGCCAAGACTTTGGCACCAGTCCAGCTGAGTTCTGTGCTATTTGGGCTGAAAAAGGCTTTGCGTTTCCAGAAAAGGTTAAAGTTGTCAATAAAATTAATGCCAGAGGAAAAACATGTCTTTGCAAGCCAGGTGTTGAGACTGAGCAGTCGGGAAAACCCGTAATTGCCGATCACAGATCCTGGTAATGGACCACTGATAAAAAAAGGCATTCCAAGTCCGTTTAGGGCAGAAAAAAGGTCTTTGAAAGATTTCCTCACAGTGAGCTGTTCCCTGAAAACATCATTTGCTCCAACATGCACAATAATGCGTTTAATTGATTTGTAGTTTGACAGCATTTTTGAAATGTTGTCTGTAGTCTCTGAGATGGAAGCGTGAGGAAAACAGCACACAACCATGGACTCTCCTCTAATATTTTTCACAGTGAAATCACCCACAACAAGGGTTGTAGGATTAACAGGTGTTGGCGGCTGCTTTCTACCTCTACTGCGAGCTTTATTTTTGTTATTCAAATTCTGCCACTTTCTAGGAACTACTGGTTCCATGTCTGTAAGGCACTGAAATCTGTTCTGGAGTGTAATGGGCTGTGTATATCTGTAGTTTTCAGCCCGGTGGTATTCATAGACTGTAGGTCTGACAGCATCAGACCGCAATGGAGTTGAAGTTAATGCCCTTTTGTTTTTGGGTCTAGCACCTTGTCTTTTCCAGCAATCAGTACTCACATTTTGCTTTGTGAAGTCAACCGATTCATCCAAGTTCCCATCATTCAGATGTTGAACATTCCCCGCGTTCCCCTTAGCGGTATCGGCTGCTGGACTCCCTTCAATCCTTAATAGACGGGCATTAATCATAGATTCCAGGCTAGAAATTCTTTTTTCAAGCTCAGTCCATTTGTTACTAGAGTTCCTTGGTTTCCCCATTTTGCTATAATCCAGTCTTCTGTGTCAGTTGCTTTGTCTAACTTCTAGGTTATCTTGTATAAATGGGAGAAAACATCTGTCCTTCCTTGCTAAACTTGTTGAATGTAAGTAAAAAGAAAGCAAATAAGAAAAAATAGAGAAATAGTGAAAAAAGCAGAAAAGAGGAGTTCAAGCAGGAGCAAAGCAAAAAGCATCCTACTCGCTTGAGTAGGAGGAGACATTAATTAAGACGAAATGCCCCTCTCAAAAAGGCTACCACCAGCCAGTGGGACCCAGGTGAAACACCTCCAACCTCTGAACGGTGGGCTGTTAGTGCTGTAACATACACCTTAAGTGTAGATGCAGCCCTGCCAAGCTCTAAAAGGTGCTGCAGGAAATCTAAAGTCTGTGGAACAGAGCAGCTTAGGGGGTTGATGTTGCGTTCCACACACCAATCACAGAACACCTTCCACTTGCCTGCATACAAGCGTCAGGTAGATTCTGCACATGCGTTCACCACAGTGTTCCTGGTCCCTTCTGAACACTCCAGTAGTAGCCCCAGGGCCCCAAGGGCCACACCCAGAGCTTCAGGCGTTCGGAACATGGGTGTTGAATCCTGCCCTCCATCTGTGTCAGCAAGTCAGGCCTGTTGAGCAGCTGACAAGGGGGTCCCACTAGTAGTGACAGCAGGAGCTGGAACCATGGCCTGGATGGCCAATGAGGAGCTATCAATAGCACATGGTGACCGTGATCGTGCACACGGCAGAGAGTCCTCCACAACTGTTGTAGAGGGGGAAAGGCATAAAGGATGGCCCTCGGCCAGTCGTGGGCCAGAGCATCCTGGCCCAACGCTGCCGTTTCTTTCCCCAGGGAAAACCATGTTGGACAATGAGTTGTCTGACTGCTCACAAACAGGTCCACAGTCGCTCTCCCATAGGTTTTCCAGATCTGTTCCACCGTGTCTGGATGCAGTTTCCAATCCCCTTGAGACACCTTGCCACGTGACAGAGCATCTGCCACACTGTTTAGGCGTCCAGGTAGATAAGATGCTCTTATGGAAAGGAGGTTGTCCTGAGCCCATACTTGGAGACTGTGAGCCACCTGAAGCGCAGCTACAGACCTTGTGCCCCCCTGATGATTGATATAGAAAACAGTTGCCACATTGTCTGTACGTACCAATACATGCTTGCCCTGTAGCACTTCCTGAAAGTGGCGCAACGTCAGAAACACCGCCATCAACTCCAGTGTGTTGATGTGGGACATGTGCCACGGAGCAGGCCAGGTGCCATTCACACCTTGCCGACGCCAGACTCCACCCCAACCCATGAGAGAAGCATCTGTCCGGATAACCTCCCACCGTCCCGGTGGGGGACCAAGTGGAACTCCACAAGTGAGAAAGTGTGCCTGGGACCAAGGTCTTAGCATGAGCATGCAATGGCATGTTATTCTCACCCTCATGTGTCTGTCTCGCACTGGACACAGATGCAGTTGAAGAATCCATCTCTGAAAAGCCCTTAGCCACAGAAGACCCAGAGGAATGACTACCGAGGCCGCTGTGAGTTTCCCCAACAGCTGAAGGAGAGAAACATAACGCTAAGTTCCCCCGACATGAAGGTGGTTCACTCCAGTGAGAATTGAACTTATTCTGTCTGGCGTGGGACTGGCCAGCATAGTGTTCGAATCCAGGGCAAGGCCGATGAAATGTGTTGCCTGGACTGGGACCAGTTTGCACTTCCTCTGGTTCACCCTGAACCCCAGAGCCGTAATGTGTAGTAGCAACCGGTGAGCATGTTCCCTGGCCTGTTCTGGCGATGCCGCACAAAGAAGCCAGTTGTCCAAGTAAGGGAGCACTCTTATGCCCTCCTTCTGAAGGGGTTCTAGTGCTACTTGGACGCATTTCGAGAACACCCTTGGTGCCAGAGAAAGTCCAAAGGGGAGAACTCTGAACTGAAAAATCTTTCCCATAAACGAAAAACGAAGGAAGCGCCTGTGGTCCACGGCAATGGGTATGTGAAAATAGGCGTCCTTGAGACCTGCGGTCACAAACCAGTCCTGGTTTGTGACTGCTTGCAGTACATCTGTTGTTCGTAGCATTCGAAAAGGAAGCACCTTCAAGAAACGGTTTACCCTTCTTAAATCTAAAATCAGCCTGAACCCACCGTCTTTCTTTGGAACGAGAAAATAAACTGAAAAGAAACCCCCTGGGTGAACAATGGGGTTGACCATCTCTATGGCTCCTTTTTGTAGTAACAACTGAACTTTTCTCGACAAGGCTTCTGCCTGTCTTGGATTGGTTATAACTGTCTGCCTCACACACAAATGCATTGGTGGCCGGCGGCGGAATTGCGGGCGGTACCCTTCTGAGAGGGTTGTGAGGAGCCATTGGTTGGTTGTTATTTCGCGCCAACGTGCTAGCTGGCTGCCTGTAAAAACTCCTGCCACTGGCCCTGACCTGTCAGTGGTCCTGTCTACATTTTTCGGAAGGGATGGGGGGGCGACGACGGCGGGGAGGACCCATCTGTCGAAAAGGGCGAAAACTCACGTGTGGCTGAGCGCCACCCTGCCTGGCCGAGGGAGGTGAGGGAGGTGGGGGATTGGGGGCCCGCTGCTGGGGTCGATGGGGAGACCTTTGTGCAGCTCTAGGGGCCACATGCCTAAAGCGTGAGGCAGAAGGGTTTGGCGGAGCTCTGAAGGTGGGTGCTACGCCCACATGACGGGAGCGAGACTTTGTAACAGACACACATCTGTCAAGGGCCTCTTGTGCTGCTGGCCCAAAGACCTGTCCAGGTGCCAGTGGGAGGTGCCTCAGGTTGTTCCTGCATACTTCTGACAGAGGCAACTGAGCCAGCCACACTTGTCGACGGGCTTGCAGCAAGGTGCCCAAGGTAGTGCCACACTGGTTGGCAATGACACCCATAGCCTGCAATGCAAGTTCCAGTACCTCAGCCGCCAGTGGGTCTGCCGATGATATTTTGAGTGTCGAGTACAGCATAACAAGCATGTGTGCCAGTGAGTTAGACACCCTGCCAAGAAAGGCAGTAGAGTTGTAAGCACGAGAAAGTAGCTCGTCTGTGCGGTGGCACTCAGCGTTAGGGCAACGCACCTGCTCCCAAAGTGCTTCATCGAGAGACACAATGAGCGAAGCAACGCTTGATTCGACTACTGGCATGCTACCCAAGCCAACAGCACCGGGGTCCTGCATCACCGCAAGCATGCGAGACATCTGGTCTGGATGGGCAGATTTCGTAGCAGCCTCCAGGGCAGAGGCCACCACAGAAGTAAAAAGTCATGACACTGTGGAATTACCAGAAAGGCACGCTGAACACGGCGCAGGAGCATCTTCTCAGATCCAGTAGGAGGCGCCGGGGTGTCCAACTGCAAACGTGCAAGCAAAGCCTTCAGTGTGGCCTCCACTGAACCCACCACTGAGGCAGACTCCCTAGCTCGCCCAGAGGTAACATCACTGCCCGAATCACAGGGCTCAACACCTGGCAGGACTTCGCTTGGTGGCTGTGCCGAGGAAGAAGACTGACTGAAAAAGTTGTCTGAGGCAGCCACAGACATCACTTCCTCTTGGTCAGGTGGCTGAGAACATGAGCCAACGGGTGACAAGGAGGCAGGTGGTGCAGGCTGTTCCTCTACAGTACCTACCTGTGCCCCTGCTGTAGGGGGGGGCCTTGCAAGCAGAGGCAGCAGACGCTCCACTGTAGATGAGAGCAATTCCACTTTACACTCCAAATCAGAAGACTTAGATTTTTTGCGCTGTTTTGCATGTACTGGTGGTGAAAGCCTACACTTACGCTGTGTCTGAGAATCCGAGAGCAGAAAACTGCTAGACGCACGTTCCATACCAGCCAACCGCACCTGTCTAACAGTAAGCAGCATTAACGCACAGGAAGGGCATGGATCAGACATTTCCTCCCTTAGATGTTGCATGCCAAGGCACTCCGTGCAGCGATCATGTGCATCCAGCACCTCCATTTGGTTGGGGCAAGTGGAACACCTCACTGAATCCATCTCAGTGTCTACTCACCCATGATTTTTTTTTTTTAGAAAAGAAGCAAGGTGTAGCGCTGCTTGCTAGCCTGGCAACCAAGGCTAGCAAGTTCGCAAGTGCAACTTTACTGCTACGGACAACGATTTACTAGCAACCAGAAAACCAATGCTCGCGTAAAGTTGTAAGTACATGTTAACGTTATTGGCAACCAATTCGCTAACTCACTCAACACTGACAAACCTGCCGGCAACCGAACAGTTTGTGACAAGACCGATATAATAGCCGTCCCTGAAAACTTGGCAGCCAAGATTCAGTGACTATCGATACATAAAACAATCTCAAAATAATGTTAACCAAGTTACCTTAGTGACCAAACAGCTCGCGTGGAGTCGAGTCCCACTGAAGTCCTCTTCAGTCATGAGCTGCACTGTAGATTGTCGCAGGTATTCCCACAGTTAACTGATAACACACACAGAATTCCAATAGAAGAGATGCGATTGCAAAGTGAGAAAAAAGAAGAGGCCAAATGACGTGGGATGTTGCCTTATGTAGGCAGGCACGTCATACGTTATGAGATGACAACTTTTGTATGCAGTTCTCAAAACGCGCGGATGCAAAGATGCTTCCACTAGTGCTTTCAGCACCACCCTAGCGGTCTGGAGTGAAGGAAATAAAAACATCACTTCTGCACTTACATCCGCCTCCTACCTCGTCCCTGACAGAATACTTTGCCAATCAATGTATGTAGCAGAAATATTCCAGTACGCTATTCCACGCTGCTTCTGGGTCTCCATGTCTCAGCCCCTTGTTTTTTTTATTTCTGGCAGCATTTTGGAATGGAAGCCCCAGCACCATACTATGGAATATATCACCCCAGGGGATTCAGCCTGCAGTGCAACCTATTCTATGCGGACCTCAAAGAACCCAAGCCACCAGAACCAATCTGGGTGAGCTTCATGCTCACTTGGAAAGCTAGACGAGCTCGCTGATGGTGGAGTACCTTGTCAGAGTAGAGCACCCATGCCTTCGGCGTTCACAGACTTTCCTAGACATGCTTACGTTCATTTGTGAATCAATAGAGGAAGAGGACCCCCATGAACATTTTTGGGAGGGGGCTATCACACCTGAGGCTGACGCAGCAGCAGCAGAGGAAGCCGTTGCTCCAGACTTCCCTCCAGTGGCCTTTGCAGCAACAGTAGAGGAGACCACTGCTCCAGAGCCCCTCCTCGAGGCTGTTGTTCCACAGCCAGTCCCACAGCTTGTTCCACAGTCAGCACCTGAACCTGAGCTAGAACCAAAACCAGCACCAGCACCTGAACCAGAACCAGCTCCTCAGCCTGCATCAGAGCCAGCATCTGAACCAGAGCACCAGCCAGAGTCACTGCCAACACCAGAGCCTGAACCCAAGCCTGAGCCTATGCTAATGCCAGCGTCTGTGCCCGTGTCAGCTCCAGTGCCAGCATCAGAGCCTGCACCAGTGTCTACTCCAGAACCGGTCCCATCGCCAGAGTCGGAGTCAGCTCCAGTGCCAGAGCCAGCATCAGAGCCTGCGCCAGTGTCTACTCCAAAACCTGTGCCAGCACCAATATGTTGGAGTCAGCTCCACTGCCAGAGCCCGTGCCAGGGTCTACTCCAGAACCAGTGCCAGAGTCAGCTCCAGTGCCAGCATCAGAGCCTGCACCAGTGTGTACTCCAGGACCTGTGTCAGAAGACAACGGAGCGACCTCTGCCTCAGCTGGCTATGAAGACGTCGTCGTCATCCCGCCGCCACCTGGCTATGAAGACGTCATCATCACCCCACTGCTGGGTCCTGACCAGGACCAAAAGAATGTGCTGACAGAGCTTGAGCCCATGCCTGAGTCCAGTTCAGAGTCCAAGTAAAGTGCAGAGTTCGAACTAGAGCCCAGTCCAGAATCCAAATCAAGTCTAGAGTTTGAACTAGAGTCCAGTCCAGAGTCCAAGTCAAGTCCAGAGTCCAAGCTCGCTTCCTGCCCAGAGCCCAAGTCATCTCCAGAGCTCGAGTCCAGTCCAGAGCTCAAGCACACTTCCAGCCCAGAGTCCAGGTCCAGTCTAGAGCTTGCATTATCTCCAGAGCTCGAGCCCGAGCCCAGTCCTGAGTCACAGTCATATCCAGAGCTCAAGCCCGAGTCATCTCCAGAGCCTGAGACCATTTCAAGACAAGAGACCAAGTCTTGTCTGGAGTCTGAGCCCAAGCCCCCCACCGGAGCCAAGAAAGATTCATTTTTGCTCCTGGAGGGAACTCTTTGGGAGGGGGGTTCTGTCAGTCCTGTGCGCTTTGGTGCATGCACCTGAAGAACTCTCAGGTGCACCCCAAGCTGCGCACACGTTGAGCAGACTCTGGCACGTGCACTGTTAACGACGCACACCTGATTAAGGAGCACACATGATTAAGGAGCAATATGTGCACCTATATAAAGACTGTTTACACGCTCAGTGTGAAGTATTACGCTACGTCAGTACACATTACCGAGCCTTATTTCCTGTGTCTGTTTTCCTGGTTTTCTGATTCCTGTGCCTGTTCCTCGTTCCTGTTTTTTCGTTGCCTGTGATATCCTGTTTGTGCCTCGCCCGACCTTTTGCTAGTTTTCAAGTTCTTGAGTTTGCCTACTTGTTTTTCACAATTGTAAATAAACATCACTTCTGAACTTAAATCCACCTCCTACCTCATCCCTGACAATTACAACTGATACAATGACAAGAAATATCAAGAACTTACACAGATTTTGTGCTGTTTTGGCATCCAGGATTCGCAACTCTTTTGCTTTTTTCTTAAATTGTGTCATTCTGCTGTCCGTTTCCTCCACATCCTTTTTCACTGTGAGAAAAAGAAAAGACAGAAAATAATTATTGTTACTGTCACAAGCATTTGTTACAGGATGAGTCAACCTTTTATGTAGTTTAGAGGAAAAAGAGAGCATCCAGAAGCATGATGCTAAACATAATATTCAAAACATAGAGCAAAATAAAAATGATATTTCTGACATTTCCACACAGTCAAAAAGGCTTTATATATAGTGGTTTGGCTACAAGACAATAGAAAGATTATAGTGTTAAAAATTTTGACAAACAGCTGATTCACTCTCCGTGAACGTTTTACATTAATCTGACTTGGAGAGGATTTTTTAAATGTATTTATTTATTTTTTAAAAGCACAGTCAGAATTTGGTATCCACAGCATGTGTGGATACCAAACATGGATCCAACCTACCTTTTTCAGTTCAAGTTCAGGCTGGTTGCAGAATCCATGCCACAAAGAACTATGCTTTAGAAAATTATAAATATATACCCAAGTAGGGTCTGTTAGTTTTCATTGCCTCACCTGTCTTATAGACCCTTTTTTTCGCTATTGTACATTTGTATATGTGACACACACACACGCACGATATATATATACACACACACACACACACTATATATATACACACACACACACACTATATATATATATATATATATATATATATATATATATATATATATATACACATACACACATACACACATACACACGCACACAATATATATCACACAGGGTTAGTCAAAATTATGTTAACACTAATAGATCATTTTTCTCCTGCAGATAGACATACGCCATGGGTGACAGATTAAATGGTATTTTTGCTCGCTGGTTTTTGTGCGTTGAACACGATGGCAAACAGGTTGAGACTGCCCTGTAAATCATCTTGCACATATGATGTATGTTTTGTGAATAAATGGTTTCTACCATTTAAGTATTAACATAATTTTGACTAACCCTGTGTGTGTGTGTGTGTGTGTACACACACACACACACAGTGGTGCTTGAAAGTTTGTGAACCCTTTAGAATTTTCTATATTTCTGCATAAATAGGACCTAAAACATCAGATTTTCACACAAGTCCTAAAAGTAGATAAAGAGAACCCAGTGAAACAAATGAGACAAAAATATTATACTTGGTCATTTATGTATTTAGGAAAATGATCCAATATTACATATCTGTGAGTGGCAAAAGTATGTGAACCTCTAGGATTAGCAGTTAATTTGAAGGTGAAATTACGAATCCTGGAATACGACAGCAACTACTTAGCAATGCCTTAAGCTATGGTCACACTACAGCTCACGATGCTTTGTGATGGGACATTGATGAAATTAGGTGTTTTGGTGATGATGCATAGCGATATACAGGCGAGATAAAAGTTGTGCTCACACAGCAGGCGAACACTTGACTGTCACACGCCTTTGCGTGCTCAAGCGACCATTCTTGTTCACAGGACCCAGTTGTTATGAGAAACACCTGATGCTGATTTGAGTGCATTCAGCATATGCATATAAGGACACAGAGGCTTTGCAAAGTATTATCATCATCACTGTCATGTTTGTTTCTAGCCCTGTTTATGACTCTGCTTTCGGTTTTGCTTGTGTTTTGTAAATATCACGCCTGCTAATAAACACTCTTCTTGCACTTAGAGTCGTCTACCACTGCATACCTGATACAATACTTAAAGTTTCGATGAAAACAACGCTTTCATGTCAGGTGCTGTATGCCAGCACCTGACATGCTGGCATACAGTGCTGTGAAAAAAGTATTTGCCCCCCCCCCCAATTTCTTCCATTTATGCTTATTTGTCACATATGTTTTAGGTCATCCAACTAAGTCTAATATAAGATAAAGACAATGTAAGTAAACACAAAATGCAGCTTTTAAATGATCACTACATTTATTAAAAGTAAAGGGTTAATCAAAACCTGTATCACCCATGTGAAAAAGTAACTGCCCCCTTAAACCTAATAACTGGTTGGGCCACCCTTGGCAGCAACAACCAGAGGTGGACAAAGTACCCAACTTCATTACTTAAGTCAAAGTATAGATCCCACTGGTCAAATGTTACTCTAATACAAGTGAAAGTTGTACAGTTAAATTTTTACTTAAGTTAAAGTACTGAAATACTTGCTTTTAAAAATAAGTATTAAAAGTACACTTTCTGTCAACGGATCATTGTATTATTGCCACAATGCTTACAGTACCTAATGCCGCTACCAAGGACAGAAATGTGAA
Organism: Neoarius graeffei; assembly: GCF_027579695.1. NCBI lineage: Eukaryota > Metazoa > Chordata > Actinopteri > Siluriformes > Ariidae > Neoarius > Neoarius graeffei. Next base: position 37,910,312 of record NC_083576.1, on the reverse strand, counting down.
TTTATAAAATGAATGCATGCTGTGCCATCATGGTGGTTTAACATTAAGCTAGCTAGTCAGTGAAGCTCCACCTGACATGTTCTTTTCAAACTTGAAATCATATTGAGTAGCTAACGCTACTAGAAAAGAAAGATTTCTACATTGTTTATTTGGCAAGATTATGCTGAAACATTTCTTTTTTTATGAGTGATGTTTATTGAAGGAAAGAAAGAGATTTTACAGAATATCAATATACAACATATCCCCTCCTAATTTTGGTTATACACAGAAAGAAAAAACATAGAACAACAACCCCAGCCAACCCCCCACCCCCAAAAGAATAGCAACTGGGGAAAGAAAAAAAAAGGAAAAGCAAAAGAGAAACAGAACAAAGAGAGCCAGCCAGATAAGGATGTACAGTGGTAAGACAGTGAAAGGTCAGACTGAGATAATGGAAAAAAAAGGAATAAAGAGAGCTCAGGAGCTAGGGGTCAGTAGCCTGGGTTTCTGATCCAGCAGTGGCTGCCAAGTTTTGGAGAAGGCTCTCTCCCTACCTGTGTTGTTATAGTGTAACCGTTCTAAGTGCAAGACACTGCCCAGATCCCTAAGCCATTGCTGGAACAGAGGGCAGGCTTCTGATTTCCAATGTTGCAGAATGAGGCATTTAGCCAAGGGAGTGCAGAGGGAAATAACTTGCCCTACATAGCCACTGATGTTGGGATTGTATTCTACACAGCCAAAAATGGCAAGGAGTGGGTCAGGTGCAATAGTTTTATGGAATGCTTTTGAGATATAGTCAAATATGAGAGACCAGAAAAGAGTCAATTTAGGGCATCCCCAGAACTGATGCGTCAGAGTCCCTGTTTGCTGTTTACATTTGTCACATAACGGAGATGTGTTAGGGTAAATACTATGTAGCCTGGCTTTGGAGAAGTGAAGCCTGTGGACTACCTTAAACTGTAACAAAGAGTGTCTGGAGTTTATTGAAGTGCTATGAATCATGTCTAGAATGCCCTCCCATACTGTTGTGCAGAGTTCTATTCCAAGTTCCTGTTCCCAACTATTTTTGACTTTATCGGTGGACACTTTTTGATGGGCCACCAATATGCCATACAGAGTGGAGATTGTACCTCTGTTACCTGGAGTAAGACGCATAAGACTGTCTAGAATATTGTGTTGGAGTGTATGTTCATACTGTGGTATATGAGTTCTGATAAAATGTCTGATTTGAAGGAACCTGAAAAAGTGTGAGGATGGTAGGTCATACAACTGTTGGAGATGCTGAAAGGAAACTAGACACCCTTCAGAGTACAGGTCCTGTATACAAAAAATGTTATTGCCTCTCCACTTGGAAAAGACTGGATCCATTAAGGCAGGAGAGAATGCATGATTATGACAGATTGGACTGTCTATATAGACTTTGGGCAAATCTAGAAAATATTGGATTTGTTTCCAAATTTTAAGGGAATTAAGTATAACAGGGCATTTAATATAAGAAGGTATTTTAACTTTAGGAGGGTTGTTAAGCAGGGCAGGGAGAGAGGTGGGCCCACATGAAAATACTTCCATCTGAAGCCACGTGGGGGCATCATCTTGATTGTAATGGGCCATTGGAAGGGCACTGCGCCAATGCAGTAAAACATTCAAGTTTGCCGCCCAGTAGTAAAGCTTAAAGTGGGGCAGGCTGAAGCCTCCTTCTGCCCTTGATTTCACTAAGTGTTGTTTAGAAATTCTAGGTAGTTTATTGTTCCAAATGAAGGAAGATATGATTGAGTCAAGTTTTTTAAAAAAAAAGTAGAGGGGGATGAATACAGGGAGATTTTGAAAAATGTAAAGAAATCGAGGAAGGACAACCATTTTTATGGCATTGATGCGTCCCAGGCGGCACGGTGGTGTAGTGGTTAGCGCTGTCTCCTCACAGCAAGAAGGTCTGGGTTTGAGCCCCATGGCCGGCGAGGGCCTTTCTGTGCGGAGTTTGCATGTTCTCCCCGTGTCCGCATGGGTTTCCTCCGGGTGCTCCGGTTTCCCCCACAGTCCAAAGACATGCAGGTTAGGTTAACCGGTGACTCTAAATTGACCATAGGTGTGAATGTGAGTGTGAATGGTTGTCTGTGTCTATGTGTCAGCCCTGTGATGACCTGGCAACTTGTCCAGGGTGTACCCCGCCTTTCGCCCGTAGTCAGCTGGGATAGGCTCCAGCTTGCCTGCGACCCTGTAGAACAGGATAAAGCGGCTACAGATAATGAGATGAGATGAGATGATGCGTCCCACCATAGAGATGGGCAATGTGTTCCAAAATTGAATATTCTGTTTGAATTGTTGCAGTTTGGATTCCCAATTACTAGAGAGGAGCTTTCGATGATCACGTGTTACTATTATGCCAAGGGATTTGAATTTGTCTGTTGCAATTTTAAAAGCAGTTGTACGGAGGAAATTAAGATCTACTTTGTCAGATATGGGCATTAGTTCACTCTTGTTCCAGTTGATCTTGTATCCTGAGAAGCTACCAAATGTGTCAATGAGCTGTAGTAGAGGAGGAATAGAGGATTTAGGGCGAGAGATGAATAAAGTAATGTCGTCCGCAAACAGGGATATCTTATTCTTGACCCCCAAAATATCAATCGGGGCTATCTCCTGTTTTGATCTTATTTGGCTGGCTAGTGCCTCTAGAGCTAGGTTGAATAGGTAGGGTGAGCAAGAGCAACCTTGACGTACACCCCTATGAAGAGGAAATGATTCTGAAATGTCGCCATTTGTGATTATTGAAGCTTGAGGATGAGCATAGATGATTTGAATCCATCTAATAAATTCAGGACCAAAATCAAAGTATTTTAAGGTGGTGAACATGTACTCCCTTTCCAAAAAATCAAACACCTTTTCTGCGTCTAACGCTATAACCACAGATTCCTCCTTCTGCTTATTGTAAATTGTATTGAATAAACGGCGCAGGTTGAAATATATTTGCCTACCTGGGACAAAGCCGGTCTGATCAGGATGTACAAGGCTAGTTATGTGTTTTCGGAGTCGATTAGCCAACACCTTACTAAGAATTTTTGTTTCCATCTGCAGGAGAGATATTGGACGATATGACGCCATGTCCAGTGGGTCCCTGTCTTTTTTGGGGATGAGTGTAATGTTGGCATTATTTAGTGAAGGTGGCAGTTCTGCTGTTTCTTTTGAGTGGGCAAACATTCACAGCAACAAGGGGGCTAAGTCGGATAAGTATTTTTTATAGATTTCAATGGTAAACCCGTCAGGGCAGGAGCTTTGTTGTTAGGGAATTGAGATATAGACTGGATTTCCTCCAAGGTAATGGGGGCTTCTATTGGTTCATAAGCTTCTTTATTAAGTTTAGGAAGCTGGCTCTTCTCTAGAAAATCATTCATTTTCTGCAAGTCGGAGGATTTAACTTTAGACTGGTATAGTTCTTCATAAAATGAAGCAAATGCTTTGTTTATTTTTTGTGGATCTGTTATGAGCTTGCCTTGTTTATCCTTTATTTTGTGTATTGCACGGGTAGCCTGAGAGTGTCACAATTGCCTTGCTAGGAGCCTGTGGGGCTTGTCACCAAGCTCAAAGTATTTTTGTTGTGTTCTCGCAAGTAGCGTGCGAACTCTTTGAGAGAGGATGGTGTTATATTCATATTTTAAGCTTGTAATTTTTTCAAGAGTACTGTCATTGGGGGTTGTCTTATAGAGGTCTTCCTGAATAGATAGGTCTCTAATTAAATCTTCCAGCTTCTTGGCTTCAGCTCTTCTTTGCCTGGATACATAAGCTATGATGTGGCCCCTGATTACTGCCTTGAATGCCTCCCACAAGGTTGTGTCATTTACATCGCCTGTGTCATTTTCAGAAATAAAGAGTGAGATCTGATTTTGAAGAAAGTCAGTAAACTGTTCATCGTTAAGTAAAGTAGAGTCAAAACGCCATTGATTACAGGTTGCTCTTGCAGAGCCTATTTTTAGTACCATGGACATAGGCGCATGGTCTGAAATCACTATAGGGTGATAGGTTGCTGAGTCTACAGCTGATAGTAATTTGGAGTCCACTAAAAAATAATCGATGCGAGAATATGCTTTATGCACTGGAGAGAAAAAGGAGTAGTCTCTTGCAGTTGGGTGATGGAGACGCCACACGTCAACTAAGTTAAGGTTTTCCATCAAAGTATTAAGGCGGATGCATGAATTAGATTTTTGAAGGGATTTGGAGAACTGTTTGTCCAGCAGGGGATCAAGTACGCAATTAAAGTCTCCTCCAATTATACCATTTGTGCTAAAAAAAAAAATCTGGAATCATATTAAAAACCTTTTGGAAAAAATCAGGGTTGTCAAAGTTAGGTGCATAGAGGTTTACTAATGTTGTAGGTACAGAGTTTAAGGTTCCAGCTACTATTACAAATCTACCATTGGGATCATTTATTACTGAGGACTTAATAAAGGGGATATTTTTCCCAATTAAAATTGCTACCCCCCTTGCTTTGGTAGAGAAGTTTGCTTCATATAGTTGATCTACCCAGCCTACCTTAAGTTTCCCTTTAGAAGTATGCTTGATGCGTGTTTCCTGGAGAAATATTATATCTGCGCACAGGGACTTCAGGTGAGAAAATACCTTTGCTCGTTTTATAACATGACCAAGGCCCTTGACATTCCAACTAACAAAGTAGTAATCCCCTCTGTGCACCTGAGCTACATTTTTAGCATGTGTCATTCTCTATGTTTATAAAGCAAAATATATACACTGTCATTAAGAATATTAAAAAGTGCTGGCAAAGAGAGAGAAATAAAGGAAAACATAAACATAAAATACATACAAAACCCCTTACCCCAGTTGTCCCTAGCCTGAAGACTGCCCAAATGGCAGCTACAACTACTAAAAGGCATTTCTAAGACTCTCCTGTCTCGCACTTGCAGCCCCCCTGGCTGATAAGTCTGCCCTACAACGTACTATTAAGTTATTAGTTATAGTTAACAGGTAACAAACAGCATACAACAAATAGAACAGTGTTGCCATCAACAATATTTGGGAGACCTGCCTCGTAAATATGAGTGTCGCGTTGTAGTCCCGTTAAAAAAAGATTGAATGAAATGAAAAAAGGACTAGCAGTAGTGATTATATGAACTAGGGTGCAGTGGCAATTTCGTGCAGCTTAACATAACATTGAAAAACACATTTAGTGCTTAAACATTTGAAAAACACAATCACTTTTTAACCAGTTCTAAGTTATTAATTTAAGAGCATCTACTTGTTTCATTTACACAAAAAAGCCTAATCAACAAGGACGCCTGGCATGTAGAGCCAAGCTAACCATTGAAATACGAACTCAAGGTTGGGTGTTTTAAAGTTCCATAACAGTCTACAAGGCACAGTGAAGATGTGTGCAAAAGGATATTTATCTTGTATCCTCCGTGTTGTTTCGATTCGGGTTTGAAAGACAATGTTTAGACACAAGGTCCTCCGCTTCCTTGACTGAGTAAAGACGCGTCTTGCCCGCGCCTACGAGTGTGACAAACAGCCTGGCTGGGTATTGCAAAGAGGGTTTGAGACCAAGGCTGTACAGTTCCTTCATAACGTCTCGGTATTCCGACCGCATTTCCAGTACGTCAGGGCTGTAGTCTTCAAAGACCTGAATTGGAGTGCCACGGTACTGAAGTTTGCCTCGAAGATTGCGGGATTCGCGTATCACCAGGTCACGGGTCTGGTACTTGTGGAAACAGATGACAACCGAGCGAGGTCTATCCCCGGTGCCACGCTTGAGTGCGTGGTGGGCATGGTCCAGCTCAGGTGTTGAAGTGAGAACTCCTTCCCCCAATACCGCCACCAGAAGTTCTGCAAAAAAATCAGATGGGCGAGAGCCCTCAATCAACTTAGGAAGGCCAAAAATGCGAATGTTATTCCTTCTGCTTCGTCCTTCTAAGTCTATAACTTTTGCTTGTAGCTTAGCAATGTCGTCGGCCATGGCTAAGCAGTTAGCCTTGAGAGCCCTAATAATCTCGCTGGTTTCAGTAGCGTTGGACTTGAGGGAAATCACCCGCTTGTCGTGGTCATCAACTTTCGCTCGAATTGTGTCCAGTTTAGATTCAAGTGTTGAAATTGCAGATTTGAAGTCAGTCGAGAGAGCTGCTCGAAGTTCTTCATGCATGGCAGCTATGGCTTCCATGTTCACTTGGCTAGCAGCCGCACTGTCTTTGGATGTATTTTCGTCCTTTTTTGTGTTTCTTGCAGGTCTTGTGGTCATCTTGTTGTCAATCCGAATTGTTGTTAGTTAGATGTTGCTGTCTGTTAATCGTGTCGTTGTGAAAAGGGGCTAAAATTTAGGATTTTTTTTAAAGAAAGGTGGGAGCATAAACAAAACGTGTCTACTCCATGCTCGCGCAGCCGGAAGTGTGCTGAAACATTTCTGAAAGGACTTCAGATAAGTTAACGTTATTCATGTTAGCGGAACTCCATTTTTACATGCTAACTAACAGTGTCCAAGTTAAATAGCTTTGTGTAAACGTTAGCCGTGGACAAGGCTATGGCAACTTGGCCGGCAAATCCATAGAAAGTCGTTTGACTAACCAGACTGTACAGCTATTGCAACGTTATCACTAGCTCTAAAAGCACAGACAAATTCGTTGCCAGCTTTCTTTTGGAATAAAATGTTTCCAGACCTCAATATGCTTCCGCAGGTTGGACAGCAAGTTTTTGTAGGCCGTGATGTGGTTCGTTTTCAGCAAACAAAGCAAACATTTAAAACTAAACGAATCTTTAATCCTTTCAGAAAACTGAAACATGGGTTCTAGGTAAAGCCATGAGTGTGTGCATTCCCCAGAAGAACCACCTCCTTTCATTCTGCCATCAATTGATCATCTTAAATAATGCGGTGGAGAAATCATTGCTCTTGATTTTATCCAGTCTATGGATGTGACATGACCCTAGTGATTACTGATAGGCTCTCTCAGTGTCACCTGCGAAAAAAACCAATCATGTTTTAGAAAAGAGAAGAAAAAAACCCACTTTCAAAGCTGCTTCATAGTAACAAGTAACAAGGACCTTGATAGAAATGTAGTGGAGTGCAAAGTACGATATTTGTCTTTCAAATGTAGTGAAGTTAAAGTCAGAAGTTTCCCCAAAAAAATAATACTCAAGTAAAGTACAGACACTCAAAAAGTGTACTTAAGTACAGTACTCGAGTAAATGTACTTTGTTACTGTCCACTTCTGGCAACAACTGCAATTAAACATTTGTGATGACTTGCAATGAGTCTTTTACATCGCTGTGAAGGAATTTTTGCCCACTCTTCTTTGCAGATTTATTTCAATTCAGCCACATTGGAGGGTTTTCAAGCATGAACTGCCCATTTAAGGTCTTGCCACAGCATCTCAATTGAATTCAAGTCAGAATTTTGACAAGGCCACTCCAAAACCTTAATTTTATTTCTTTTGAGCCATTCAGAGGTGGACTTGCTTGCATGTTTCAGATCATTGTCCTGCTGCATAACCCAGCTGCGCTTGAGCTTAGGTCACGAACTGATGGGCAGACATTCTCCTTCAGGATTTTCTGGTAGAGAGCAGAATTCATGGTTCCATCAATTATGGCAAGTCGTCCAGGTCCTGAAACAGAAAAGCAGCCCCAGACCATCACAATACCACCACCATGTTTGACTGTTGGTATGATGTTCTTATTTTGGAATGCTATGTTAGCTTTACACCAGATGTACAGTACCAGGACTCAAGTCTTCCAAAAAGTTCTACTTTTGACTCATCAGTCCACAGAATATTATCCCAAACGTCTTGGGGGTCATCAAGATGCTTTTTGGCAAATGTGAGATGAGCCCTTGGGTTCTTCTTGGTCAGCAGTGGTTTGCACCTTGCAACTCTCCCATGGATGCCATTTTTGCCCAGTGCCATCCTGATTGTAGAATCATGAACACTGACCTTAACTGAGATAAGTGAGGCTTGCAGTTCTTTAGATGTTTGTCGGGGTTCTTTTGTGACCTCCTGAATCAGTCTGAACAGGTCTGGCAGTAATCATGCCTGGGTGTGGCTCATGAAATTTAACCCAATTATTAATTAAATTTGGTTAATTGTTTGAGGATAATTGGTTGAGGGGGTAATTACTTTTTCACATAGGGCCAGGGCAGGTTGGGTAACTTTTTTCCATTGATAAATCAAATCCTCATTTGAAAACTGCATTTTGTGTTTACTTGGGCTATCTTTGTCTAATATTAATTAGTTTTATAGCGATATAAATTAGTTTGATGACATGAAACATTTAAGTGTGACAAATATACAAAAATAAAACAAATCAGGAAGGGGCAAATACTTTTTTACAGCACTGTATGCGCATGCTGATTGCGCTCAAATCACCATCAGGTGTTTCTCATCACGACTGGGTCCCAAGTGTGCGCACAACATGCTCCGAAGGATCCCCGACTGTAAATGCACTTTTTAAGTCTTGAGTAAGGTTAGGCTATGCCAAGCCGCTGTGCTGATGAGGCTCCTGTGAGCACTGGGGACATGGATTTGAAACCAATAAATCTCAAGAGGCTCAAAGAAGTTTCCCCGAGCTTCGGGAAATATTCCCAAACCCATCTGTGAGTATTCAATGCTTGGTTTGCCGATGAAAACATCGCCACCAAATTTCAATGCATGCACTGAAATTTTTCGCAATGTTTTTGACCACTCACGAGGTGGAGACACAACAAGCAATTTGTGAAGCTCGGAGAACAATCGTCATGTATTGCATGATTGGTGGCGATGCTATCAGTTTTTCATCGCCAAGTATTCACAAACCCATAGCGAGCTGTAGTGTGACCAGGGTGTTAGCAACAGCAGTACCTTTCTTTTGCTGCGCAAGCATTCTGCATTTCCTCCAAGAGAATACACTCTTCTAGTTTTAACAATCATTTTCTGATGCTGCAATTACAAATACCACAATACCCACAATCTTTTTCTTCTCACAGCCAATCAGAATGTCATGTTTGAAATGTGGAAAGTGCCAAAATGCCCAAAGTTTTGGGAAGGGTCTCTGGAGCCATCAGAAAACTATAATTACTACAACACATTACTACAATAACCTGATATATTAAAAGCTGGATAAATTATGCAAAAAAAAAGAAAAGAAATAAGATTATGCATCCCTCGGTGGGGAAATTTACATGTTCCAGCAGCTCACAGATAGAGTCAGGAATAAACAGTAACAAAAAATAGACTGCAAGAAAAGTATCTAAAAAAATTATAAAATAAATAAAAAGTAAAAACATGAGCCATGTATGTAATGTACACAACAAAATAGGAATGGAACTTAAGTAAGAGTAGTACTTCACCTGAAGTAGCAATCTTGCACTTATAAAATACTAGCAACTGAAATGGAAATAAAAATATTGCACCAGGTAGTGAATGTTATTGTAACAATTGTACAAAACAATTATGAGAGACATGAATAAGAAAATACTTGCAAATGAAAATGATATTGTAACAAATACTTGTAACAAATACTTGTAAATGAAAATTATATTGTACCAAATAGTAATATTGGTGCACAGCACAAGTTGATGGCGATGAGAAAAAAAAAAGGAAAAAATAGAAAAAAAAATACTACAGTAGCTACCTAGCTATCGGTACCCAAAAGTGGAATGCACCAGCTTGAAGCACAAACATGATTGCTTCACAGGACTAAGCCTGTTTGCCTCTCCAGCCATATGGCTTTGCTCAGAAGCCCATCCCCAGGGCACAGGTTTGAGTTTTGTGTGAAAGGGCCTTTACCCTTTTAATCAACGAGTTTAAAATGAAAATAGGTTCCTGTGTCACCACCAGGCTTGCAGTGCTCGAGTCCGACTCATGCCCTAATTTTAAGGACTCGTGACTCGAGTTGGACTTGAGCACTGATGACTCAGACTTGGGCTCAGACTCGTGCATTTACTGTTTGCTGTTTCTGGGTGAGAACACGCCGTACACATTCTGGCTACCGCTTCTCACCGGAGCTTTTTATTTTATTTTCCTTTTTGTTTTTCTTTTTTGTGTTTGTGTAGTTTGATGTTTGTTTTTTGTTTGAGTGTTTTGTCAGCCGGTTGTGGTGTAGCTCTGGAACCAGTTTTGGGCGTCGGTTCCCTCCAGGCCTTGGTTCGCCGTGGGTGATGCCTGCACTCCTTGCTATGGACTGCAGTGAGCTCATTGCTCTTTTAACATCGGGGTTGTACAGCGCTCTGTGCAGCGGTGTGTTTGTGCTTGGCGCGGTGTTCCGAGCAATGTTGCTCAGTGGTGTCACAGCGGCTGTGCAGGCAATTTGAGACATACCAGCATTCTGAGTGGCAATGCTTCTGTGCTCGCTTTGTGGATCCATGGCGCAGTGTTCCAGGTGGTGTTGGCTGGCGGCGTGGGACTTGTTTTCGTGCGTCTTTTGGTGAGACTGTGGCTGCTACACCATTGGAATGACATCCTGACCTTTATTTGGTGGACTTCCCCCCCATAATTGTAAAGTGACCTTGGGTATGAGAAAGGCGCTATATAAATTTAACTTATTATGACTCGGAAATTGGAGACGAGGACTCAGATTTTTTCTTTATTTTTTGTAACGTCATAATAATTTGGCGCAAGATATTTATATCTACATTAATTTTTGGACTAATTTCGTGCAAGTGTGTCGCACCTGCGCTCCTTGGTGCATGCATCAGATGGACTCTCAGGCACACGCTGGACAGCACGTGCGCCAAGCAGACTCTTGCGTGCCGTAAATGACTCGCACCTGCACAGGATAAAAACTATGAACACACACTTACTTTGCAAACTACCGAGTTGCATGGCTGACACGTTACCGGGCCTTATTTCCTTGTTTGGTTTCCTGATCCCTGACTTACTGTTTCTCGTCTTTGATTCTGCCGAGTCTACGATAGCCTGTTTGTGCCTCGCTCGACCTATTGCCTGTTTGTGCCTCGCTCGACCTATTGCCTGTTTCCCTGTAATACAATTTTGCTTGCCATTCTGGGGTAGGTTTCCCAATAACGTTGCCCTTTAGGGTTAAAGAGAGAGTTGAGAGACTCTCTTCAGCAACGAATGTTGTCTCTGTACGTGATTTTCCCAAACTCACTCGTCAGGAGTCTTAATAGCAACATTACGAAGAGCTTTATTTACAATGCACATCCACAATATAGGCACTAGCAGTTGCTAAATCCAGTCAAGGTGGTCACATGGCGTTCGTTTTTTACAAAAAGAACAATGAAATATAAAGTGTTTAAAATATGTTAAAATATTGTATTGTCATTAAGCATTACATATATAATGTGGTAATTAATTACTGAAACTATTTTACATTTTTGAGCAATTTTTTAAAATTCCAAGCGTGTTTTTTTTATTAAATGAATAAAGGTTCACATGAAAGAATGAGCAAACAATAAGCCAAATAATTCAGTAAATGTGTTCCCCATGCCTGTTCATTTCACTGTTACTCAAACATACAGTCAGGATTATTTTAGCTGTTCTCCACAATGTCAAGCTGGCAATGTTCTCCCTTATAATGTGCGCACGCAGAGAGAGAGGTTTTAATCTGTGTATACCCAAGGAGGTTGAATTGACCATACACACACACACACACACACACACACACGTATATATACACACACACACACACACACACACACACACACAAAACCCCAATTCCAAAAAAGTTGGGACAAAGTACAAATTGTAAATAAAAACGGAATGCAATGATGTGGAAGTTTCAAAATTCCATATTTTATTCAGAATAGAACATAGAGGACATATCAAATATTTAAACTGAGAAAATGTATCATTTAAAGAGAAAAATTAGGTTATTTTAAATTTCATGACAACAACACATCTCAAAAAAGTTGGGACAAGGCCATGTTTACCACCGTGAGACATCCCCTTTTCTCTTTGTAACAGTCTGTAAACGTCTGGGGACTGAGGAGACAAGTTACTCAAGTTTAGGGATAGGAATGTTAACCCATTCTTGTCTAATGTAGGATTCTAGTTGCTCAACTGTCTTTGGTCTTTTTTGTCGTATCTTCCGTTTTATGATGCACCAAATGTTTTCTATGGGTGAAAGATCTGGACTGCAGGCTGGCCAGTTCAGTACCCGGACCCTTCTTCTATGCAGCCATGATGCTGTAATTGATGCAGTATGTGGTTTGGCATTGTCATGTTGGAAAAAGCAAGGTCTTCCCTGAAAGAGACATCGTCTAGATGGGAGCATATGTGGCAGATCACAGAATCCAGGGACACATGTCGGCCGAAACGAATCCGAGATAATCGCAAAAGAAGCATTTTTTTTTCGAAATTTGTGATTTTTGTTTTTTTTTCCATCATGTGCAAGTTGAGATCTTGAAGAATGCAATCAGTATTTCAGATAATAGATTGTTTTGTTGGAAAAGCATACATTTTTTGTTGCAAATTGTCTTGTTTTTGTCAGGACTGTAGCCTGCTGGGGGTTGTGGGTAAATTACCATATGGGCCATTCACATGAAGATTTAAGTCATTTGTTTTTTTTTTTCCGCGAATCAGCTGTATGATCCGAGTTGAGCGCATGGCTACTTAACCTGCATACAGGCATGTGATTTCACTATGGAATGAGGAAGCTAAACAGAGTGCAGAGGAGCAAACACCGCGAAGCAAACAGACACTCAGTATTTACATCGGAGATGACCATTTCTAGCAAAAAAAAACGCAACCTCGTTTTCCAGATTGAATGGAATACTTGAATGATCGGATGATACACGGACCGTTCTAGGATTACATTCCATCGGAGGCATTGGTGTGTGCAAGGCGCCATTTCTCTTTCAGATGGGGTAAGTTTATTAATCTAAGGCTGTGTGGTTATTTTTGCATATAACGGAGAGTGTTGTGGTTTGGTTAAGCCTAGGTCACAACCGGACGTACGATTTTTTGGCCGTGTGATTTTTTGGCGTTTCCCAAATTGCTGCGGGGTTTTTTTTGTTCACGGAGAAAGACGCGCGTTGGCCGTAAGTTTGTCTTGCAACCTGAAAAAAACGTAAGCGCCCGTAGAGTTTGTTTGACATGACAAAGAACCTCTGCGGCCGGTCTGCGGCTCGAAAATCAGCACGTCACACGCGCGCTCTCGTGCGTGTCATGCGCGCTCTCCGTGTGTTTCTTGCGTTTTTTGCATGTAGACCGGCTGTAGGAGCACATACGGCCGGTTGTGACCGAGGCTTTACATGAAACTAGTGTTGTGTTAGTTGTGTCATCATCGTGCTATCTTTCTTTCTTACGGTGTGAGTAATTTTTCAACCACAAAACGTTAAAGTATACTTTAGGACTTATTTTTGTACTTCATAATTGTTTTGGGCATACTTTGCATGGAAGGAAAATTGACGTGGTGATCTTTGTTTACATGAAAGTAGTATCGTGCTAGGTCGTAGGGGGTAGGGCTTTCCTTAATGTCATGCAAATGAGCACCATTATGTGCCCGCCTTACACCCAGAGTAGCTGAGATGGAAAACTTTGAGGGCGATTTTCTCCCTTTTCTGTTTTAAGAAGTATACACTTTCAAAAGGCCACACATTCTTCAAATATTGTCAGATCTCCACATGGAAGGCATCATTGGAAAGCTTAGAAACTGTACTTTCTGAATCTGTCAATAACTCAAAATGCCCCCGGGCCAACATGTGTCCCTGGATTCTGTGATCTGCCACATATGTTGCTCTAGAACCTGGATATACCTTTCAGCATTGATGGTGTCTTTCCAGATGTGTAAGCTGCCCATGCCACACGCACTAATGCAACCCCATACCATCAGAGATGCAGGCTTCTGAACTGAGCGCTGATAACAACTTGGGTCATCCTTCTCCTCTTTAGTCCGAATGACATGGCGTCCCTGATTTCCATAAAGAACTTCAAATTTTGATTTGTCTGACCACAGAACAGTTTTCCACTTTGCCACAGTCCATTTTAAATTAGCCTTGGCCCAGAGAAGACGTCTGCGCTTCTGGATCACATTTAGATACCGCTTCTTCTTTGAACTATAGAGTTTTAGCTGGCAATGGCGGCTGGCACGGTGAATTGTGTTTACAGATAATGTTTTCTGGAAATATTCCTGAGCCCATTTTGTGATTTCCAATACAGAAGCGTGCCTGTATGTGATGCAGTGCCATCTAAGGGCCCGAAGATCACGGGCACCCAATATGGTTTTCCAACCTTGACCCTTACACACAGAGATTCTTCCAGATTCTCTGAATCTTTTGATGATATTATGCACTGTAGATGATATGTTCAAACTCTTTGCAATTTTACACTGTCGAACTCCTTTCTGATATTGCTCCGCTATTTGTTGGCGCAGAATTAGGGGGATTGGTGATCCTCTTCCCATCTTTACTTCTGAGAGCCGCTGCCACTCCAAGATGCTCTTTTTATACCCAGTCATGTTAATGACCTATTGCCAATTGACCTAATGAGTTGCAATTTGGTCCTCCAGCTGTTCCTTTTTTTGTACCTTTAACTTTTCCAGCCTCTTATTGCCCCTGTCCCAACTTTTTTGAGATGTGTTGCTGTCATGAAATTTCAAATGAGCCAATATTTGGCATGAAATTTCAAAATGTCTCACTTTCGACATTTGATATGTTGTCTATGTTCTATTGTGAATACAATATCAATTTTTGAGATTTGTAAATTATTGCATTCCATTTTTATTTACAATTTGCACTTTGTCCCAACTTTTTTGGAATTGGGGTTGTACGTATATTACACACACACACACACATATATATATATATGAACAGTTAAGGAAGTTGAAGATGAAATGATCTCCAAAAGGCATAAAGTTAAAGATGACTCATTCCCTTTATATTTGAAGCAAAAACAATTTTTCATTTTCATCTTTTACATTTTCAAAATGACAAAAAAGGAAAAGGGCCCGAAGCAAAAGTTTGGGCACCCTGCATGGTTAGTACCTAGTAACACCCCCTTTGGCAAGTATCACAGCTTGTAAACACTTTTTGTAGCCAGCTAATAATCTTTCAGTTCTTACCTGGGGGATTTTCACACATTTGTCCTTGCAAAAGGCTTCCAGTTCTACAAGTTTCTCGGGCTGTCTTGCATGCACTGCTCTTTTGAGATCTATCCACAGATTTTCAATGATGTTTAGGTCAGGGGACTGTGAGGGCCATGGCAAAACCTTCAGCTTGTGCCTCGAGGTATTCCATTGTAGATTTTGAGGTGTGTTTTGGATCATCGTCTTATTGTAGGACCCATCCTCTTTTTAACTTCAACTTTTTTACAGATGGTGTGACGTTTGCTTCCAGAATTTGCTGGTATTTATTCGAATCCATGCTTCCCTCGACCAATGAAATGTGCCCTGTGCCACTGGCTGCAACACAACCCCAAAGCATGATTGATCCACACCCATGCTTCAGAGTTGGAGAGGTGTTCTTTTCCTGGAATTTGGCACCCTTTTTTCTCCAAACATACCTTTGAACATTGTGGCCAAAAAGTTCTATTTTGATTTCATCAGTCCACAGGACTTGTTTCCAAAATGCATCAGGTTTATTTAGATGTTCATTTGCAAACTTCAGACGCTGAATTTTGTGGCTAGGATGCAGGAACGGTTTTCTTCTGATGACTCTTCCATGAAGGTCATATTTGAGAAGGTGTCGCTGCATAGTAAGACAGTGCACCACCACTCCAGGGTCTGCTAAATCTTTCTGAAGGTCTTTTGCAGTCAAACAGGGCATTTTATTTGCCTTTCTACTGTACCAATCCAACAAGCAGTTCCTTCAGAAAGTTTTCTTCATCTTCCAGACCTCACCTTGATCTCCACTGTTTCTATTAACTGCCATTTCTTAATAACATTACAATCTAAGGAAACAGCTACCTGAAAACACTTTGCTACATTATTGTAGCCTTCTCCTGCTTTGTGAACATCAATTATTTTATTTTTCAGAATGCTAGGGAGTTGTTTAGAGGAGCCCATGGCTGTTGATTTTAGGGACAAGTCTGAGGAGTCAGAGAATTTATACAGCTTTGAAATCTGCATCATCTGCCCTTTCCTAATGAAGAATTTGAACAAGCCGCAGCTCAATAAGCTAATTAAGGTCTGGAACCTTGGTAAAAGTTACCTGAGAACTCAAATGTATTGGGGTGCCCAAACTTTCGCATGGTGTTCCTTTTCTTTTTTCACTCTCCAATTGTACAAAACAAAAATAATTGCACAAATCTTGCAGAAAACACTGAAAAGAAATGTGTCGTCTTTACCTTTATACCTTTTGGTGATCAGTTCATCTTTTGCTCACTTAACTATTCACAGTAACAGACATTTTCAGTAAGGGTGCCCAAACTTTTGCATGCCACTGTGTGTGTGTGTATATACACACTACCGTTCAAAAGTTTGGGGTCACCCAGACAATTTTGTGTTTTGCATGAAAAGGCACACTTTTATTTACCACCATAAGTTGTAAAGTGAATAGAAAATATAGTCAAGACATTTTTCTGGCCATTTTGAGCATTTAATCGACCCCACAAATGTGATGCTCCAGAAACTCAATCTGCTCAAAGGAAGGTCAGTTTTATAGCTTCTCTAAAGAGCTAAACTGTTTTCAGCTGTGCTAACATGATTGTACAAGGGTTTTCTAATCATCCATTAGCCTTCTGAGGCAATGAGCAAACACATTGTACCATTAGAACACTGGAGTGATAGTTGCTGGAAATGGGCCTCTATACACCTATGGAGATATTGCACCAAAAACCAGACATTTGCAGCTAGAATAGTCATTTACCACATTAGCAATGTATAGAGTGGATTTCTGATTAGTTTAAAGTGATCTTCATTGAAAAGAACAGTGCTTTTCTTTCAAAAATAAGGAAATTTCAAAGTGACCCCAAACTTTTGAACGGTAGTGTCAATTCAACCTCCTTAGGTACGCACAGATCAAAACCTCTGTCTTTCACGCACCCGCTCTCTCTCTCTCGCTCTCACACACACAGACACAATGTTAGAGGTGCAGAAATGTGTCTCATTTATGACACTAAATTAGTTAATCACTTGCCTTATGGAGTTGAATTTGCTTAAACTGTAGCGATATCTTATGTGACATTCCGATATCCATACGTGATTCCAGACCATGTTGAAATATATTCATAATTTTTTTTTAATATTTATTTAATCATTAACTGGATGTACTTGCACTGAACAAGAAAAATACTTGAACACCGGCAGCAGATTCAGCACCAGTCTCCCTCGTTGACTGTTAGAGTCCCTCGGAGGCGCATGCGCAGTCTGTGTATTCAGCTGTGAGTGAGTTGCTCTTTGTTTTGAATGAGTGGTCCGGGCCTCCCGTAAATTCAGAGCAAATTAAAGGACTATTCGGGCTACAATGTTGTTCGGGAAAACCACGTTAGCTTGATGGCTTTCGGGAAACCCACCCCTGGATTGTTTACCTGTCTTCACTAATATTAATAAACACACCTTCTGCACTTACATCCATCTCCCAACCGTCTCTGACAGAATACTTCGCACTCCTTGACAATGAGAATGCACATTCACCTGTTCAGGAACAAAGTAATGTTAATGGCGCTCAAACAGCCACTCTCAAATGGTGAGGTTGGAGTTTGTTCTCGGACTCGACTTGGATCAATAGCGGACTCGACTCAAATTTTACAACTTGCACTTGACTTGGACTTGAACACTGGGGACTCGAGACTGGATTCGGACTCGAGGTTTAGTGACTCGACTACAACACTGGTCACCACACTTGCAATGTTGATTTTGCAGTGATACAGGGTCTTGAAACACTTCTAATCACAGGCTCATTTTATTCCTTGAATAAAATGAATGAGTAAAATGAATGAATTTTAAATGGCAAAATAAAGGCGATGCACATGTATCCTATCTATAAATCTATAAATCAAAATATCAGCATACACTATATTGCCAAAAGTATATACCGTAGATACTTGACCAAGTACTTGTTGAACATCCCATTATAGCTTTTGTCCCACCTTTGCTGTTATAACCTCTGCTCTTCTGGGAAGGTTTTCCATTAGATTTTGCAGCATGGCTATGGGGATTTGCCCATTCTGCTACAAGAGCATTCGTTAGGTCAGGCATTATTGAGGAGAAAGCCCGAAATGCAGTAAAAGTTCCAATTCATCCCAAAGGTGTTCAGTGGGGTTGAGCTCAGGGCTCGGACCATGGCAAACCATGTCTCTTTGGGCCTGGTTTATACACAGGGGCATTGTCGTGCTGGAACAGGGTTGGGCTAGGCCTCTTAGTTCCAGTAAAGGGGAATTATAAATTCTACAGCATACAAGGTGTTTCAAGCCAACTATATGCTAAGAATATTGTGGTAACAGTTTGGGGCAGATAAGGTGTCCACAAACTTTTGGCCATATAGTTTATATGCAGTACAGTTTCTCCAGTGCTAAAGGGTTTATAAATGTATGTTCACACATGTGCATTTAGTAGCATACAGTCTATCCCATTCCCAGATGTTATGTCACCTTAATACCCCATATGCTACTACCCTCCTTACCCATCTCACATCCAAATTGGGTCGCAAAAAAAAGTTTGTGATCCATTAAAACAAATCTGGATCATTGTATTACGCATAACATTTTGTCTGATCTTCATCCAAGTCACAAATATAAACAAATCTATTCCACCTAAACTGATCTCACACACACACACACACACACACACACACACACACACACACACACACACACACACACTTGTGCACTGTTTAAACATTCATAAAAAAGGTTTTAAAATGTATGTAAACCTCTTGGCCAACAACCTATCCAGAGGAAGTCAGACACTGTCCAATAAAACACACACAAAGTCTGGTGACTGACAGAGTCTGCTCTTCTTCAAGGTTTATATGAACAAAGAAAGGTTTTTCATGTGAACTTTCCACTGTGAACCATTCACTGTTCAAACAAAATTCAAAGGATACGATGGAAGAAAGCATTATGGTGAGGGTAGTGCCTCATCATCTAAATGCATTTGGGATGATGCAACAAGACAATGACCCATAACATAAGAAGATGAACAGGGAAGCTAGGGTCTAATGGTTAGAGAAGCAGCTTTGGGACCAAAAGGTTGTCGGTTCAATTTCCTAGACCATTTTCCTTGCCCTTTAGCAAGGCACCTAACTCCCAACTGCTCCCCAGACTACTTTGTGTATGTTATATGTCGCTCTGGATCACAGCGTCTGCTAAATGCTTGTAACGTAACAGACAAGTTAAAGAAAATTTATGTTTTATAATGACCAAGTCAGAGACCAATCTTATCCAATTTTAGATGCTGAAAAGAATTGTTCATGGTTAAGGCTTTTAATAAAGCAGCCTTCATTTGCTGCTTGTTTGTGGGTCTTTCTGCCTTCAGTTTTGTCTTTAGTAATTGGCTTGAGATCAGGTGACTTACTTGGCCATTTAATAACATTTAATTTCTTTGCCTTAAAGGGCACTGGTACAGTATTTAAACATGTTCAATATTGATAGTACAAGCCCTAATTATACTAATGCACACAAGTGCAGCCACCTGATTAACTATCAGAAGTAACTAAGTGCTTAAAAGTCCAAAAGCATGTTAAGTTTTATTGCACATGGACGGACAATATGGCACCCAGGATGTGACATCAAGTTGTTGATAGCCAGGTACCAGAGGTAAGTGTAGCCGATGTAAACACACTTGTTAGCCAGGATTTAGTTAGATGAAAAAGAGTTGTCTTCAAGTCAGTATGGATAGTGGAGAACCCAGATATCTGGAGAAACCTTGGAAAAAGGACTATCTACATCTGGTAAATTATTTCAAGAGCAAATCATCAGATGATTCTAATGATGAAACTGGTGGTGTTTTGCAAGTTCAAAGTCGGGAAGGCAGGTCAAAGGGTTGGGTAGCTATCTGGTGTCGATGTGGAAAGTGTGACAAGCGGAAAACTAACATTGAACGTGTGTGTTGTAAAGAGCACAAACTTTTGTGCAATATTATACAGACACGGTCATTAAACTGTTTCAGGGATAAACCCAGTTTGGAAATGCATGCTGCACGCAAGCATTGGAAATGGACTATATACAGACCATGATAGCCAGGCATATAAGAGGACCAGCACCAGATGGAGACTTGCAAATCGGTAAGCAGTCTATTATATATAGAAACTAAGTGTGTGCACATGTTCATGTATATATGTAAATGTCCATACTCACAGTAAAGCCTATTTATTTATTGCGTGTGTGAATACAGGTATAGACATGCAATGTGCCACAATAGTTTATATGGTTGAAATATAGGCAAGTGACAGCTTGAAGCGGAGTGTGAATTTATAGTGGAGCAGAGCTTCATACTTCCATACTTAAGAGAATATGGTTATGCATCAATGTGATTTTTGATGGCTTTTGCGACCATGGGGAACCCGATTGTAAGTGCAAGGCAACATATCTCAAACATCTGACCACTGAACAATGAAATTTGTATCTTTATTTCCATAAGATAGCTGGGTTTTTATACAGAGCTTATTTTTAATTTGCTTTTTTTAAAAAATAATGTGGGATTATTTACACTCATCGGGAGCTCCACTTTTAGGCAGTGCCTCAATATATACATATATTAGCTTTGAATATCTATACTATTCTAGTTAATCAGCTTGCATGACCTGAATCCCTTTTCTGTGGATGGGGTTGGAATATTGTTGGCACAGCATTGGGTTTGTGTCTAAAGGCCCGGTCACACAGCGCTTTACGGCTTTATCACGGCCAAAACCCGTCAAAAAGTGCTCTCCCGTGAAGCAGACGATGTTGTTCGTGTTGATGTCGAAGTTAAGACGTGTTACAGTCGATATACAGACGTGACAGGACGCAGGGGAAAATCGGAACGGCGTCGGACGCGGCAAAAAGTTTTGGACTGCTCAAAACTTTAGACCGCGGACAACCACGGCCGGCACACGTGGTAAAGACGTGCAACACACGTGAAAAACACGTGATAATCAGTGTCCCGGCCGTTATTAAAACTTGGGGAGACGTGGTAAGACGCGAAAGTTTGGCGGGCAGAGCACGGTCATCGGACGGGTGTTACGCGTTGGTATCACGGGATATAGCGTGTGTTTAGCGGCTTATCACTGAGAAATGGATTTTTCCGCGTACATAGCACTGTCTAAGCTCGTTAAACGACGTCTCAAACAAGTTCTAAATTCGATTGATCACTGTCTAATCACTTCTGCATCACTTCTGATTTGCGGCATGTAAATACTGTAATTTTCTGAGACCTCGGCACTTGCAGTCTAGATGTCAAGGGGTGAACATGAACCCTCAACGCTGTGATGTCCTCATCTTAATGCTCCAGCACCAACAGAACCAACTGATACAGGCTCAACATATCCTTGCTGAGAGAAGAAGAAGAAGGAGGAGGAGGAGGAGGGTGGTACGGAACATCTGGGTGCGTGACTGGATTGCGAGGAGACCTCAGCTTGGGCTTTACGACCGTCTCATGGTCGAGCTGCGTAACGAAGATCCAAGAGCCTTTCAGAACTTTATGAGGATGCCTCCTGCGATGTACGATAAAATTGTGCAGAGACTGACACCAGCCTAAGAGATCTGGATCGGCAACTGTGAAGACCAGCCGTGCGCGACCGCTTTTATATGCGCAGCAAGCCGCTCTTCCAACGACGCTGAGCCGCAGTTACCCGTGATTTGGCAGTGCTATGGCAGTGGAGTGCCCGTTTTACGTCCGCGCTCAACACGTGATCGGCAGTGCTACAGACGCGATGAGGCTGTAACACGTCTTAACTTCGACATCAACACGAACAACATCGTCTGCTTCACGGGAGAGCACTTTTTGACGGGTTTTGGCCGTGATAAAGCCGTAAAGCGCTGTGTGACCGGGCCTTAACACGACCTGCGTAGCTCAAGAGCTAGGCCTGTAGATTCCTTTCAAAGCAATCGGGCTTCAAATGGTTCTTGCAAATAACAGAATTTCTACCCAAGGAGTGTGTTTCTAAAGTGTGACCTGTTCCCAAGTTGTGTAGCCACTATTCAGCAAGTCATTTACATTACTTGGTTGTCGGCAGTGGAACACAGAAAAAAATCCTTTCCCTTATTTTATTATTTTTGCAAACATATTCTTTGCACACCACTATTTTTCAACGATGTTTTTTATATCCGGTTATATCGCTGTGTCAGGAGCAGCAAGCCAGTGAAGATACATGAACCCTATCAATGATTCCATGTCATGCTGACCTTTGGCACCACCCACAAAATGGCAATATGGCTGTGCCTACACTTCAATCCCATCTTGATTGCTTCATTTCATAGCCATTGTGGAGGTGAACAGAGGCAACCTTATGAAAATGGTCACTGTTTCCAAATACTTCTGGACCTATCTAGATCTTTTTGTTTGTTTGTTTGTGGAGAACTCCCTCTATTCAAAATCATTATTTAGAACACAAACTAAGCTGATATTACATAAGCTAGAAACAACATCAATGAATACATTACAAATCAAACAATAAAACCATTAAGTTGTAAGTTAAGCAAATAGGCCACACGTCTAATGCCGATGACTTGTTCAGTAAATAATAAGAGCAAGTGCACAGCTATGCTTTGAAAAGTGATGCCCTGGAAATGAAATGGAAACTTGATCCATATTGGAGACAAACTTGGTTTTACAATAGCAAAACATGGCTTTCACCACTAACAACCACATGCAGGTGTGCAAAATCTGCAAATTTTGGTCGGGGGGGGGGAGGCTCTAGGCAGTAGAAATATTTCACAGGATAAGATGAAATTTAATAGTAATTAAAGGATTTACAATTTTAAAAAAATTCAATATCAATTGGCATTTGTGTGATTCTTGGAAGAAAGATAGCCCAATGGCAGATTTCTAAATTTCTCCACAACTGGGCATAGAGACTGTTGGAGCCTTCAATAGCTCCCTTAAAACAGTAATTTTTAAAAGAGACTCGAGCATTAGCTATCTAAACACTACCACATGTTCATTTCTGAAGAGCAAAGATTTCTACAGAGAAAAAAAAAGTGTGGCAAGCAGAACAATGAAAATATAAACAGGTCCACTGAAAATGGTCATGCAACATTAAATGGATCAGACAGCATGGAGTATGGCCATCCACAGGTCAATTTACTCCCTGAATGTGCAATTTGCCTTCACCTACAGAAGGCACACAGCATTCATTTCTTACAAAAAGGTCCTCGAATACCGATTCGTCTGACCGCAATACGTATCCCCTGTGTGATGGTCCATCCCAGATGCCTCTGAGCCCAGAGAAGTCAATGGCGCTTCTGGACACAATTAATATAAGGCTTCCTTTTCACACAGTAAAGTTTTAACTGGCATTTGTAAATTTAACTGCATATTGTATTGCTTAAAGGTTTGTCAAAGTACCGGTAATCCTAAGCCCATATGGTCATATCTGCTATAGATGAATGATGGTTCTTGATGCAGTGCTATCTGAGTGATTGGAGAATCACAGGTGTTCAGCTTAGGCTTGCACCACTGCCCTTTATGAACTAAAATTCCTCCAGATTGCTTGAATTGTTTAATGATATTATGCTCCAGAGAGGGTGAAATATCCAAATCCTTTCATATCATTCTTTGAGGAACACTGAAAAAATATCATTTTCTCATGCATTTATTGACAAACTGGAGATCCTCAGCCCATCTTTTCTCCTCAAAAACTAGGCTTTTCTGGGATACTGATTTTGTACCAAATCATGATTATAATCAACTTTTCACATCACCCGTTTCTAATCACTTCATTATTGAATTGTTTTACCTCATTACTTGCCCTAAATTGATCCCCTCCCATCTTTTTTGGAATGTGTTGCAGACCTGAAATGCAGTAGTGCATGTATATTAAAAAATGAAATGAAGCTGACCAGACAAAACATGAAATATCTTGGGCTCATGCTATCTGCAATGAAATACATGTCAAAGTAAATTTAGAAACCACTGGGTTTTGTTTTACCTGCATTTTCCATCTCATCTCATCTCATCTCATTATCTCTAGCTGCTTTATCCTTCTACAGGGTCGCAGGCAAGCTGGAGCCTATCCCAGCTGACTACGGGCGAAAGGCGGGGTACACCCTGGACAAGTCGCCAGGTCACATAGACACAGACAACCATTCACACTCACATTCACACCTACGGTCAATTTAGAGTCACCAGTTAACCTAACCTGGATGTCTTTGGACTGTGGGGGAAACCGGAGCACCCGGAGGAATGCATTTTCCATACCATCTCAAATTTTTCCTGAAGTTGGCAGGTTATTAAATAGCAAATGAGGGAGGAGCTGTACTCCTATTCATGTAATAATCATCTCCTCTCATAATCACAGGTGGAAATTGAGGAGCTAATTATAACTATCCAAAACACGAAAGGAAAATTAAGAGTTTCAGAGGACTTTCCAGCAAGTGTCACATATCTACAGTCTCATCCCCAAATGAGACTTGGGGTATGGATAAAGCATGTGTGGTTGTTGGTTTAACATGCTAACCCTGCATGTTTCATTTTTGGGGGGAATAATAAAATAAAGATGAGCCAGCAGGACAGTCTTGTCCTTTCTCTCTTCATCAAATCAGAAAACACTTCGAGTGTAATCTGCATTTTAGAGTAAGTGACACACATCACTCTCACAAACAACAAAAGACAACCTAGAAATCAGTGTTGTAACTTGGATATCACTGTTTGTATTCTAGCCACGTAATGAATCAAAGGAGTTTGCATGTTCTCCCAGTGTCTGTGTGGGTCTCCTCCAGGTGCTCTGGTTTCCCCCACAGTCCAAAGACATACAGTTAACCTAGTTGGCTACTCTAAATCGTCCATGACCAAAAGCAGTGTAGCAGGGGAGTGGCTAGCCGGCTGTACTTACTTAGCCAAGAAACTCTAGGAAAGGGACCCAACCCAGAACACACTGGACGGGCGAAGAAAAAGAAGAATGAATGAATGAATGAATGAAAAGTTTATCTATTCTTCTCAGACTTAGTGGGTTAGAAGACAGAGTAATCACTCATTGCTCCTCAGGCATTAAAGTGTAAGGAGTTAACTTAAAATTTTAAAAGAAATTTAAAAAAAAGTTGAGGAAAGCACAGCCTTTTAGGTTTCTGTACCTGTTGAAAACATGACTGAGTTTATCATTTTTCACCTAAACATCAGCTGAGACATTGATACAATTTGTCTGCTATGATATGAAAGGACATACAAAATAATTGTGTGTGTGTGTGTGTGTGTGTGTGTGTGTGTGTGTGTGTGCGCGTGCGCGCACGCGTAAGGAAATGTCAAGGTGGAGGTGGGGTGCAGAAGAGACAGTGTGTAGACTTTATTCTCAAGCAGCTTGGTGTCACAGTTGTTAGACCTAGGCATAGATGTGAAAGTGAAAGACTCACCCATTCCATAGCAGACAGCCATTGCTCTGATTCATGCATTGCCACTCTTCACACAACCACAGACTGCCTTCCTAACAATAAACAATTTCTGACAAACACTGAGTGCCAGACATGCTGAGTGTGTGTGTGTGTGTGTGTGTGTGTGTGTGTGTGTGTGTGTGTGTGTGTGTGTGTGTGTGTACACATGCGTGCAAGCAAGCGAGAGAAAATAAACTTCAAAATCCGTTATTTTGACATTGTTCACACATTTCTGACAGAATACAAATAAATAAAAAAGACAGAAGGTATGTAAAAAGACATGTACTATGCATGCCTGCAGTCATCCACTGCATGCATGCATATATATATATATATATATATATATATATATATATATACACACACAAGCCCTGTGATGACCTGGCGACTTGTCCATGGTGTACCCCGCCTTTCGCCCGTAGTCAGCTGGGATAGGCTCCAGCTTGCCTGCGACCCTGTAGGACAGGATAAAGCAGCTAGAGATAATGAGATGAGATGAGATATATATACACACACACACACACACACACACACACAGTGGGGCAAAAAAAGTATTTAATCAGCCACCAATTGTGCAAGTTCTCCCACTTAAAAAGATGAGAGAGGCCTGTAATTTTCATCATAGGTACACTTCAACTATGAGAGACAGAATGGGGGAAAGAATCCAGGAAATCACATTGTAGGATTTTTAATGAATTAATTGGTAAATTCCTCGGTAAAATAAGTATTTGGTCACCTACAAACGAGCAAGATTTCTGGCTCTCACAGACCTGTAACAACTTCTTTAAGAGGCTCCTCTGTCCTCCACTCGTTACCTGTATTAATGGCACCTGTTTGAACTCGTTATCAGTATAAAAGACACCTGTCCACAACCTCAGTCACACTCCAAACTCCACTATGGCCAAGACCAAAGAGCTGTCAAAGGACACCAGAAACAAAATTGTAGACCTGCACCAGGCTGGGAAGACTGAATCTGCAATAGGTAAGCAGCTTGGTGTGAAGAAATCAACTGTGGGAGCAATTATTAGAAAATGGAAGACATACAAGACCACTGATAATCTCCCTCGATCTGGGGCTCCACGCAAGATCTCACCCCGTGGGGTCAAAATGATCACAAGACCGGTGAGCAAAAATCCCAGAAGCACATGGGGGGACCTAGTGAATGACCTGCAGAGAGCTGGGACCAAAGTAACAAAGGCTACCATCAGTAACACACTATGCCGCCAGGGACTCAAATCCTGCAGTGTCAGACGTGTCCCCCTGCTTAAGCCAGTACATGTCCAGGCCCATCTGAAGTTTGCTAGAGAGCATTTGGATGATCCAGAAGAGGATTGGGAGAATGTCATATGGTCAGATGAAACCAAAATAGAACTTTTTGGTAAAAACTCAACTTATCGTGTTTGGAGGAGAAAGAATGCTGAGTTGCATCCTACTGTGAAGCATGGGGGTGGAAACAGCTTTGGGGCTATTTTTCTGCAAAGGGACCAGGAAGACTGATCTGTGTAAAGGAAAGAATGAATGGGGCCATGTATCGTGAGATTTAGAGTGAAAACCTCCTTCCATCAGCAAGGGCATTGAAGATGAAACGTGGCTGGGTCTTTCAGCATGACAATGATCCCCAAACACACCACCTGGGCAACGAAGGAGTGGCTTCGTAAGAAGCATTTCAAGGTCCTGGAGTGGCCTAGCCAGTCTCCAGATCTCAACCCCATAGAAAATCTTTGGAGGGAGTTGAAAGTCCGTGTTGCCCAGCGACAGCCCCAAAACATCACTGCTCTAGAGGAGATCTGCATGGAGGAATGGGCCAAAATACCAGCAACAGTGTGCGAAAACCTTGTGAAGACTTACAGAAAACGTTTGACCTCTGTCATTGCCAACAAAGGGTATATAACAAAGTATTGAGATGAACTTTTGTTATTGACCAAATACTTGTTTTCCACCATAATTTGCAAATAAATTATTTAAAAATCAGACAGACAATGTGATTTTCTGGATTTTTTTTCCTCATTTTGTCTCTCATAGTTGAGGTATACCTATAATGAAAATTACAGGCCTCTCTCATCTTTTTAAGTGGGAGAACTTGCACAATTGGTGACTGACTAAATACTTTTTTGCCCCACTGTATGTCTCCAGGAAACATGGCTAACTGGCAACATTCCCAATGTTAACGTGGACGCCCAGGGATTCACCACCGTGCCCAGGGAGTTCTTGCACGACATTGCTGTGTGTTTACGTTCCTCCACAAGCGGACACAGGGACTGCATGTAATGTCACACACACACACAACCATTGTGAGGCTGCAAACACAACCCCTGGAGGCCATCGTTGCCATATCGAGTGACTTTAATCATATTACCCTGGATTCAGCACTCACTGTGTTTTATCTGTATGTAGATTGCCCCATCAGAAAAAATAGGGTAATTGACCTCCTGGATGCATACAAGCTCACTCCCTGCCACCAATGGGGAAAATCTGACCACAACCTGGTCTACCTACAGCCCCAGTACAAGCCTTGAGCTCAAAGGCAACCCACAACATGCTCTTTCAGGAAGTGGTCTCCTGAAGCCATAGAGACTCGGGCCCGTCCACATGAGTACGTTTTTGTCGAATCCGCATAAATACTTTATCATTTCGGCCTCGCGTCCAGACGGATCTAGCTTTTTCGAGGTGTGAAACCGGTATTTTTTGAAAACGGGTCCCAGAGTGGGAAAATCCTAAAGCGCCGGATAGCCCGGAGTCGTCTGGACGGCGAATGCGGATTTTTTCAGAAACGATGACGTATAAGCCCCGCCTCTCTAACCTTTAACCTCAGCCGCCGCCGCTAGACGCTTCATAACAACAACAATGGCGGACTACAGGCTTGTGCTCATACTGCAGAAACGTCCAATGTGACACGAAGTAGAAGTTCCACTTCATTGTCGGTCCACACAAAAGACTCTCCTCTTCCTCTCAGAGTCGCGCTGGCCATGACTGTCCTCTTCTCGTGTTACGAGCTTGTTTGTAAACAGCGCGTGACCTTTATACGCATGCTCCATGGCTTCTCTTCCGGTTTTAGTGTATTGGTGTGGTGGCGTCACAGCTCCACATACAGGCCTGGCATATGTACTACAGCGTTTTGGGTCGTTTCCAGTGAATCTGTGTGGATGCAGATATTTCTGGAAACGATGCCGTGTTTACAGAGATTTTTTTCAAAACGACAGCGTATTGGGTGAGGCCACATACTCGTGTGGACAGGCCCTCAATCTCGATTTGAGTCCACGGACTGGAGTGTGCTGCAGGAACTACATGGAGACAACATTCAGGGCTCGACATTAACGGTTGTCTGCTTGTCTGGGACAAGTGATCCTTTATGTTGGACAAGTTCATCGTCTCAGTTACCTGTCCGATCGGACAAGTGCCAAAATACGCCGATATTCGGGTTACATATCAAATTTATCAGTTTATTCACATGATTTCCGAAGCATCTCACTCGACATATTGTTTTGATGAATCGCCGGATGTTTCTCTTCGGAAAGAGCTATGTGCACATGCGCAATATTCCGCTTGTGAAACCGGCCAATACCACTTCGTGTATTTGAGCTGAAAAGTAAACGGTCGTTTACCAGACCCTCCAGGATTTCACGATGTTGCGATTTGCAACATCAACGCAAATTCAACCAATCCCCGTGAATTCAGGGCGGTGTTACAATTATATCCAATCACCGTAACTTTCCCGCAAATTTGACCAATCGTTGGCATCGTCTTGAGGTGACATCGACAAACTACCTTCCGCCTTACTTCCGTGTATACGTTCAAGAGAAGCAGCATGCGCAAGTCAGTGTTTATATAGGCTTAAACTCTGTTACTGAAAGTGAATGTTTACAGTGAAGGACTGTGTGCACTTTACATTATTTTTTACTTAATATAAGAAATTAATGGATGCCAACATTTTTTGCCAAAATGGTATTTTATTTTCCATTGTTTAGGCAGCTTCAGCATCATACTGTGAGATTCTGTTCAATTTTTTTTTTCTTCTATGAAGCCTGAGCCATTTATTTTATTAGTTTATAATTATTATTTAATTTAGTCTTCAGGAGAGACTGCCTCGGCGGCACGGTGGTGTAGTGGTTAGCGCTGTCGCCTCACAGCAAGAAGGTCCGGGTTCGAGCCCCATGGCCGGCGAGGGCCTTTCTGTGCGGAGTTTGCATGTTCTCCCCGTGTCCGCGTGGGTTTCCTCCGGGTGCTCCGGTTTCCCCCACAGTCCAAAGACATGCAGGTTAGGTTAACTGGTGACTCTAAATTGACCGTAGGTGTGAATGTGAGTGTGAATGGTTGTCTGTGTTTATGTGTCAGCCCTGTGATGACCTGGCGACTTGTCCAGGGTGTACCCCGCCTTTCGCCCGTAGTCAGCTGGGATAGGCTCCAGCTTGCCTGCGACCCTGTAGAACAGGATAAAGCGGCTACAGATAATGAGATGAGATGAGAATTTTAATCATAAAAAGAGAAAATCACAACAATTTCTCGCAACTTTCACTTCCTCCCGCAATGTAATCGCAACAAAAACCTAAAAAATACCGCAACTTTCATCGCAACCATTAAATACCATACAGGAGCCACACTGAATAATTAGACAACAACAATTAATCAGTGGAGGATATATATATTCAAAGTTAATAATTTAAAAATGAAAATATATATAATTTTAATTTTCTGGTTTTCAATTTCTCATAAATAAATTAATGATTGATGGAGTCCAATTTTTTTCTGCAGTGAATAGATTTTTGTGTTAAAGTAATTCTGGTGAAATTAGTTTATTACAAATAGTTTTCCTTTCAACTTGCCCGACAGGACAAGTGGTTTCAAAAGTTAATGTAGAGCCCTGAACATTGAGGGGATCACAAACTGCATGATGAACTACATTAACTTTTGCATGGTCATTGCTGTTCATCCTTTTTTTACATGCTAAATTTTTTTTATTGTTTTCTTTTTATATTCTGTGGTGCAGGAATTGTTTGCTTGTTTTTATATCCTTGGGATATGGATGTGTGTGTGTTAATTTTATTTTGTTTGTGTCTGTCTATCTATCTATCTGTGAAAAGAGTGCACTACTTTACTAATAACAAATCCTAGATAACCAGTAATGCCAAAGACCTCCTCAAGAACTAGAAGACAGCCTTCAAACATAAGAACTAGGTGGAGCTGAAGAGTGTAAAGAGAGAACCCCTCAGCACACCCTCTGACTGGGGAAGGTCCCCACATTATGGAAGACATCATGCCTCATCCCTATGCCCAAGAAAAGGCACCCCAGTGTGTTCAATGATTTCAGGTCAGTAACATCATATGTAATGAACATGGAGCAGCTGCTCCTCCATGTCCTCAGACCCCAGGTTTGACATGTACTGGACCCCCTGCAGTTTGTATACCAGGAGCAGGTGGGTATAATAATAATGCCATCCTCTACCTCAGGGATATTCTATCCACATTCACTAGATACGAACAATCGCATGTTCTGATTGGCTACTAGTGTTGCACCGATACCATTTTTTTGGCCCCGATACCGATACCTATACCTGGCTGTGCAGTACCGGCCGATACCGATACCATACCGATACCACTCCGTTTTATATATATGAAGAGCTGCATACTTGGATGTAAAATCATTGCTATCATGGCTTTGTCAGGCTGCTGCTTACCTTTGTGAAACAGGAAAAAGACTAATACAAAGTGAATCCAGTAGAAACTCTGTGTTCGTTCACATGTTTCGTCTTCAAATGTTTTATCAGGTTCGAGGTATTGAAACTGGCCGATTTAACTCCACCTCTCGAAACTTTCAGGCCGCAAATCTTGCATGTAGCCATTGTACTCGCCGGAGTTTCTATGCTGAAATATATCCAGACCGCCGACATTTTCTTCTCGTGGTTTGTTTTTCCTCCGCATGAAAAAGCTGCCCCTGTATTGGTTAAGAGCGGCTATTGGCCCGCTCTCATTGGTCTGGAGCAGGTCTATAGCAATAGCTGCTTGGCGTGCTTGGCAGGCATGCACAGTGATCACGTGTGATCACACAACACAGAGTGTAGTGAGTGTCGGGAGAGAGAAGGCTGCGTTCAAGTGTCATACTAGCATCGGTAAATGGTATCGGCGCCCTATTTCTTGCTACTCGCCAATACCGATACCACCATTTTAGTGCCAGATCGGGGCCCCACCCGATACTGGTATCGGTATCGGTGCAACACTATTGGCTACTCTACTATTAGGCTATCAGCTCATATACCATGAGTAGAGAAAAACAAAATGGCAGAACATGTTGCTGAATTAGCCAAGCCAAGAAGTCTTTGTCACACGTACAGTCAAGCACAGACTTAAGCATATAGTGAAATGTAACCCCTGCATTTAACCCATCTGAAGCAGTGGACACACACATGCGCACACACAAGTGAGCAATGAGTGCACACACATACCCAGAGCAGTGGGCAGCTATACTACAGCACCTGGGGAGCAATTGTGGGTTAGGTGCCTTGCTCAAAGGCACTTCAGCCCAACCTCAGGCCATGGCTGTCCCATGTTAACCTAACCACATGTCTTTGAACTGTGGGGGACAGCCATAGGCCACTGTCTGTATTGGGGAAGACAATTTGTCCCCACCAATACTTCAGGGTGCTCCTGGGACAACTGCCGATAACCACATGGACAACACACCAAACAAAAGGCCCTAAAAAAAACCCTCAGCAACCTCTCCTTGTGAGAAGACTGCCGCTATAGCCTACCTGGGTGATACAATGAATGCTCCAGCCAGACAGCAAATTGCATAGCCACCCAGCTACAACCCTCCCCACGGTCATATACTGCATAACCCAAACTCACCGTTCTACTTGGATATACCGCTTATATGCAGTTTAAGACAATGGAGAAAAAAAAAAGTCCCAAACCGTACCTGCCTAACTTAACCAAAGAAAGCTTGCACACTATGACTTAATTGTGATACCCCACTTAGGTGCAGCAAAGAGACAATCTCCTGAAAATAAAAAGAATAACACAAACTGGATACACAGCAGTTTGCAACATGGCAACCACTGCTTTTTTAATGTTGAGGCTTCTTTGAGGTTGGAAGAAGATGAACAAGACAATAGGAAGTAAAAAGTTCTGAAAATGTTTTTAAACATTCTTCTTCTGTATTTTGCACTTCAACTTCCTGCTCACCATCTGCAGCTATTCCCATCTACTGAATCAGCGTATGACTGCATGCTCAGTTTTGCACGTGTGCAGTCAACAGGCACAAGTCCACACGGGCACAAAATTTGGGTGCTGCACAGCTAGTCTGTGCAGACTGTGTGCATAGCAAAATTGTGTGCACATGCATAACCTTTCCTCTAGTTCCATATTAAACATTTCACACCACCTTGATTCAGATACCCATGAGAAAAATGTGAGACATGAACATGCATCAATGTAGTCACAGAGAAGCACAGTTCTGTGCAGTGTTTCATTCTGGACTACGATTGCAGGACTGTTTGGATGGCGAACAATGGTTCTAACCCACTTTAGTGTATCCACACTAGCCAAGTGTGAACCAGGTACTCTGTAGCTACCTTGGCAGGCAGGATTATGAGGCATTTACAGGACCTGCTACAATCCACTGTCTGAATTAATGGAGGATTAGACTATATGTTAACCCTAGGAGTAAACATGGCTATGATACCTTACTCTATTTTTCCTTGCACTGATGCATATTTGTATTAGCGTGCCTTCATTCATTCTGTAATGGTGGTACACATGGCAGCTCAAAAGGACAATGGTTAAGGGGTAAATCAACTGATTTGATCTACTATAAAAAGTCTGAATTAGGAATATGCAAATAATTAAGTTTATGGTATCACCTGAACAATCTGTAGGCATTTTATATGGTTCATATTGGAAATTGTAGACTTTCCTCTGTGTGTGTGTGTGTGTCAGAGCTTTACATTAACTTTTTTTGCTCACCGCCCACTGGTTTTCCCGAGTCACTAGCCATTCAGCCTTTTCACTAGCCACAATTTTGTTGCCAGGAAATTGCAGTTTTTTCTTCACCATGATATGTTAAGGTTCAGAAGATCTAGATTTAATTATGAATAGCACCGTATAATGTATCTCTACAGTAGCACTCAATACTCAGTGCTGTTAAGGTAGCTCCCTATATGAAAACATGCAACCAGTTCAGACAAAAATATAAACAGAGTATTCTGTTTATTGAACTCAAATTCAAGCCCCTTACAATATGAAATATTATATAATATGAAAAATAACATTCAGTACAACTGAACTGATTCAAATATTAAAAGTCCAATTCAAAACATTTATCATTGAAAAACTTCTGATGTTTTGATATGCAAGTATTATGTGTATTATCAAGTATTATTATGGATATTATGTATTATCTATTAATAGTGTGTGTGTGTGTGTGTGTGTGTGTGTGTGTGTGTGTGTGTGTGTGTGTGAGAGACAATGTGTAGAGAGAGACATTAAATCATCAGACGATTCTGAATGGTCCATGAAAAATGGTCTTCGTGACCTGAGGCTTCCAGCAGGCCATAAATTAATAGCTGGGGTGAGATCAACTTCTTTCCAATCGCGTGAACGTTTCTAAACAGCAGCTCCATCCTCTCCAGCTCAGCCGACTTCATGACAGCCAGGGACTGAAAGCAATGCAGTCCTGTAGTGAACCAGCCGTCTTCGCCTGTTTTGATGTTATAGTACCGATGTGTGCATTTGACTTTTCGTGGTCCTTTATAGTTTCGAGTTTAAAATTACTGGTGCCAGTCTTTGCCAGACTTTCTACAGTCTTCGCAGTACATGGTATTTTCGGTTTTGCTATGAACTAGCCGGTCTCACCCGAACTTCCATTTGTCATTGAACTGTCTTATCTTCCTATTAGCATCTTGTTCATCTTCATGGCCAGAGCCAACTCTGAGGCCCCCGCGGTCTGGACCTCGGTCATTTTTAAGAGCTGAAAATACATTTGTATGCTAAATATTCAACTGGATAAAAAAATAAAGAATAACATTAAAACATCTCTGTAAAAAGTGCATTGTTAATGATGTTAAACGCTGATTCTGTCTTGTGTGTGTGTTTGGTGCGCGCGGTTCTGAGACCAAGAACACAAAAGCGAATGAGCGCGCGACTCGGCGGAGAGAACGCAATGCAGGAGACACGGGGTTTCCATGGGAACCATCAGCGCACTTTCATCAAGCTGTTCAATTTACATTTTGAAAGCAGCGCAGTTGTAGCCTGCCTTGTTTGTCTCATCTCATCTCATTATCTGTAGCCGCTTTATCCTGTTTTACAGGGTCGCAGGCAAGCTGGAGCTGACTACGGGTGAAAGGCGGGGTACACCCTGGAAAAGTCGCCAGGTCATCACAGGGCTGACACATAGACACAGACAACCATTCACACTCACATTCACACCTACGGTCAATTTAGAGTCACCAGTTAACTTAACCTGCATGTCTTTGGACTGTTGGGGAAACCGGAGCACCCGGAGGAAACCCACATGGACACGGGGAGAACATGCAAACTCCGCACAGAAAGGCCCTTGTCGGCCACGGGGCTTGAACCCAGACCTTCTTGCTGTGAGGCACTACATCACCGTGCCGCCACCTTGTTTGTGATTTTAAAAATAAATCATTCGATAAGCCAAAGCAATAGAGTGGAAAGTTTAAACTTATGTTTGCCTTGGGTAACTTTGCCTAAAACATGGTGGTGTATACTGATTTTTTTTCCCAGAATTTTTTTTTATGTGTAGGTGTAACAGATGCCAGATTGTTAATGTATCTTAGTTCCATAGGCTACATGGTTGGGTATCTTTTGTCCTCATTGCTTGGGCCAGATCAAACCATTAAACAAGCTTAAATTATTCTTACTCTTGCCAGATACATGATTTTTTTGTTCAAAACTGATGATATTCAGTTCAAACACCATTAAAAGTAATTTCAGGAATAGATCTCTTTTGTGGCGTGTAATTCACCCCTCTCATTTACAGTGGTGCTTGAATGTTTGTGAACCCTTTAGAATTTTCTATATTTCTGCATAAATATGACCTAAAACATCACAAGTCCTAAAAGTAGATAAAGAGAACCCAGTTAAACAAATGAGACAAAAATATTATACTTGATCATTTATTTATTGAGGAAAATGATCCAATATTACATATCTGTGAGTTGCAAAAGTATGTGAATCTTTGCTTTCAGTATCTGGTGTGACCCCCCCTTGTGCAGCAATAACTGCAACTAAACGTTTCCGGTAACTGTTGATCAGTCCTGCACACCGGCTTGGAGGAATTTTAGCCCATTCCTCCGTACAGAACAGCTTCAACTCTGGGATGTTGGTGGGTTTCCTCACATGAACTGCTTGCTTCAGGTCCTTCCACAACATTTCGATTGGATTAAGGTCAGGACTTTGACTTGGCCATTCCAAAACCTTAACTTTATTCTTCTTTAACCATTCTTTCGTAGAACGACTTGTATGCTTAGGGTCGGTCGTTGTCTTGCTGCATGACCCACCTGCTCTTGAGATTCAGTTCATGGACAGATGTCCTGACATTTTCCTTTACAATTCGCTGGTATAATTCAGAATTCATTGTTCCATCAATGATGGCAAGCCATCCTGGCCCAGATGCAGCAAAACAGGCCCAAACCATGATACTACCACCACCATGTTTCACAGATGGGATAAGGTTCTTATGCTGGAATGCATGATTTTCCTTTCTCCAAACATACCGGTAACACTTCTCATTTAAACCAAAAAGTTCTATTTTGGTCTCATCTGTCCACAAAATATTTTTCCAATAGCCTTCTGGCTTGTCCACGTGATCTTCAGCAAACTGCAGACATGCAGCAACGTTCTTTTTGGAGAGCAGTGGCTTTCTCCTTGCAACCCTGCCATGCACACTATTGTTGTTCAGTGTTCTCCTGATGGTGGATTCATGAACATTGGCTAATGTTAATGTGAGAGAGGCCTTCAGTTGCTTAGAAGTTACCTTGGGGTCCTTTGTGACCTCGCCGACTATTACACACCTTGCTCTTGGAGTGATCTTTGTTGGTCGACCACTCCTGGGGAGGGTAACAATGGTCTTGAATTTCCTCCATTTGTACACAATCTGTCTGACTGTGGATTGGTGGAGTCCAAACTCTTCAGAGATGGTTTTGTAACCTTTTCCAGCCTGATGAGCATCAACAACGCTTTTTCTGAGGTCCTCAGAAATCTCCTTTGTTCGTGCCATGATACACTTCCACAAACATGTGTTGTGAAGATCAGACTTTGATGGAGCCCTGTTATTGAAATAAAACAGGGTGCCCAATCACACCTGATTGTCATCCCATTGATTGAAAACACCTGACTCTAATTTCACCTTCAAATTAACTGCTAATCCTAGAGGTTCACATACTTTTGCCACTCACAGATATGTAATATTGGATCATTTTCCTCAATAAATAAATGACCAAGTATAATATTTTTGTCTCATTTGTTTAACTGGATTCTCTTTATCTACTTTTAGGACTTGTGTGAAAATCTGATGATGTTTTAGGTCATATTTATGCAGAAATATAGAAAATTCTAAAGGGTTTACAAACTTTCAAGCACCACTGTAAATATGTCGAACATTTTTTGGCACACGCTTTGTGCATCACGGACCTCGGTGATTTTAAAATGCTGCTCCGGCCCTGCTCATCTCTGCCCCTTTTTTCCTGAGCAGCAGGGCTTGAAACTCCAGCAATATGCCGCCACATAGTGGGCTTGTCAGTCGTCAGCAACTTTGTTGCTTCGTTCATTAACCGCAGGTTACCGTATCATTGATTTTCTCTGAGATGTTAAAGTACGTTCTCAAAAATTCCAACATGTTGTCAGAATGTTTATGCAGGTGCTCATGGGAGTTGTAGGCGCGTAATATTACATTGCAATGCGTTTATTATATCAGATTAGATTAGATTAGATTCACTTTATTCAGTCCACATCGGGGAAATTCACTCGTTACAGTAGCAAGAAAATGTCATACAGATAACAAATAAAACTGAAATAAAAATTAGACAAATGAAAGATTAAATACAGAGCAGGGTTTCCCATACATAGACCATTGTGTGGCGCAGCGCCACACAATGGATTCCTAGCGCCACGCAATCAGACTCGCGATTTTGAAAAAAAAAAAAAAATTCTGTTGCGTATCGTTCTGTTCATTCATAGTGCTCTTTCTTCTCGTTCGCGCGCGCGCACACAGAGACAGACGGAGAGGCGTGCTAATTAAAAATAACCAGGGATGAGAATTTTCTGCCGATCAGCGGATTTCCGACTTTTTCAGACCAAAATGATCGTTTCTGAGATTGATGTAAACCCATTGAGAAATTATCGGGGGGGGGGGGGGGGGGGGGGTATGGTTAACGATCTGTGGTCACCTTATAACGCAGACATCCCAAGTGTCCCAGAAGTTCCGGGAGTCTTCCGCATATTGATGGCGGCTCCCTGATGCCCGCACATTGGAGAATATCTCCCGGAATCTAGAGCAAGCGAGCAAGCGCGTGCACGCGAAACATTCACGTCTGCCTCGCGCATATGACGGAGTGCGCGAGGGAGCGCATGCTAGACAAAGAGCATCCTGATTGGGTTACTCAGCAAAATAAGCCAATCATCTTTCAGTATGGGCGGGCTTCTCTTTTCTCGAGGACCGAAATTTTCAGTTGAGTCAGTGCAGCCTACAGGGTCGGCATGGCAGAGAGCGCGCGCCCCAAAAAACCAAAATACAAAACCCACTTCAGCTCAGATTACACAGAAGAATCTCCCTGTCTAATAAGGGTCAAAAATAATGACAGTTTCGCGTGATGTACTGTTTGCAGCAGTGATTTCAGCATTGCCCATGGTGGCTTAAATGATTGTAAAGGACATGTTGAGGTGAGGAGTGTCATTTCATGTGCATTATATTTAGGTCTACAACAGGCTGGCATGAAAAGACCAAACTTATTGAAGATTTCCGTAAAGTAACAATGTATGAATATACATCATATATATCACATATATATATCAAATACACGTCATATGTAAGTGTGTATCTTTTATAAATGGGGTTAGCTTATCTAATGTAGCATGTTGGGGAGAATCATAGTATCATATCTATATTTCTGATAAAATTTTAGGTATGATACCGTGTATAACTCTCCTACTTATTGCTCATTTCATAGGGGGAATTGCTGGCATGTGCAGCGCAGGAGCGTCTGCCCAAACTTTAGGCTGAGATGAACTTATAGGTTTTGATTAAAAAAAAAATTCCAATATGTAATGCCCATTGTACATGCCTGTTCTTTAATTCAAAATCACCATCTTGATCTTCAAATTGACCATATGGTATCTGTATTACATTACACAACATCCTGTCCAGATAAAACCTAGTTAGTACACGCAACAGTTGAAAGGGAAGTGATAAGTGATGTTGAATGTTGCCTGCTTAATATGCAAGACCTCCTGCTACCATGATAACATCAGAAGAAAGCTTAAGAGAATTATATGATAGAACTTTTTTCTGGTTTGCACTTCATTTTAAAGGATTAGAGTATTCAAACAGGCGGCACGGTGGTGTAGTGGTTAGCGCTGTCGCCTCACAGCAAGAAGGTCCTGGGTTCGAGCCCCGGGGCCGGCGAGGGCCTTTCTGTGTGGAGTTTGCATGTTCTCCCCGTGTCCGCGTGGGTTTCCTCCGGGTGCTCCGGTTTCCCCCACAGTCCAAAGACATGCAGGTTAGGTTAACTGGTGACTCTAAATTGACCGTAGGTGTGAATGTGAGTGTGAATGGTTGTCTGTGTCTATGTGTCGGCCCTGTGATGACCTGGCGACTTGTCCAGGGTGTACCCCGCCTTTCGCCCGTAGTCAGCTGGGATAGGCTCCAGCTTGCCTGCGACCCTGTAGAAGGATAAAGCGGCTAGAGATAATGAGATGAGATGAGTATTCAAAGACATGAATAGCAAAAATGCAGAAATATAATACTGTAGAGCTCGTTTATATTAAAAGGTGCATTGATTTTTTGAAATCATCAAATGTGAATTGATTAAAAACAAGTCTCTTGTACCATATTAATCATTTTCACCTGGTAGTCCACCAAAAAGGGGAATTTATTTCCAAATACATTGCAACTTTTTGCTGATAAAATTAATGGTTTTGGGGTATAAAAAAAAGAAAAAGCCAAAAATCATTAGCTCCCTGCCCCTGGGCCCCACTGGGTGCCTGCAGCCCCCAAACCCCTGGCTTTTTTCAGACTTTAATATTTTTCATTCTCATCCCTGAATAATGCAGCCTTCCCGATTCGCCTTCCAACCCCTTATTTTAAAAGGTAGCCTACGTCGTGCTCGTGATGAGCTTTATCATAGCCTTCTTGGCTTACAGGAAATGGACATCCCTGAGTCAGGCTATAAGCCAATTTTGATGCATACAGTAGCAGCTTGACGCAAGGAACCGGCCTTATTGCATTATCCCGTTTATCCCACTTCAGCATTCATGCAAGTTTATTAATAATGGCTTGACATTCACAATAAATAAGGATTTCCCACTAGCCTAAATAAAATGTTATACTCGCAGGGATGCCTAGTTGATGCTATCTGAAGCATAACATCTGAATATTTTAAGAAACATTTTTATTAGCTTTATTGGCGAAGTAGCTAAACCATCACTGCACTGGATTTCTCAGCTATGAATAGGGTAAGCACATTGAAATTCAGTATTCCTTTATTTTTTTGATGTAATGGAAATTTAGTGCTTTGATGAAGAAAATGTACTTTATCCATAGATTAAAACAGACCTCAGGAATAGGCTCCAAGGGGAACACCTGGCAGCC
Organism: Neoarius graeffei; assembly: GCF_027579695.1. Lineage (NCBI taxonomy): Eukaryota > Metazoa > Chordata > Actinopteri > Siluriformes > Ariidae > Neoarius > Neoarius graeffei. The sequence goes on along the minus strand of NC_083576.1, from coordinate 37,870,157 downwards.
TGCTTACGAATCTCCATAAATGGTCCCGAACCCAATGACTTCCCTTACGATAGGGCACTTGAGTTTTTTCAGGAAGCCACGTAGAATTAAATGTTCTGATAGGGCATGCAGGCTTTGCACCAATTAGGGTAATGCTTTTTCATTATTGTTAGTTGCCTTGGTGTTACCCTAAGTGGTTTCTTACATCTAATTATGATATTTTACTTTATTATTATTTTGTTACATTATACTATTTATTTCATTTTAGTATTGGTTGAGGTAAGTGTTGAGTTCAATATTTAAAATAAAAAACCTCCAGCTAGAGATGCACCGATTGCAATTTTTTGGGCCGATTCCGATTTCCGATTTTCCATGGAGTGTGACCTGCCGATACCGATTTTGGCCGATTCCGATTTCATTTTTTCAAACCACTTCACAGCACACACAAAGACTATTTTCTTTTTATCTTTTCTTTAATAGAACATTCTGCCAGATTTTCAGTAATAAATTTTCAACACCTCAAAGGTTGAAAACAAACAAAAAGACATTGTTCTTTGTAAAATCTTTCTTCATGTTTGGTATTAACATATTAATTCCTGTAATAGGAAATTCACACAAACATTTTTTCTTTTCCCATCCAATATCTGGCACAAAAACAACTTCCCCCTCATATATTATTTGCCAACTGCTACGGAACACACTTTCATAAGCCTATTTACATCTGAAAACTTATGCCTTATAGAACAACCCATTTCTTCATTCAGTATCAAAATACAAAAATAATTTCCAGTCATACTTAAACCATAGCCATTCTATCATCTTTGTCAAATGTGTATTTGTAGAGTAATTTCCAATGGAATCAAGTGCAACCAAGGTCGTAAAACAAACAAAAAGACATTTTTTTTCTTTCTCTCTTTGTACAAATCTAACTAGATGTTTGGTAATAGGCTAACGTATTAATTCCTGTAATGGGAAATTCACACAACCACAAATGTTTTCTTCTTTTCACATCCAATATCTGGCACAAAAAAAAAAATTAACTATCGTGAATTTTTTTTTTTTGTTAACGGCGCGCGCGCCGGTGCTCGTTAGGCGCTCAGGACTGACACTGTTCTGCGCAAGCGCAACACAATCGCACTAGAAAGCATGTTCAAGCTGCCAGTGTAGCTGCAGCCTTTTTAGTTGCGAATTACGAGTATTTCCACTTTCATCTCTGTGATACACAAGTTTTGATCGGCAGAAAATCGGCATATTTTAATTTTGACCGGCCGGTCGCCGGTCATGGCCGATCACGTGAAAATCGGCCGATTCCGATCGGCAGCCGGTCAATCGGTGCATCTCTGCCTCCAGCTTGTTTTTTGCAATTTATTCCTTGAATGTCAACTAAAGAATGATTGAAAGATTGCCACCAAAAAGGCAAAAAACTAAACTTTAACTTCAATTTTGGTGAGTAATTTTCATAAATTTAAAAGACATGTTTTCCACCAACATCAAGCCCAGCAAACTAATGGCCTGCACTGTAATGTAAAGTTGGGTTGAGGAATGAAACCAGGCAGGGTTCTGGGAAAAACTGTTTTAGCTGTCTTCTCTTAAAGAACTTAAAAGAATTTAGATTGAACTGAATAATCTCAAATGCTTCTTGTAGCTTTAAAATAGTCCCAGCAGGTGACTCTGAAGAAAAATACTGTGTGTTTGAACACCGCCCGCTGTAAACACTTTGTATACACCCAATGACCGACTCCACCGACCGCCACGACACCACCGCGCACGATTCCCTCATCGGCACAGTGGAGCACCACAAATTGCTACCTGGTCTGTGGGAAACACTGCAGAGGGCTATTTGCATTTTCTACCATGAAAAAGTATAGAAAAATTACCTTATTGAGAGGCTCGGAAAAATTGCACATTACAGGTAGACTCTGTATATATATACACACATATATACATAAATTATATATAAGTATGCATAAAAATAGTTTAAGGCCTATATTATTGCACATAATAATTGCATCGATGAGAGATGGCAGAGGTAGTAGTGGTGAAGTAATGCAAATATAACGACAAACAGGTTATTGGTGCTACATTACAAGTTGTGGGTGTTATACAGTCTGACAGCAGCAGGTATGAATGACCTGCGGTATCTCTCCTTCTTACACCGTGGGTGTAGCAGTCTACTACAAAAAGAGCTGCTTAAAGCCCCCACAGCCTTATGTAGGGGGTGAGAGGGGTTATCCATGATTGATGTCAGCTTGGCTAACATCCTCCTCTCACCCACCACCTCAATGGAGTCCAGAGGACAGTCCAAGACTGAGTCAGCCCTTCTGACCAGTTTATTAAGTTTCTTCCTGTCCCTCTCTGAACTTCCACAGCCCCAGCAGACCACAGCGTAGAAAATCGCTGATGCTACCACAGAGTCATAAAAAGTCCTAAGCGGTGTCCTGCACACACCAAAAGACCTCAGTCTTCTCAACAGGTGGAGACGACTTTGGCCCTTCTTGTACAGGACATCTGTGTTGTTAGTCCAGTCCAGTTTGTTGTTAAGGTGAACACCCAGGTATTTCTACTCCTCCACGATCTCAATGTCCAAACCCTGGATGTTCACTGGTGCAATTTGAGGAACCATCCTTCTGAAATCGATCACCACCTCCTTTGTCTTGCTGGCGTTGATGCGCAGGTGGTTCAGTTCGCACCAGGCGACAAAGTTAGTGATGACCTCTCTGTACTCCAGATCGTCCCCCTCTGACACACGTCCAACGATGGCTGTATCATCTGAGAACTTCTGGAGGTGGCAGCTGTCCGTGTTGTAGCTGAAGTCAGATGTGTAAAGTGTAAAGAGGAAAGGAGAGAGCACTGTACCCTGTGGAGCCCCTGTGCTGCAGACTACCACATCAGACACACAGTCGCGGAGCCTCACATACTGCGGCCTGTTAATGAGGTAGTCGATGATCCATGCAGCCAGGTGGCAGTCGACACCAGCTCCCTCCAGCAGTGATGGCTGGATTGTGTTGAAAGCACTGGAGAAGTCAAAGAACATGATTCTCACATTGCTCCCAGTGCCCTCCAGGTGCAAAAGTGACCGGTGTAGCAGGTACTGTAAATAACAGTGTCATCCACACCAATGCCCGGTCGATATACGAACTGCAGGGGGTCCATCCCGATGTTCACCAGGTGTCAGAGGTGGGAGAGAACAATCCTCTCCATGATCTTCATTAGGTGAGACGTTAAAGCTACTGTCCGAAAGTGGTTGAGCTCCCTGGGGTGCGCAGTCTTGAGAACTGGAACCACACATGATGTTTTCCACAGAAGTGGAACTTTCTCCAGACTGAGGCTCAGGTTGAAAATGTACAGAAGAATCCCACAGAGCTGATCTGCACAGTCCTTAAGCAGTCTGGAGTTGATACCAACAGGGCCAGCAGCTTTCCTCGTCTTGATCCTCCTCAGCTCCTTCAGCACCTGATCAGCTGTTATGGAGAGGCGAGGGGTGTAGCCGAGGTGTGAGTCCTGTAGAGTGAGGTTGGGGTGGAGTGTGTGGATTGGTCTGGCAGGGAGCAGAGGGGGGTGATGTGGTGTGAGGAGGGAGCTGTTGGTGTCAGAGGTATTATGGGGGGGGGGGGGGGGGGAGTGATATCACAGACAGGTCAGGACTATGGTGACTGGGGAGGGTGGGGTGGCACAGTCAAATCTGTTGAAAAAGAGATTCAACTCATTTGCCCAGTCCTGGCCCCCAGATACAGGGGGCCAGATGCCTTCAGAGAAAACTACAATTAAAATATAGTGTCATACCACAGAATAAACCACCCGCCAAAGTGGCTAGTGGGACTAAAGTCATTACCTGCCAAAGCCGAATTTTACCCGCATTTGGCGGGTGGGTGGGTGCTAATGTAAAGCCCTGGTGTGTGTGTGTGTGTGTGTGTGTGTGTGTGTGTGTGTGTGTGTGTGTGTGTGTGTGTGTGTGTGTGTTGGGGGTCTCGGCAGGACCAAATTGGCCATTGGGAGATTCAGGAATCTCAGTAGCTTGATTCCTGGTGGCCAGTCTCAAGACACAATGCACTGCAATGCAAAAATATGACTATAATCATCATGGAAATGTATGATATCCATCATGGAAATCGCCATTCAATTAACTATGCAATCTAATGCAATTGCACTGTTTGAACACCACAGGTCCTAATCTGCACAAACCACAGGGTTAAAATATAAAGAGCATGCTAATCACGTGAATGCACCCTTTCATAGAGAGCCTGTGAGATTATTGGGAATCATCTGCTAAGTGACCCATCGTGCCAGATCACAATGAAGAAAGGACACCCAAAAAAAAAAACCCTCTTCAGTAGCTTTCAAACACCAGCCCCATGACTGAGAAAGTGGCCACAGATATCTAACACGTCAGCTGATTTTGGAGCTCTATTTCTGATTAATGACACTTCAGGTGCTGCTACGGAGCTCACTGATCATTTTCACCAAGTCAGAGACTTTGTTTATTCAGTCAAATTTTGGAGAGAATTTATAAGTTTATTTACTTTTAAGATATCGTGAACCTGGAGTGTGCTTTGTTTACGATATTAACTCTTTGCTCACAGCACTTTTATTTATTTATTTTAATACTGACAAAAAAGCACATTGTTTTGCATTGTTGTTGATTCAGCAAAAAAAAGGAATTTTTCAGTCATATTTATTCTTTATTAAAATTTGTTCAAAATATTCTGTGTATTGAATCATGTACCTAGTATCATGAATTGAAATGTGAAAAGAGTGCATCATGATTGCCCCATGACCTAACAAGTAAAACTTGTGGCTGCATAGTTGACATTATTAGGCTATATAACTGAACATAATTTTGATACAGTTCATTCTGAAAGTCACTGAATATTTTTCAAGACTGTCAATCAAAGCTGTTGACAACCTCCCAATGAAAATGAAGCCCTTGCATATGAGATAAGCAATATCACAGCCCTATACAGTATAGACTCAGGCTATTGGACACGTCTAATTTATTGTGAAGTTCCATTCAGAGAACTACTGCTCACTGGGTGTTTTTTTTTGTGTGTGTGTGTGTGTGTAAACTCTAGAGACTGTGTGAAAATCCCAGGCTGATCAGTAATTTTTGAAATACTCAAACTACTGACAACCATACCATGGTCAAAGTCACCAAGATCATATTTTTCCCGATTGTGATGTTTGATCTTAACATTAACTGAAGCTCTTTGCCCATGCCTGCATGCTTTTATGCATTGCTGCCTCATGATAGGCTGATGAGTTTTTACATGAATGATCAGATGCGCAGGGGTTCCGAATAAATTAGTCAGTGAATGTACATTACAGTATGTTCATCAGTCTTTTCAAATTTTGTTGTGGCTATATGGGGTGGCCTGGGTGGGTGTGAGATTCCAGCCTGAATTTTTGTCCCAGTTTGGCCCTGGTTCTCAGATAACAGGCAGAATTCATTATCATACAGCCAATAATTTCCAAACATTTATTCAGACTCACACAAAAATGATGTCTTTTGAGAACTTGTGCCTTTTCTGCCCATAATCATCAACTCAAACAGACTCACTCCATCTTTCTAATCTTGTTTGGAAACCTCAGTACCTGTCCATCCAGTTAATATTCTGCTCAAGTACCAATCCACAGCACTGCACACCCAAGATATGCACACATATTAAGTGTTGTACTGGCATTCCAATTTCCAATATTTGATATTTCAGATTCAAAGCGGGCCATCACAGAAGGACAGAACACTTTAATTCACTGCCAATTTCCATCTCACTGGAAATGAGCAGTGGCTAAATTTCAGCATGCCCTCTCAGCAGGAGGTCCACTCCTCCAGATGGTAAAGCAAAAGTTGTGTCTAGTCAGTCTGAATATAAATATATATGAATGTAACTGCTTTACTAAAAACAAGGCGATCTTAGCTATACTGACCTTCATTGCAGTCATTTATTTGTAGTGCAGAGCACAGTACTGGCAGGGTTCTAACTAGGCCTTTTTAGCATATCGGCACTGCAAAAAATTATATCTTGATCAGAGAAAATACCTTGAATATGGGTGAATTTATCTAATATTTCTTATTATATTATTAGAACTCAAATATAAGATTATTTAGGTTATTTTTTAAGACATTTTTACTCATTTCAAGCATGAAATGTTCTTATTCTATTGGCAGATAATTTTGCTTTCCATAATGAAATGCTTAAAATTAGCAAAATTATCTGCCAATAGAATAAGAAAAGCTTTCAAGCTTGAAATGAGTAAAAGTGTCTAAAAGTAAGCTAGATAATCTTATATTTGAGTTCTAATAATATTCCAATAAGAAATATTAGATAAATTCACCTACATTAAGGATATTTTCTCTTAACAAGATATAGTTTTTTGCAGTGGGGCCACTACGCAGTGTTTCCTTACTGCTACGCCCACAATATTGCCAACATGCCTGTAAAAGTTGCCGGTACATTAATAAAAAGACTTGCCAATTTTGAAAATATGGTCTTTTGTTTAAATTTTTCTTCTTATTCCCACACTCAAAAAACTGATTCAAGCTCTTCTTTGATGTGACACATTTAATTTTTGTTTGCTTTATTAAAACAAATCTATTTAAAACTTATATATTTAGTTGATTTATCATAATAGTTTCACCTTTGACATTCATTAACGCAAAATAAATGAGTTTCATTTGAATTGGGATTGCCATTTGCACATGTACAAGGCAACACGCTCTCAATCTCTGGTCGTCTGTCTTTCCGCCCACTGTATGCCACATCTGGTTGCACTGCAGCGGGATATGAGACGATAGCTGCTCATGAAAGTCCATTCCTGGATGAGTATTTGTTTTTGTAATAGTCTAAAAAGCTCATTGTGAAATAGCCGTGAATCGAAGCAAATTTTACCAGGTTTTCAGTCAAGTTTGACAAGGCAGGCTGGCTAGCTAAGGTAGCTGCAGAAGGGAAGCTCAGTTTAAGTTAGTTTCTGTGGTTCACTAGTACTAAAACCACAGGTCTTTTTGCAAGCAAAATATTGTACATGAATATGAATTATGAGCTCTTGCAACCAGTGAATCTGGGTATGTGCTCATTGCTCACGTGTGTGTGTGTGTGTGTGTGTGTGTGTGTATTTGTTTACTGCTTCACATGGGTTAAATGTAGAGGAGGAATTTTGCTGTGCTTGAGTGTACATGTAACAAAAAACAAAGGCTGCTTCTTCTTAATTTACCCACAAATGTATTTATTCCACTTGAAAAGCGTACAGCAAACAAGCTACCAGATTTGGGATACTACGACATCCTGAACTATTTAGTATTTCAGACTGCTAAATACACTGGAGATATGTTAAAGGCACATAAAACTACAGATGCTTCCAAATATTTCAAGGCCGGTTTCATGCATGCCAGAATGTTAGGGGAAATTCCTGAAAAAGAAAAATACCTTATTATGATAAAGGTAAGCTCAATCATGGACTTCTAATAATAACAAACAAGCCAGGGCCTAGACCTAGCATACTTTATGGTGTTTAGCTGAGTCTACATTATCGGTACACAACAAACATGCCAAGCATTAGGTCTAATAAAATATAAATCGCATCCAAAGCCCACAACCAGATATATATTTTAGCGTTCATACATTTCCCATTTGGCATGTTTTTTGTAGTGCAATAGAGCTGCAAAGGATGACACACTTGTGTATGTACCAGTAGACTGTACTGAGTAGTGCCAGACCATGCAACCTGTTAAAAGCTTTACTATTGAGACCAAAGATCTGTCTGTGTTACGCCAACTTATTGACTTGTTGAATGTTAAGTATGCCGAGGCTAGATCTAGGTCTATGGGATTTTTATAACTGAATGGTCTTGAGCTAGAAAAAGTGTTAGGAGAAATAACAGGTGCACAGAGCTTTCATACCAACCTGATATAAAACGTTATCCACACATGGGAATGCTTTGTTAGGATCCAGTCTTCCCCTTTTAACTGCAGCTTGTCAGTTTTCTCATCTTTCTGGGTTTGCCAGGAAGTGGTGAAAAGTTAAACCAGGCATGTCTGTGATTACAGCCAAAAGCACTACAGGTCTCTGGCAGTTTTTTTCAATGTAACTTCTACAAGTTTATCTGTAGATGTTTACAGAACTGGGCTTACAATCATTCGCATACACTTGGGCCGGTCGTTGTCAAACACAAAGCTTGCCTGGCAATATGGTCGGATAAACAAATCCGCAGTTACGATGACATCATGTGAAAAGCCCCTATAACCAGGGGTGTAGGAAATGGGAGGCATGCCCCCCAGTATCTGCAGATCTCTCCCCTCCACCCCCTATCCTCCAAAAGAATAAAGTTTTATTTCTTTTTTATTTAAACAAACATTTATTTCACAGGTTTTCTGTGACATAATTCCTGTTTTTGAGTTGTTTGCCACAAATCTTTTTTTTTGTTAGTGTTGGCGTTTAATCAACAATCTTTTGCATCTTTTCTACAAATAATTTTCTAGTATCTTTTTCATTTTTGTTTATATTTTCACTTTCCCATTTTTGGTATTTTAATTTTTTTTTCTTGAGAACACGAAAGACCAGAAGTTTTTTTTTTTCCCTTTCCATGCAAGGACCGCAATCGGAGGCCATCCACATCAGCTCTGCCTTAATATCAACAGATCTTCGATTAAGGTACATAAAACATTTATCATGGCACACATTCAACTTGTTCAGTGTGGTGAGTGCAAGATGTTTCATCCTCCTTCCTCCATCATTAGTGATAGCTTTATTTGTGAGAACTGTAGATTAGTTAGCTCTCTGACAGAGAAGACTGCAGCTCTAGAAGTGAGCATCCAGACTGTAGAGAGGGTTAGTGAGAACGAGAGCAGTCTAGTTTCTGTATGGGAATGTCTGGATGCCCTAGGTGGAGTTAGCAATCCCCTCACTCCAGGATTAGAACCCTCACAGTGGGGCAAATGGGTGATGACATGGCGGCATCATTACAGAGCCAAAGCTACCACTGAGGCTCGCTCATGGGACCACCACTCCTCTCCACTTCACGTGTCAGGTTTGTTGTCCTTAGTGAAACACCCACTGAGAAACCTGAAAGAGCTCTGGTGATAGGAGATTCTATCTTATGGCACGTGAAATTAGCTAGGCCTTTAGAGGTACTAGCAGCTTTAGTCAGGTGTATACCAGGAGCCAGACATAGCAGGTAATCTTAGGGTCTTAGGCAAGCACAGATTTTCAAAGATGCTTAACCATGTAGGTACAAATGATATACACCTTCATCAGTCTGAGGTTACTAAGCAGAACTTTGTAGAGGTGTTGAAATTAGCAAAAGCAATGTCCGATGCTGTAGTATGCTTTGGCCCTATCCCAATGTGGTGTGGCAATGTAGCTTACAGAAGGTGATGGTTGCTGAACTGCTGGTTGCCCAGGTGGTGCTCTGAAAATAATGTAGGCTTTATAGATAATGTATAATAATAATTGGAGTAGTTTTTCAGGGCAAGGCTGGCCTGTTAGGGTGGGACAGTATCCATCCCACTCGGGAAGGTGCTGCTCTCATTTTTTTGTAACATAGCTCATAGTCTCAGAACAGGCCAAGTTAATCTGTGACAAACCAGAGCCAAGGCCAGGGAGCAAAAAAATCTTCTCACCCCCGGCGGGCGGGGGGGGTGTTATCCATGTCATCCTCAAGCTCGGGTCCTCTACCAGAGGCCTGGGAGTTTGAGGGTTCTGCGCAGTATCTTCGATGTTCCTAGTACTGCACTCTTCTGGACTGAGGCTTCAGATGTTGTTCCTGGGATTTGCTGGAGCCACTCTCCCAGTTTGGGGGTTACTGCCCCAAGTGCCCCCACTACCACGGGGACCACGCAACCCTTGACCTTCCACATCTGTTCCAGCTGCTCTTTCAACCCTTGATACTTCTCAAGTTTCTCATGTTCCTTCTTCCTGATGTTGGCGTCAGCTAGGATCGCCACATCTATCACCACCACCCTCTTCTGCTCTTTGTCCACCACCACTATGTCCGGTTGGTTAGCCAGGATCTGTTTGTCAGTCTGGAAGCTGAAGTCCCACAGAACCTTGGCCCTGTTGTTCTCAGCCACCTTCTGTGGTATGGCCCATTGGGACTTGGGTACTTCTATTCCATACTGGTTGCAGATGTTCCTGTGTACCATCCCAGCCACTTGGTTGTGCCTCTCCATGTACGCTGATCCAGCTAGCATCTTACACCCTGCTACTATGTGCTGGACTGTTTCAGGGGCTTCTTTGCACAGTCTGCATCTTGGGTCTGATCTAATCTGGTAGATCCTGGCCTCTGTGGCTCTTGTGCTTATGGCCTGTTCTTGTGCTGCCATGATTAGTGCCTCTGTGCTGTCTGTCAGTCCTGCATTATCCAGCCACTGGTAGGATTTCTTGATATCAGCCACTTCCTCTATCTGACGGTGGTACATGCCATGTAGGGGTTTGTCCCTCCAGGTTGTCTGTTCCTCCTCCTCCTCAGCGCTCTCATCAGGGTTCTGCTGCCTGAGACATTCACTTAGCAGTTCATCCTTTGGGGCCATCTTTCTGACGTATTCTCGGATTTTCGATGTTTCATCCTGGACCGTGGTCTTGACGCTCACTAGCCCTCGGCCTCCCTCTTTCCGCTTAGTGTATAGTCTCTGGGTGCTGGACTTGGGGTGGAACCCTCCATGCATGGTGAGGAGCTTTCTAGTCTTGATATCTGTGGCTTCTATCTCCTCCTTTGGCCAGTTTATGATACCAGCGGTGTTATCACCTATGTTATCACCTATGGATATCACCTATGTTGCCCTCTGGTAGGCCAATCCCCTCAGTCCAGATCATCTTGCCTCTCTTTGAGACCATCCGGCCACACTTGTCCAATCCGAATGACATCCCTATGTCATCGCTGTAGATCCGGGTGGTGTGGATCAGCGAGTCTATTTCTCGCTCGTTCCTGGCATACAGCTTGATGTCATCCATGTAGAGCAGGAGCATTGAGTCGTAGGCTTTCTTGTAGTCAATCCAGGCAGTGCACAGGTTGTTCTGTCTCTTCTTACAGTCTCGGGCGACTGTTCTATCGACCAGTAGCTGGTGCTTGGCTCCTCTGTCCTGCCTTGGGTTAGCCATTCTGGGTGGGTCTCATCCCTCAGCAGCTGGTTCATCTGTGCTGCTAGGCGTTCATGGAGTGCAGTTAGCTTCTTCAGCCAGTACGTATGGATCATATCGGGGCCTGGTGCTGTCCAGCTCTTCATCTTTGACATTCTTTCTTGGATGTCTGCCATTGAGATGGTTATTGGTTCTTGTTCTGGGAGGCTGCTGTAGTCTGTAGTATTTTTCCACCTCAGCTCTTGGTGGGTCTGACCGGTTGTTGTTCCCCTGCCACTGAGAGTACACCTTGGCTGGTTCAGTGGAGAACAGCTGGTTTATTCTCCTGGCCTCTCCCTCCTTGGTGTATCTCTTCAACCAGGTGGCCAGAGCCGTTTGGCAGTTTCGAGTGCCTCTGGTATGGAGAGTGTTGACCCGGGCAACGTCTGAGCCAGTATGACTCTATCAGTTATGTCTTCACTCATTCCTGAGGTAGGCTGATATATCATGAGGGGTCTTGCCTAAGGACCCTTACTGGATGATGTTTTGCCCCAACCGGGATTTGAACCCCAATCTCCTGCGTCGTAGTCAGTGAGCATTACCACTGTACTATCCAGCTGATATATATAAAATCTCATTATCTCTAGCCGCTTTATCCTGTTCTACAGGGTCGCAGGCAAGCTGGAGCCTATCCCAGCTGACTACGGGGAAAAGGCGGGGTACACCCTGGACAAGTCGCCAGATCATCACAGGGCTGACACATAGACACAGACAACCATTCACACCTACGGTCAATTTAGAGTCACCAGTTAACCTAACCTGCATGTCTTTGGACTGTGGGGGAAACCGGAGCACCCAGAGGAAACCCACACGGACACGGGAAGAATATGAAAACTCCGCACAGAAAGGCACTCGCCAGCCACAGGGCTCAAACCCGGACCTTCTTGCTGTGAGGCAACAGCGCTAACCGCTATACCACCATGCCATGAGATATCATTCATTCATTCATTCATTCATTCATTCATTATCTCTAGCCGCTTTATCCTTCTACAGGGTCACAGGCAAGCTGGAGCCTATCCCAGCTGACTACGGGCGAAAGGCGGGGTACACCCTGGACAAGTCGCCAGGTCATCACAGGGCTAACCAATACACCACCGTGCCGCCCGCCATGATATATATGACACACACATATATATATATATACACACACACACACACACACACAAACATATATATATACACACACACACACACACACACATACACAGTGCTCAGCGTAAATGAGTACACCCCTTTGAAAAGTAACATTTTAAACAATATCTCAATGAACACAAACAGTTTCCAAAATGTTGAAAAGACAAAGTTTAATATAGCATCTGTTTAACTTATAACATGAAAGTAAGGTTAATAATATAAACTTAGATTACACATTTTTCAGTTTTACTCAAATTAGGGTGGTGCAAAAATGAGCACACCCCACAACAAAAACTACTACATCTAGTACTTTGTATGGCCTCCATGATTTTTAATGACAGCACCAAGTCTTCTAGGCATGGAATGAACAAGTTGGCGACATTTTGCAACATCAATCTTTTTCCATTCTTTAACAATGACCTCTTTTAGTGACTGGATGCTGGATGGAGAGTGATGCTCAACTTGTCTCTTCAGAATTCCCCAAAGAAAATAATTTCTTTACACCACAAAGGTGAAGGCTACAAGAAGATCAGCAAAGCTTTACTTATCAGTCAGAATACTGTCGCAAAAATGGTACAAAAATTTAAGAAAGATGGAACTGCAACCATCTCACAGAGACATCCAGGTTGTCCACGGAAGTTAACACCTTGACAGGAGCATCTTCTGATGAGAAGGGTTGAAGAAAATCGGCATGCAAGTTCACTGCAGTTATCTAAAGAAATAGAAAGCCAAACTGGGGTGACCATTTCCTGTGACACAATACGGCGTACACTGCAGAGGAATGGCATGCATGGATGCCATCCACGAAAGAAGCCTCTCCTAAACCCCAGGCACAAAAAAGCCCACCTAGAGTTTGCCAGGGCCCATGCTGACAAAGATGAAGACTACTGGGACTCTATACTCTGGAGTGATGAGACCAAGATAAATATTTTTGGAATTGATGGCTTCAAAACTGGATGGCGTCGGAAAGGTGAGGAATACAAAGAAAAATGCATGGTGCCTACAGTGAAACATGGTGGTGGCAGTGTCCTTATGTGGGACTTATGAGTGCTGCTGGTGTCGGGGAGCTGCATTTCATTGATGGCATCATGAATTCACAGACATATTGCTCTATACAAGTCCTTCTCAAATAGTGGGGTACGATGCCGGGGGGGGCGCGCGTGACCCCAGGGAACATGCTTTTGCAGTACTAGAATAAAGTGTAATTGCACATTCACTACAGTAGGTGGCAGTGGCGCTCTCATTGTCAGGGTGTGTGCGGGGAGTATTAGTGCTATGGGGTAGGGGTTTTTTTGCGTACACAGCACAGGGCAGGAGATATGAAGTGCAGTGAACAAACCATCAAGAGACACCATGGAAAAATATTTAACAGAGATGAAAAGAAAGGCGGAGAGAGACGGAGATAATGAGACAAACGACAGTCTCCCGAAAGCTAAGACGAGGAAATATGACAAAGTGTATGTAGTGCTTGGCTTCACTGTGACTACGGTGGGAAACGAGGAAAGACCGGTGTGTTTACTGTGTCTAAAAATGTTGGCAGCGGACAGCATGAAGCCAAATAAATTAAGGCATCACTTAAAGACATTACACCCCAATCACGCTGATAAGCCGCTTGAGTTTTTTTCAGCGAAAACGTGCCGAATATTGCCAACAATCATCCTGCTTTGTGAATGCTATTTCAATAAACCAGCGAGCACTGTTAGCATCATATAAGGTGGTGTACCAAATTGCTCAGTGCAAAAAAACCCACACCATAGCACATGAGCTGATACTGCCTGCAGCATTAGACATGGTTTCTGTCATGCTGGATGATGCAAGTGCTGCCAAAATAAAAACTATCCCTCTGTCCAATGACACTGTCGCCAGACGTATAAATGACATTGCTAACGATCTTCAAGAACAGCTGGTAGATAAACTCAAAGACAAATGTTTTGCCTTACAATTCGATGAAGCAACTGACAGCAACAAAGACTGACATGACAAACTCCCTGTGTGAGGATCTACTTTTTTGTAAATACGTCAGAGACAGAGCCACAGCTGAAGAGCTATTCAAAATGCTGGACTGCTTCCTGACTGAGAATGGGCTAAAGTGGGATAACTGCATTGGTGTTTGCAGTGGTGGTGCACAGACCATGGCAGGGATGAGAAAAGGACTTCAGGCACTCATCAAGAAGGCCTCACCTAATGCTGAGTGGACACACTGTGTTATACACAGAGAAGCACTGGCATCAAGGCACCTTTCCTCTGAATTAAGTGAGGTTATGACTGACATTTTAGGTGTAGTCAATTTTATAAAGACCAGACCACTAAAGACAAGAGTCTTCTCTGCTATCTATGAGGAGATGGGAGCTGAATATCAAGCTGTGCTGTTTCACAGTGAAGCAAGGTGGCTGTCATGAGGAAAAGTTTTGTCCCGAGTTTTTGAGCTCAGAGGGCAGATAAGAATGTTTTTGGAGCAGGAGCACAAGTATGAAGTCGCAGAAAAATTTAGTGATGAGAACTTCCTGGCGAGACTGGCCTACATGAGTGATATATTTGGAAAGCTAAATGAACTAAATCTACAGCTTCAAGGGAAAGATAAACACCTCCCCCAGGTCACAGACAAGATCAGCTCTTTCACTCGGAAGCTTGCAATGTGGGGCAGGTGACTTGATGAAGGAAATACTGATTAATTCGAGAACCTGCATGAATTTCTTGACACTACTGACTATGATGCCACCTCAGTGATTCCATGTATTAAGCAGCATATCTAATCACTGATGGGATTCTTTAAAAAGTACTTCCCTGAAAACAGTTCCCAGTATGACTGGGTGAGAGATCCTTTCAATGCACCAGGTCCAACTGGTTTCAGCTCTGCAGAGGAGGACCAATTCATTGACATGACATCTGACTCCACATTGAGACTGAGGTTCACATCACAGACACTGAGTGAATTCTGGTTGAGTGTAGAGAGGCAGTATCCACTCTTAGGGTAGAGGGCTATGGGCATTCTTCTTCCCTTTGCAACATCTTTGTGAGACTGGCTTCTCTGCTGTTGCTGCACTGAAGACCAAGTACAGGTCCCAGCTAAACATTGAGCAGGAGCTGAGAGTTGCAGTATCATGCTTCAAACCCCACTTCGAAAAGCTGTGCACTGCAAAACGTGCTCATTGTAGCCATTAATCCTGACTTCCTCATTTTGATAAAAAAAATATCAGCACAAATAGTTTTATTAATTTTTGTTTTGTAGGTCAAAGTGTTTTATATATTGTGCTCCTGAGTTAATGTTGTTGATCAATTAGAATTTATTATTATTTATTGATTTTATTTAATTTTATTTTTCAGTATCAAATGGGGCGCGCCCCACTATTTGAAAAGGTCCGAATTAGTCGGTTAAAAAATGTTTATAGTTTAAATAAGTTTTTTTTTTAAATTTTGCAAATTGCAAGCACTTTGATGGACTTTAAATCTTTTCTGTTACAGACTAAAAAACAATGCTCATAAAGTTATTCTTTGCTGTAAGTTGATCTATATTTCTCTTTTTTGTTTTCTTTAATGTTAATAAGGATACAATGTTATGCAGAGGTGTACTTATGTTATAAGTACACCTAACACCATTGTTATAAGTCTTATAACAATTTTATAGACAAATTATACTATTTATAGTCGTGGCGGAGAGTGGAGGGGCGCGAAATGTTTTCTTCTTCCTGGGGGGGGCGTAACAGAAAATAATTGAGAAGCACTGCTCTATACTAAAAGAGAAGATGCTACCATCACGCCATGCCCTTGGTCGTCGTGCACTTTTCCAACATGACAATGATCCTAAACACACATCTAAGGCCACTGTTGGATTTCTGAAGAAGAACAGGGTGAAAGTGATTCAGTGGCCAAGTATGTGTCTCCTCATCTGAACCCAATCGAACACTTATGGGGAATTCTGAAGAGACAAGTTGAGCATCACTCTCCATCCAGCATCCAGGCACTAAAAGAGGTCACTGTTGAAGAATGGAAAAAGATTGATGTTGCAAAATGTCGCCAACTTGTTCATTCCATGCCTAAAAGGTGCTGTCATTAAAAATCATGGAGGCCATACAAAGTACTAGATGTAGTAGTTTTTGTTGTGGGGTGTACTCATTTTTGCACCACCCTAATTTGAGTAAAACTGAAAATTGTGTTCTACAGGGTTGCAGGCAAGCTGGAGCCTATCCCAGCTGACTACAGGCAAGAGGCAAGGTACACCCTGGACAAGTCGCCAGGTCACCACAGGGCTGACACATAGACACAGACAACTATTCACACTGAATTTAGAGTCACTAGTTAACCTAACCTGCATATCTTTGGACCGTGGGGGAAAGCGAAGCACCCGGACACGGGAAGAATATGCAAACTCCGCACTGAAAGGCCCTTGTCAGCCACGGGGCTCAAACCTGGACCTTCTGGCTGTGAGGCAACAGTGCTAACCACTACACCACCATGCCGCCCCCACATACATACATACATACAGATACACACACACATATATATATCAGGGCTTTACATTAACTTTTTTGCTCACTGGCCACTGTGGCTAGTGGTTTTTCCAAGTCACTAGCCATTCAGCCTTTTCACTAGCCACAATTTTGTTGCCAGGAAATCGCAGTTTTTTCTTCACCATGATACGTTAAAGTTCAGAAGATCTAGATTTAATTATGATTGGCAGCGTATAATGTATCTCTACAGTAGCACTCAAGTATTCAGTGCTGTTAAGGTAGCTCCCTATATGAAAACATGCAACCAATTCAGACAAAAATATCAACAGAGTATTCTGTTTATTGAACTCAAATTCAAGCCCCTTACAATATGAAATATCATATAATATGAAAAATAACGGCGGCACGGTGGTGTAGTGGTTAGCGCTGTCACCTCACAGCAAGAAGGTCCGGGTTCGAGCCCCGTGGCCGGCGAAGGCCTTTCTGTGTGGAGTTTGCATGTTCTCCCCGTGTCCGCGTGGGTTTCCTCCGGGTGCTCCGGTTTCCCCCACAGTCCAAAGACATGCAGGTTAGGTTAACTGGTGACTCTAAATTGACCGTAGGTGTGAATGTGAGTGTGAATGGTTGTCTGTGTCTATGTGTCAGCCCTGTGATGACCTGGCAACTTGTCCAGGGTGTACCCCGCCTTTCGCCCGTAGTCAGCTGGGATAAGCTCCAGCTTGCCTGTGACCCTGTAGAACAGGATAAAGCGGCTAGAGATAATGAGATGAGATGACATGAAAAATAACATTCAGTACAACTGAACTGATTCTAATATTAAAATGTTAGGACTTAAGACTGATTTGGCCTCTAGTGGCCACTATTGTGCCTCTGTGTTTTTCTTTTCTTTTTTTTTTTGGTGGTTATGTGATCAACTTGTCCTTGTATTTATACTGGCTCTGTTGTGTTTGCCTTCACTGAGTCTTTGGGACTTGCTGGTGAGTGAAACCTTTGCTTTGCTGTTCAAAAGTTTTTGTGCATTTTGAAGCCCCTCTGCCCTTGTGTTGGAATTTTTCCTTTTTTGACTTGGTTGTATTTTACCTTTTTGCCTCTGTGCTCTTGGACTATTTTTGGTTGTTTTCTGGATCTAAGTCGTTGGATATTTTTAAGTTTGAGCGTTAACTTCTGAGTGTTCCAGAGTTTGTTAATACATTTTTTGTAGAATACTATCCCTCTGCACTTGAGTCCCCTCATTAGCTCACTGAGCTGGTAAATTGCCCACCACTCCAGCATCCTGGGTTTAATCCCTGACCCCGGCGTGACAGAAAGACTCAGTCATGACAGACTCAGCAGAGGCCTCTCGTCCTGTGTCAGAGTTTGACAAGTTAATGGTGGCCATCACAAGTTTTGGATCTACCATGGAAACACATGGCTTGGCGCTCACTAACCTACAAAAGATTCTGGCTCGTCATGGTTCTAGGCTGCGGCGGATTGGCCTGGCTCTTCGGCAGCTGACTGCTCCAGCTCCCACGGCTCAACTGGCTCCTCCTGCTGTACCAGCTCCCCCGGATCCACTTCGTCTGCTGTCACACAGCAATGAACCCCGGCTCCCGGCTCCACAGAGATATGACAGCAAGCAGGGTGAGTTCCGTGGTTTTTTGACCCAATGTCAACTCACGTTTGAGCTTCAGCCAGCCTCCTATCCCACTGACAGATCCAAGATTGCATATGTAATAACACTGCTAATTGAGAAAGCCCGAGCATGGGCAACATCCGTCTGGCAGAGGCAGGGTCCAGAGTGTTCAGACTTCAAGATGTTTTCTGAAGACATGCTAAGAGTCTTTGATCAATCAGTCGCCAGCCAAGATGCAGCAAAACGGCTTATGTCTATCCAACAGGGCAGGGGCAGTGTAGCAGATTATGCTATTTCGTTCCGGACCCTTGCAGCGGTGAGCAGGTGGAATGAGCCTGCCCTGGTCTCAGCTTTTCACCATGGCCTGTCTGACCCCGTTAAAGATGGACTGGCCTCTGTGGGGTGCCCTGACGATCTGGAGTCCCTGATATCACATGCCATACGCCTTGATAACCAGATCAGGGAGCGTCGCCGGGACCAAGTCCCTTCCCAGAGATCTCCTGATGCTCCTGGTCCACCCTGGAACCCTGCTTCACCAGCCTTGGATTCCTCAGGGCCGATGCACATTGGTCGCGCCCACTTGTCTGCAGCCGAGAGGGAGCGCCGAAGGACGGAAAGGTGCTGCATCTACTGTGGAAAACCAGGCCACTTTCGAGCATCCTGTCCTGAGCTCTTGGGGAAAAGAGCAAGCCTGTCCAGCCAAGGGAGGGTTGTGACAGGAGCCACTCTGTCTCCCGAGTTTCCTGGCCAAGGAGTCTTCCTTCCTATTTCCATCTCCTGGGGTGATTCCGTTCATTCTTGCCAGGCCCTGGTGGACTCTGGGGCAGCTGGGAATTTCATGGACACTAACTTTGCCCTTAAATTCAATGTTCCTCTTGTTCCTCTTAAGGTTCCCCTCTCTGTGTCTGCTCTAGATGGCCAAGCTTTGGAAAATGGCAAAGTCACTCAAGTAACCACCCCTGTTCGTCTCCAGTCAGAAGCACACCAGGAAGACATAACCTTGTACCTCATTCATTCACCCGAGTTTCCAATGATCCTGGGCACCCCTTGGCTTAACCGTCACAATCCTCACATAGATTGGGTGACCGGCCGTATCCTAGAATGGGGCCCAACATGCCATGCCACCTGTCTTTTTTCCAGTCCTCCTGTGTTGCCTGCCGAGTTTCTAGATCCCGCCGAGTTGTCCCAAGTTCCTGCCGAGTATTGGGGTCTAAAGGAGGTTTTCAGTAAAAGTAGGGCTGCTTCGCTTCCCCCACATAGGCACTATGATTGTGTCATTGACCTGCTCCCAGGCACTCCTCCTCCTCATGGGCGGATCTTCTCACTCTCTCTGCCAGAACGCAAGGCCATGGATGATTACATTAAGGATGCCTTGGCCTCTGGATTCATTCGGCCGTCTACTTCACCTGCTGGTGCTGGATTTTTCTTTGTCAGCAAGAAGGATGGAGGATTGCGACCTTGTATTGACTACCGGGGGTTGAATAAGATAACCATCCGAAATTGTTATCCACTTCCACTGATGTCTACTGCTTTTGACTTGCTCCAGGGGGCCACTGTTTTTACTAAGTTGGACTTGCGTAATGCTTACCACCTCATTTGCATAAGGCAGGGCGATGAATGGAAAACCACCTTCAACACTCCTTCAGGGCACTATGAGTATCACGTGATGCCCTTTGGGCTAACTAACGCACCTGCTGTTTTCCAAGCCCTTATCAATGACGTTCTTAGGGACATGATTAACCACTTTGTTTTTGTCTATCTGGATGATATTCTTATTTTCTCCAAGATGCTGCAGGAACACAGACACCATGTGTGGAGAGTTCTCCAGAGGCTGTTAAAGAATCACCTATATGTCAAGTCTCAGAAGTGCAAATTTCACGTCCCAGAGGCCCCATTTCTTGGTTTTATTTTGAGGGAAGGGCAAATTCAGATGGATCCAGCTAAGATCAAGGCTGTGCGGGACTGGCCTGTTCCTAAGTCAGCAAAGGAGGTCCAACAATTCCTAGGGTTTGCGAACTTTTACCGCAAATTTATTCGGAATTTTAGCTCGGTGGCTGCACCCATCTCCGCTCTCACCGAGGGGACAGGGGCGCCGTTCGTCTGGACTTCCAAGGCAGAGGAAGCTTTTAAAGACCTCAAGCTCCACTTCTCCACTGCACCTTGTGTTGGTCCTCCCTGACCCTTCACAGCATTTTGTTGCCTAAGTGGACGCTTCCGATGTTGGGGTAGGGGCAGTTCTGTCTCAACGGTCTAATGGCAGATTGCACCCTTGTGCCTACTTTTCGCACCGCCTTGGCCCCACTGAGTCCCGGTATGATGTTGGAGATCGGGAACTGTTAGCCGTTAAGATGGCACTTGAGGAATGGAGACACTGGTTGGAGGGAGCCCTGCATCCATTTCTGGTCTGGACGGATCACAAGAACCTAGAGTACCTCCAGCAAGCTAAACGTCTTAACCCTCGCCAGGCACGGTGGGCCCTGTTCTTCAGCTGGTTTGATTTCACCCGTCATATTGCCCTGGGTCTAAGAACAAGAAACCTGATGCCTTGTCTAGGCAGTTCTCTGCTGGAAGGGAGAGCGAGTACGGTGGTTCCTGCTTCTCGGATTGTCGCTCCTGTCCGCTGGGGTGTTGAAGCAGCGGTCAGGCGTGCTCAGCGTCAAGAACCAGATCCTGGATCAGGTCCTCCCGGACTTTTATATGTGCCTAGTCAAGTGGGGGCACTCTTCCAATCTCACTGCTCACCCTGGGTCTCGGAGAACCCTGGAATTCCTGCGGAGACGCTTCTGGTAGCCCAGCATGGAGGAGGAGGTGAAGTCCTTTGTGAGTGCCTGTTCTGTGTGCACCCGGAGTAAGAACCCATGCCAGTCTCCTCAAGGTCTGCTACATCCCCTTGCCATCCCGAGGCACCCCTGGTCCCATGTGACTACAGGCTTCGTCACAGGCCTCCCCGAGTCTGAAGGTAACACAGTTATTTTAGTTGTGGTTGACAGGTTCTCTAAGGCCTGTTGATTTATCCCTTTGCAAAAACTTCCCTCTGCTCTTGAGACTGCCAAACTAATATTTGATCATGTTTTCCGAGTGTTTGGGCTTCCCCAGGACATTGTGTCAGACCCAGTTTTCCTCCCGGGTGTGGTGAGCATTCTGCAGACTCCTTGGTGCCACCGCCAGTCTTTCCTCCAGCTTCCACCGCAAGTCCAACGAGCAGACGGAGAGGCTCAACCAAGACCTTGAGGCCACCCTGAGGAGTTTGGCAATGGACAACCCATCATCGTGGAGTTCCTGGCTGACATGGGCAGAATACACCCACAACACCCTCCAGTCTTCTGCAACCAACATGTCCCCTTTCCAGTGCCAATTCGGCTTCCAGCCGCCTCTTTTTCCAGAACAAGAGGAAGATGCCGGGGTTCCCTCGGTCCATCATTTCATGAGGCGCTGCCAGAGGACCTGGAACAAGGCCCGCAAGACGCTGCTGCAGACCTCCAAATCCTACCAGTCTCAGGCCAACTGTCGCAGGAGGCCAGCGCAACGTTTTCTCCCCGGCCAAAGGGTTTGGCTATCCTCCAAAGATCTTCCTCTGTGGGTCGAGTGCCGCAAGCTTGCCCCTCATTATGTGGGTCCTTTTAAGGTGGTCCGCAAGGTCAACCCAGTTGCCTACCAGCTCCAGTTGCCCTGGTCCCTTAGAATTAACCCCACTTTCCATGTCTCCCTGTTGTGCCCTGTGCTATCACCACCACATGCCCCTGCCCCCAAAGCTCCCCCTCCTCCTCGAATCATTAATGGAGAGCCTGTCTTTACCATCCGCCGTCTGCTGGACTCCCGTCGAGTACGGGGTGGAGTTCAGTACTTGGTAGACTGCGCGGGCTATGACCCTGAGGAACGCTCTTGGGTTCCAGCTCGGGACATTATGGACAAAAATCTTTGTAGGGAGTTCCAGCGCAAACATCCTCTCAGCCCAAGGAACGTCCGGAGATGTTCTTAGGGAGGGGGTCCTGTTAGGACTTAAGACTGATTTGGCCTCTAGTGGCCGCTATTGTGCCTCTGTGGTTTTTTTTCTCTTTTCTTTTTTTTTGGTGATCATGTGATCAATTTGTCCTTGTATTTATACTGGCTCTGTTGTGTTTGCCTTCACTGAGTCTTTGGGACTTGCTGGTGAGTGAAACCTTTGCTTTGCCGTTCAAAAGTTTTTGTGCATTTCGAAGCCCCTCTGCCCTTGTGTTGGAATTTTTCCTTTTTTGACTTGGTTGTATTTTACCTTTTTGCCTCTGTGCTCTTGGACTATTTTTGGTAACCTTTGCTTTTTGCCGTTCAAAAGTTTTGTGCATTTCGAAGCCTCTCTGCCCTTGTGTTTGAATTTTTTTCCTTTTTGGACCTGGTTGTATTTTACCTTTTTGCCTCTGTGCTCTTGGACTATTTTTGGTTGCTTTCTGGATCCAAGTTGTTGGATATATTTAAGTTTGCTTTTCTCCTATCTTCTGAGCGTTCCAGAGTTTCCTGACTGAATTAAACACCGCACTCTTTTCTGTCGTCTCACGCAGCTCTCCGTCAGAGGTGGGGCCTCCCAGCAGCTAACAGTTATCCAGCCAGGGTATCCACTGAATGGGGAAAAGACAACACCACATTGCTCTGTTGTACAGACCATAGGCGTAGAATTGGGTATGGACGTGTCCCTACCAATATCAAACGACGGCTGATATGTCCCTACCAATATTTCTGATTGAAGAAAAAAAAAATCACACACTGTGCACAGTACACAAATGGTTACTGTAGGTTTCCACTGGGTGAAACACCACGCAAAATTCACTCATGAATATTCACTCTGGGGGCGTGGTCGCAAAAACAGCAAGCAAATTTGGCTACCATGTCAATTAGCAAGTATGGTTGCAGTGCAGTGACTGGCTGCTAGCTAGCAAGCTAGAAAACTGTCCTTGAGGAATGCAACGTTAGATTAGCTCGTAAAATTAATCAGTTCACAACAGTTCATATTTGGTGTGTAAAAATGACAACATACAAATGTGACTGTTTTCTAAGTTTGTGTGGCATGTAAATAACAATCCAACTTGATACTGATAACAACTGGTGTTCATTAAGGTCACAAAGACATTATTAAATCATATCAAATTGTGCTAATCTTGGCTAATATTGCACCTAGTCTTGCTTGTGAAGTGCCTACAAACTTTAGCAGCCCACTAACCCTTAATTTGAAGTGCTTCAGTTAAGTCTTGCAGAGTGCCCTGACCAAGTTCATGTAACATGACACATGTAAACAACAACCCGATGGTGATGTGGACACTGTTCATGGCCCAGACACCTTTTAATCAAATAAAACATTTTCACGTAATAAGCATAACAGCCTCCACCTTCTTGATCAGAAATTTTTGGTTACTCCCACCCCTCTTTTGAAAACGTCACATACCGAGTACATACATACGCTGAACTGATTGGTTTTTGAGGGAGTTCATTTGAAAGTGGTAGGCTAAAAACTTTTCTCTGTAGAACCCTGTCACTCCCTCCTCTCCCTCCCCTCTGGGCTCAAGAAGACAACAAAATGGCAATAATATAACAACAACCGATCAGAATTCAGATACATTCTGTTGCCAAGTAAAATTGTAACCTTTCAACGTGTCAAAAAAGTTCTAGAGACCTCGTCCTGTTTTACCATTAGATCAATCACATATCAGCCTAAACTAGCATTCTAAAACTAGTTAAAAATCACACAGAAGATAGCCTACTCCCCCTGCCAGCCAAATGGAACGCAGTGTTTAAAGCTCCATATGTGTTTTACTTCCATTTATGAGGGAAAGGAACATACTCCGAGGGCGGCACGGTGGTGTAGTGGTTAGCACTGTCGCCTCACAGCAAGAAGGTCCGGGTTCAAGCCCTGTGGCCAGCGAGGGCCTTTCTGTGCGGAGTTTGCATGTTGTCTGCGTGGGTTTCCTCTGGGTGCTCCAGTTTCCCCCACGGTCCAAAGACATGCAGGTTAGGTTAACTGGTGACTCTAAATCAGGGGTGGGCAATTATTTTTTCCATGGGGCCACATGAGAAACAGAAAATTTTGTGGAGGGCCGGACCAAAAGGCTGAACTAAATTCTGCATAATATTAATTGTATTTCTTTATATAAAGCAATAAATAACATTGTTTTTACAAGCTGCTAAGACTGGTAAGAGTATGGAAAAAACGAGGTTGCCTTACAAAAAATGTCATTTATTCAATCAAATTTCCCAAAACAATGGTTAACAAAATGTGAACGTTTGTACCATTTTTTTTCAGTCACATTCACCCCAAAACACAATAAAGACATCACAATATTGTCTTTCTACTCCAAATATCAAGCAAGATACATCATATTATAATAATGATGCCCACATTTGTAGTTTAATCACCTCATTTGGTGCTTTTCGCCGGAGATCGGCTCCGGCGCCTGCTGGTGACGTCACACGATGTGATTGGCTGGACCGTTTGAAGGATGACGTACAAGTTTGTGGTTGGTCTGGACAAATTACGGAAGTAGTTATCGCGGGATTAGGTTTCGTGGGATTTCATGTCATTTTCATGTCGCACGCATTGCGTTTTTGTTGAACACAACTTCAAAATAAAAGCAATTCACATGCACATTCAGTCCATGCATGAGGTAAAATTAGAAAATACGTTTATTTTGTAATTTCTCATTAACCTTACGCAGGCCGGTCAGAATGAACCAAAGGGCCGGATGCGGCCCGCAAAATGCCCAGGTCTGCTCTAAATTGACCGTGGGTGTGAATGTGAGTGTGAATGGTTGTCTGTGTCTATGTGTCAGCCCTGTGATGACCTGGCGACTTGTCCAGGGTGTACCCCGCCTTTCGCCCATAGTCAGCTGGGATAGGCTCCAGCTTGCCTGCGACCCTGTAGAACAGGATAAAGCGGCTAGAGATAATGAGATGAGGAACATACTCCCTCCCGACAGTCAATGCCTTATTCGCTTGTAAGACACATTTGCAAACTGGTAGAATGAGTTAATCATCACATGCAAGATTTGCAATTAATCAAATGAATTGCATATTATTATTCATGAATTACTCCAGTTCTGAACTTCAAATTTTAAAAGTCTGGACTTTGGAGAGATGATGGATACTCTTTTGGTGGAACACAACGGAGCAAAATATTGTGACCCTCTAATGTTGACCTGAAGTTGGGGCCACTGGGGGTTGGCATTGGGTTTATGTCCCCACCAATGTTAATACCAAACCTATGCCCTTGCCTACATGTTATTGCGTTCTAATTGTTATTTTTATCTAAATGACAGCTGGCAATACATTGTTACTTTGCACTTTTTGTTTATCTGGGTACTAATCTTTGAGAAACTGGATTGGCAGAATGTTGCCTGTGAAGAAAAGAATGTCTTTTTATTACCATGTGCCAAGTTAATATTTACTTAAGTGCAATTTTCAAGAGCCATAGATTGTATTTTATTGATTGTTTTTGTTGTGAGTGGTTTTGTTTCATTGTTTTATTTCTTTAGGTTATTTATTTATATATTTTTTACATTCCGCTGTTGAATTGAATAAGTTGACTTAAAGTTTACTGTTCTTTGAAAGGGTGTATTTGCATGATCATTATTATTTTACTAGTGGCATAAAATTGTCTTGAAAAGACATCAACAGTAATATCGTTTATCGCAATAATTTCTGAGACAATATATCGTCCAACAAAATTTGTTATCGTGACAGGCCTACAAACAATTAAATAAAACTACAAGAAAAGGAAAGCATTTATTTTATTTATTTAAAAAATTTTTAAAAGGAAAGTTCAGTTGCACCAGTCTTCCTGGAGTGAGCCGAGGGTTGTTGCTAAAACCCGGGATGGAACGGGATGTGACATATCACTCGGGCAGTGACCTCCCCGTGGTTGTTGCTAAAACTGGTGACATTCCGTTCTGTCCCAGGTTTTAGTAATTGCCTGAGCCGAGCAGTAATGGCGGAGTACTCAGTATGGAGAGAATGAGTGGACCAGCCGTCTTATTTCTAAACTGGATATTGCTGCCATCTCGCCCTTACATGGAAGAAGCGAATGAACAGAGAACTGAACAAACAACTGAAAGTCAGATTGTTTCAAAACAATCAGCCAGAAGATCGGCCTTCAAGAAGCGAGAACACAGACGGGTAAGCTCCGACTCTCATTTGGATATAAAACAACAAAAACGACACACGTTGTTTACCTGCATTTAGATTAATACATGTAACTTGTATTGTGTGTTTAAGTTACCGGTATAAGTTTATTTAATTTGCTTCAGAATGTGATTGTCTCAGTTCATCTGATTATCTAATTAGCCTTTTACATTTTATCAGTGAAAATGCATGCATGTACATGTATGTTGCATAAGTTATAACACCTATCCTGTTTTAATGAGAGTTAACCCACAATCAATGAAGTCAAATCACTCTTAGTTGAGCAAGTCGGTAACGCTATTTCTTACTTTCACCATAAATTTTTATTTATATGACTTTGGTCTATAGCTGTAAAAGGCCTCAGCCTTAAAACCGGTTACCGCAGTGATGTCACGCACCCAGGCATGGCTGGCTCAGCGGGGCAGCTCAAATGCCAACTTTGCGGTTGATTTTAACTCTCAAAAATATATATATATTTTTATTCCCATTTATGCAGCATACAAGAGTCAAGGATGGAGATAGTATCCACTCAGAAATTTATTTAAAAATAAAAATTCTGCATATCTGCTTTAACATCCTTTTTCACTGAATTTGTCTTTGTTCTAACAATATGTGCATTAAACAAGAGGTGACATTCTCTCTCCCTCTCTCTCTCACACACACATTTTGTTTTCAAGAGCATATAGGCAAAAATCCTCAAAATACCAGCTACAATACCAATTAAGTTATTTCCATTATCACATGGCAAGCAAAGACAGAAGCAATAAGAAGTAAAGGAGATACACTGATAAGAAAACAAAAAAGAAACCCACATACACTGTTGATTCCAAATGCTTTTCGCATTTGTTGTTCACAGCATCCACAGGATTTAAACATATCTTTGCTCTTTTATTTTAGAAAATATTGACAAGCATCCAATCATTCCGGAGCAAGACTGTGAGACTCATTTACACTTTTTTTTGTCAGAAAGGACAAATTGGGGGTAAAATCGGACTAAATTCCATAGGGTTAAATTTTATACTCACACATCAGAGCCAGTGTACTTTCAGGATCCTAGCTCAAAATATTGGCTTCTTTTCCTGCCATAAATTTACCAAAGACAATAACCCAGTATATAAAATTTCACAGAGGCATCAGCATTAACTATGTATTCTTATAGCACCCAGTGACTTGTAATTCAAGAATGAACAACTTCTGCCAGATCGTAAAAACTTGCCACTCTGATCACTGTCTTGCTTTTCATTACAGGTTTTGCAAGCACACCTCAAAACTGGTTGGTCTCAGGAACGTTTTCTTTTTATTGTTACTCATAAATAAAATCTGTTCAGAACCATCCTCTATTTTTACCTATGCATAATTTAGGGAGCATAACGTGATCAAATACATGTCAGTAATGAAAATATCAATGAACTGGTTTGTTAATATGGACAAAAATGTTAACAGTAGTTTCAAGTTAAAAAAAAAAACTTAAAAGTGACAAGTTGATGACAGAAAAAAAAAAACGTGTGTCTTCGTGTCATTTAAGATCAAGGTAAACATCACATTGACTGACAAATTCAGAACAATCTCACTTTGTCAGCCAAGTCTGGCTCCATGGGGAACAGTACAGTGGTCTGTATTTGGAGAGCACAGCCAGCATGTTCAGTGAGCTTCAGACTTGTCTAGAGGATATATATTTTATTCTCTCCTACATTGAAATGGCCATCAGACACATATCTCCATTCCACACTGTCAGACGCAGACCCACTAATTCAACCAGTCAGTGGCACATTTATACTTTATCTACTTACACTAGCCAGCCTCTCACGTCTCTCACCTGATGCAACCACGGTCTAATCTTTCCTTAGGCTACATAGTTGGCTACCTCTCCTATGATCCTGAGGAGTTCATGTTTAGAACACAGAAGACGTTCAGCAGTATAGGAACTAAAAATTTTAAAATTAACAGGAATGCAAACACATACACTCACCATCTACTTTCATAGAAACACCTATACAACTGCTCATTTATGCAGTTATCCAATAATTCAATCATATGGCAGGAGTACAATGCACAAAATCATGCAGATACAGATCAAGGGCATTAGTTAATATTCACATCAAACATTAGAAATATGTGATCGCAATGACCAGT
This sequence comes from Neoarius graeffei, assembly GCF_027579695.1. Taxonomy (NCBI): domain Eukaryota; kingdom Metazoa; phylum Chordata; class Actinopteri; order Siluriformes; family Ariidae; genus Neoarius; species Neoarius graeffei. The sequence goes on along the minus strand of NC_083576.1, from coordinate 37,841,604 downwards.
TTGGCTGGTTTGAGTATTTCAGAAAGTGCTAATCCCCTGGGATTTTCACACACAACAGTCTCTAGAGTTTACACAGACATTGAGTGTGGGTGGAAACACCTTGCTAATGAGAGGGGAAAATGCCCAGATTGGTTTGAGCTGCCTGGAAGGATATAGTAATTCAAATATTCACTCTCAACAAGCGTGGTGAGTAGGAAATCATCTCAGCATGCACAAAGAAGCCGCCTTTATTTGTCAAATGCACACTCAAGTACAGTGAAATTCATCCTCTGCATTTACCCCATCTGAAGCAGTGAACACATGCATGCACATACGTGAGCAATGAGCGTGCGCGCGCGCACACACACACACACACACACACACACACACACACACACACAGAGCAGTGGGCAGCTATGCTACAGTGCCCGGGGAGCAGTTGGGGGTTAGGTACCTTGCTCAAGGGCACTTCAGCCCAAGGCTGCCCCATGTTAACTTAATCATGTCTTTGAACTGTGGGGGGAAACCGGAGCACCTAGAGCAGACCTGGGCATTTTCCGGCCCGCGGGCCGCATCCGGCCCTTTGGTTCATTCTGACCAGCCCGCGTAAGGTTAATTAGAAATTACAAAATAAACATATTTTCTAATGTTACCTCATGCATGGACTGAATGTGCATTGCTTTTATTTTGAAGTTGTGTTCAACAAAAACGCAATGCGCGTGACATGAACATGACATGAAATCCCACGAAACTTAATCCCGCGATAACTACTTCCGTAATTTGTCCAGACCAACCACAAACTTGTACGTCATCCTTCAAACGGTCCAGCCAATCACGTAGTGTGACGTCACCAGCAGGCGCCGGAGCCCGAGCCAATCTGTAGATCTGATTCCGACACCGAATCGACTGATGATCATCTGTCAGCTGTGCTTCGCATCTCCACCTCAGACATTCAACCTGACTTTGATGCACTCGTTAAAGACCAACAGAGACTAGATTTCTCTCACTGAACAAATAAGAAACACCAAATGAGGTGATTAGACTACAAATGTGGGCATCATTATTATAATATGATGTATATTGTTTGATATTTGGAGTAGAAAGACAATATTGTGATGTCTTTGTGTTTTGGGGTGAATGTGACTGAAAAAAAAAATGGTACAAACGTTCACATTTTGTTAACCATTGTTTTGGGAAATTTGATTGAATAAATGACATTTTTTGTAAGGCAACCTCGTTTTTTCCATACTCTTACCAGTCTTAGCAGCTTGTAAAAACAATGATATTTATTGCTTTATATAAAGAAATACAATTAATATTATGCAGAATTTAGTTCAGCCTTATGGTCCGGCCCTCCACAAAATTTCCTGTTTCTCATGTGGCCCTATGGAAAAAATAATTGCCCACCCCTGACCTAGAGGAAACCCATGCAGACACGGGGAGAACACGCAAACGCAAATATTCTCAAAACTCAAACACAGAAAGAGGCCCCGATCAGCCACTGGGTTTGAACCCAGAACCTTCTTGCTGTGAGACGACAGTGCTAACCACTACACCACCATAGTTATGTGAAAGAGGAGAGCATGAACGCAGTCCTCCACTATCAGAAATTATGCAGTCGAGATTCCTGCATTTGAGGAATTCGCAAAAGGTCAGCACAGCCTGAGTGCAATGTCTGGGCCTCACTTTGGGCAAACCACCCACTTGATCATATCTAACCTTGGCTACAACAGAAGATGACCACATTGGGTTCCACTCCTGTCAGCCAAGAACAGGAATCTGAGGTTATCATGGGCACAATCTCAGCAAAACTGGACAGCTGAAGATTCAAATAAATAAATAACCTGGTCTTTTTCCAGTATTCAACTGTCCAGTGAATCCAGTGTTTCAGGGAATCTTTTGAATACTTAGAAGCAGACAAATAGGAAAAAAAATGATATAAGGAACACAAAACAAATGACTAAAATAGTCCATTTTTACATGCAATGTAAAGCCAGTATGGGATGACAAATAAAAGCTCAAGATGCAGTACCACTTCCCCATGTCTATATTTATTAACAGGCTGAGAAGCTAAAATGTATTTGCGCTGTTCAGGAAATGTTATTTTCTTTGTAACATCAGTAAAGAAAGTTTTGTTTCTGTTACAGCTCAGACCCTGGGCCTAATTTGGTGAATGATCTATTAGCATCTGTTCAATCAGATACGGAACAGGACAGTCATCCAAAATTGACAGGTCTGGATTAAGACCACACAGGGCCATGGGGCTATATTGACAACAATGGTCCCCCAAATCAATCAAAACACTAAACTTCAGGCACAACCAGGACATCAATCAAATTTTGATGTTTGCTTGAGTTATTTATACATTTAAGGATGCTGCAGTGATTGCAAGCTGTTTTTGCTGGTATTGTTCACCATCTCACCAGAAGATTTTAAACCTTACTATTTACGCTTCTGCATTTGTAAGACAGAACTGCGAAAACAAGTCTATTAAACACAAATATGAAGTCAAAGACACAATATTTTCAATGTTTACATTTACAGCATCACAAGTATTGGTTATAAAAGTGCATTTAATGCAGGGCCACTTCAGCATTTTGTGAACCCTTCAAGGTCATAAACTAAAAGAATTAATTTTTAACATATTATCGTCTATTCCACCACTTAAATTACTTTATTATTGGTTAATAAATTAGGCTCTGAAACTACAGTAGTCCTATAATTTGTTTATAGGAAAAATTTACAACAGAAACTATTCAGCTATATGTATAACATTGTTTTGCACAGTAGCTGTACCGTGTTGAAATGTAAAAAAGGGTAAATTAAGTCATTATTACAATTCCTTATTTAACCATCCACTATATATCATGTTCTGATATTACTAACAATCTTGAATTTTATTTTAGGGTAAAATTTGTTGATAATAGCTTGTCCACTGAATGCTTAAAACAACAGATTCCTGCACTCAAAATCGAGGTAAATTTTTCTGAGTTTTGGCACCATGAATAAATACATCAATCTATCATGTTGTGTGGAACAGATATCACATGATGATGTACAAGACAGCTGGCAAAACAGCCATGAATGTAGCGTTGACCCTCTGCTATGCACTGCCATCACTCATGTCCAGAAGCTGAGAGGCTATCTTTCACCTGTTAACACCAACACCATAAGCATTGCTTTCTTGTTGCCCAACATCCCATTTCTCAGCTTCAACTCCATCCATTATCCCTAACCGCTTATCCTGTGCAGGGTCGCAGGCAAGCTGGAGCCGATCCCAGCTGACTATGGGCGAGAGGCGGGGTACACCCTGGACAAGTCACCAGGTCATCGCAGGGCAGCTTCAACTCTTGAACAAGATTATGAAATTCTCCCTGTTGTTTGTACACAAAACTTTCTCTTTCTGGACAGCATATCTTTAATTATTGTCTGCCTGCAGTCCAGACCTGAGCAAGAACAGCAGAGAATTTCACTTTCAAAACTTCAACAATGAGTGTCCTCAGTTCCGAAATGCTTACTGAGTGTTGATAAAATTCAAGGTGATGTAGCACATTGGTAAACATGCTCCTGTTCCAACTTTTTGGGAATGTGTTGCAGGCATCAAATTTAAAATGAGTGTATGTTACAAAAAGCAATGAAGCTTCAGTTTGAACATTAAATATCTTGTCCTTGTATTGTATTCAACTGAATATAGGTCAAAAAAGATTTGCAAATCATTGCATTCTGGTTTTATCTGCATTTTACACAGCGTCCCAACTTTTTTGGAATCATGGTCGTACAATCATTCTGCCATAGAAAAAGAACAGTTCAAAGAAATCACTGAAGGCCCCAAAAAATGTCATGACATTCATGCCCATGATGACATTCATGCCTGTGTATGTAAACTTCTGACTTCAACTGTATATGAAGGAGACATTAAATGTGCCATCTATATAATAAGCGGCAAAGTTTGTTTGTTTGTTCGTCTTGAGCTAACGTCGCCATTTCTCGATGGATTTTCACCAAATTTGGCAACAATTGCTGCTCTCAGGTCATGGCTGATGTCCTTTCTTCTTGACATGATGTCGACACACACCTGAGTGTTCCAGAACACCAAAAATGCCAAGAGTTCTTTATAGAGGTAGTCACAATTTTTAATGACTAATTATCTTGTGCATTTCATGAGTAACAGCTGGCTGCTACTTACTCTCTTAATGACAGTGGAAGTAGGAAGTGTGTACTTATTATTTCCCACTTGGCTTCTGAATGTTGGTTTACTTTTACATTTATGGCTTACTCAGGAAAAAACAAAACAAAAAAACAACACACTACATACTGAAATGTTTGTTGTTGTTGTCACCTGAGGTTATTTGTTTGTTTATAGAAGTTGACGAGGACCACACAATTGTTATTTAGACCCTGAAAAATAAAAACAGACTTGACTGAGGGTGTACTTTCTTTTTCCCATGATTGTGTATATATAGTCCCCTCCAAAAGTATTGGAACAACAAGGCCAATGCTTTTGCTTTACAGTGAAGACATTTGGGTCTGATACTTAAAAACAAACATTATGAGATGAAAAGCTCAGAACTCCAGCTTTCATTTTCTATTTAAATCTAGATGTGTTAACTCGGAACATGGCATCTTTTGTTTTAACCCATGCAATTTTATTTATTGTTGTCCAAGTTTGGCCCATTAGATTGACTGTTTAAACAATCAACAGCTCTGAATATCTACTCCTGGATCTCACCTGTGAAGTCTGCATTTGTTATTAAAAAGGATAAACCAACATGAAGACCACAGAACAATCTATCGCAAAAAAAACAAATGATTTTGAAGCTGAGAAAAGACTGATCACAACCATTACACCAGGGTTTCTGCAGGCTTGAACAAGTTCAATTTAAGACTTTTTAAGACCTTTTTAAGACCATAACAGGTTAAATTTAAGACTTATGCCGCACAAAAAAAATAAAGAAAATTGGGAGAGCCTGAATTACTTTCGAAATAACAAAATTTATCATTCACCAATGAACTCATTACATCCCTAGTGTGCGCTCTTGCATTAATGAGGAACTAAGTTGCAGTGGAGCCAAAGACATCCCGCAAATCACTTGAGGATGAGGCATTCGATTCCGTACGGTTTGCGTGTTGTAACGTTACAGTTTGCACGGAGTTAGCTGATACACCGTCTCGAGATGTGCTTGGACCCGACAACGGTGAACAAAATTGAGTGATGGCATGCAAATGTTGCAGACTTTTATGGGCAGCCTGGTGCTTCTCTGCTTTCGCGTGCGATTCCGGTGCCTTTACACCCAGGGTGCTGCGTTTGAGTGTTCTTTTGCACAATGTGCAGTACGCCTCAAACGGATTGTTTGGTACACGTTTTAACCAGTCTACGTTCATTGCATTCAAGCCAGCAGTCGTTAAACTTGCATTTGCCCATTTTGCTACAAACCGTGACAATAGGGCTGTGCAATATGGGAAAAAATGAATATCCTGATACATTTTCTCCATTTCACGATATACGATATACATCTCGATATATTTAAATCTCCTCTAAAGGACCCCATGAAATCTAACTTTCACTCTTTACTGTTTTCACTACAATCCCTGCAGATTAAATAACATTCTTGGTTAACTTTACAGGTGATTTTCAACAACACATTTTAAATTTTCATGTTGGTGATTAATCACAATTGAATTGAAATAAGACTATTTTTATTCAACAAAGATGTGGCACAAACTGCAAAAACAATCTTGAAAATTGCAACAAAGGGGCAATACAATACAGAGCTGCTCAGAGCTCAAATCAATAAAGTGCAAGCTCAACACTGAGAAAGACATTTAGCCTAAATAAGAAAAGTGCTCTTTCATTAAATTATTTTAAAAAATAGATCTCCAAGCTATTAACCTGACTACTGAGAACCACTGGAACATTCACAATAGAGAGATCTGCAAAACATAATTTTTCTCTCTGCACACTTTTGAACTGAATGTTTTCTGGCTCTGCCTCTCAGATGTGTATAATTCCGGTATTGCCTTCTCTGTAAAATGTCTGCGACCAGGCAACTCATGTTTGGGATCGAGTGTGTTTAGTAATTTTTGGAAGCCTGTTTTTTCCACTATACTAACTGGGATCATGTCTTCGGCAATTAAGTTAGTGATTGCATCCGTTATAGCTCTCCATCTCTGACTCGTTTTCTCATATGGGGGGGCTTTGGAGAACGAGGCCGCTATGGTCATTTGTTTAGCTTGTGGGGGGTTTTAGCTCGTGGGCAAGTAGTTCGAAGTTTAAGAGACTCTTCATACTGTACCAGGTGAGTTTTCAGATGATGGAACATATTTGTCGTGCTGCTGCCTTTCGTGATGACAGGTTTTTTGCACACTTCACAAACTGGCATTTGCTGTTCCACGTCCTCCTCGCGATATCCAAAAAATGCCAGATGACTGACCCCTTACTAGTTCTTTTAGGAACCAATTCGTCCGCTTCCATTTTTAATTTGTCGCTGAAATTGACAGAGCTTACACGGTAGCCTATGCAACACCAGCAATTGCACAAACTGAGTCAGTGCTGTAAACCGGAACCAGGAAATCTTCCCACCGGCAGTGTTGCCAGATACTGCTGATGTTTTCCAGCCCAAAATATGTTCAAAACCCACCAAAACGCACTTAAAACCGCCCAATCTGGTAACACAACAGAAACTAGAAAATCTTCCCGGAAGTTCCTTTCAGCACCGAGATGCCAACCAATCCCGGGTGACATCTAGGTGCTGAAAGGAACTTCCGGGAAGATTTTCTACATGCAGAATAATTCTGCATGTAACCTAGGTCTTAAATTACCCAAATGAGATTTTAGACCAACAGTGCAAAATATCTCTGTATTTTAGACTTTTTTAGGCCTAAAATTGAAAATGTGTAATTTTAGACTTTTTTAGACTCCGCGGACACCCTGTACACATACATTGGACATGGCCAGTGTAACAATTTGGAATGTCCTGAAAAAGAAAGAAACCACTTATGCACTAGACCAGTTCAGCCAAGCAAAACATCAGCAGTTGATGACAAAAACATTGTGAGAGCTGTGAAGAAAGACCCAAAAATAACAGTCCATCACCAACAACCTCCACAGGGCAGGGGTGAAAGTAGCACAGTCCACTGTTCGAAGGCTTCAAAAGCAGAAATACAGAGGCCATACAACAAAATGCAAACCACTCATCAGTTATAAGAATCAGAAAGCCGGACTGGAATTTGCAAAGACATACAAAGATGAACCACAACCATTCTGGATCCAAAATTAACCTATACAGAAGTGATAGAAAGGCTAAAGTGTGGAGAAAGAAATGATCTGCTCATAATACAAAACATACAAGCTCATCGCTCAGGCACAGTGAAGATAGTGTCATGGCTTGGGTTTGCATAGCTGCTTCTGGAATGGGCTCATTAATCTTGATGACACAATACACTGATAATGTAACTCATGATGGGATCAGCAGAATGAATTCAGCAGTCTGCAGAAACATTGTCTGCCAACTGACAGAAATGTATCCCATCTAATTGGGAAGAACTTCATCCTGCAGCAAGGCCATGATCTAAAACACACTGCCAACACAACAAAAGACTTCATGAGGGTAGAAAGTGGAAGGTTTAAGGCTGGCTATATCAATCACCAGACCTTAACCCAATTAAGCATACATTTCACCTCTTGAAGCTCCTCATTTCACATACTTTAAGGCTATCCATTCCTATACTTTTGCTCACCTAAAAATTTGGTGGTTTGCTACCAAAGGTGCCATGTTCTGAGTTAACACATCAAGATGTAAATATCAGAAAATTAAAGATGAAACATTGATCTGTTGTCTCATGTTCATCTTCCGATCCCAAACACAATGTCTTCAGTGTATAGCAAAAACTAAAGAATTGACCATGCCATGCCAATACTTTCAGAGGAGACTGAAAATTTTACTGCATCATACAATGTGATTTTTTTAATTTAATATAGTAAAAGTTAAGCAGAATACACAAAGTTGCAATGTTTCAATGTAATTAATAGGATAAGTCTCTGACCACATGCTCCCATACTCTTGATCTACTTCAGTTTGTCTAAATTTGATCATGGTATAATCAGAATGAAATTTCATACATACTCTATGGCCAAAAGTTTGTGGATACCTGACCATCACACGCACATGTCAGCTTTCCCTAAAACTGTTGCCAAAAAGTTGGAAGCAGACAATTGGCCTGAGGTTGGTCTGAAATGCCCTTGAGCAAGGGCACCTAACCCACAACTGCTCCGCAGGTGCTGGCTGTAGCATAGATGCCCACTGCTCTGGGTATATGTGTGTGCATGCATGTGTTCACTGCTTCAGATGGGTTAAATGCAGAGGATGAATTTCACTGTGTGCTTAAGTCTGTGCATGAGTGTAGGTGTGACAAATAAAGGTTTCTTGGCTTCAGTTGCCATCACTAGAACTGGGGCCTAGCCCAAACTTATTTGAGCCTGACAGAAGCTATTTCCAGATATACACCAGATTGTGCTTGGCACTAAAATACACATTCATGAAGGTGTGTGAATTAAGACTTCGAAAATTAAAAAAAAAAAACCCTTACTGATTATCCATTTAAAAAAAAACTGTTCAACTGTGGCTCTCATGACACATTAATGCCCTGCTACATAATGTTTATATTAATAGGGGTGAGATTATACTACACTGAATGTCTGTGGCTAAAGTACGAATCAAGTGGAATGAACCTAGAATGTCTTCCTCTTCATACACAGCCGTTCCAAAAAGCAGTTCAGTCGAAGCCATTGCTGATGTATGAGTGCCCTCTACTGCCCATATTTCTGGACAAGAAAAACACTCTGGGCACTACAAATGGGGGGATTCTTCTTCAGTATCACAAGATATGGATGCACGAGTTATACTGAATACATTGTTCATATTTCATTGCTGATAAGTAAATTAATCCTATCTACTCGATAAGCGGCAATTTTTTCTTCCAGTTGAGGTCATAATTTATACACTATCCTCCTACAATATGCTTACTGCATGGTTGGTAGACAGACAGACTCTCTTTCTCTCTCTCATGCATACACAAAAAAGTAACAGGAAAAAGAACAGACAAAAAAAAAAAAACCTATCGGGGGAAAAAAAATGGAGCTGACTGGTATTATTATTATTTCTGCCAGGGGGGCTAGGGTAGCCCATGGAACTCCTTAGTGGATTTTGATTCAATTTGGCACATTGATAGAAGACAGTTAAAAGTATCCAGATATCAAATTTGGGGTCTATCCAACCATCTGTGTAGTGCCACCAACAGGCCACATTCCAAGGTACATTTCTGGTTGTAACTTTTGACCCATTTGTCCTAGGGTTGTGTTCTTTCCTCCCGAATACTTGGGTCATCTTGATTCAAATGCACCCACTGCCATTAAAGTCTGCCATATTGGATTTTCTGTCATTTTGAATTTTGAGCACTCAAAGTGGCATCTAAACAGATTCCAGATCTTCAATGTTATTTTGATGCAGAATACAGTGTAGGAGGAGTAAGGGTTTGTAATGGAGGAGTGAGTAAATAAATTTTAATATGGTTTAAAAGAGAAGAAAAGTTGGCCTGAAAAAGGTTTTCAAATCTGTATGTGATGTGCCCACCAAAATAAATAAAATTACTATTAGCTATTTTAAGTGGCAAATCATGTAAAGGGAAACTTTGTGCAGCTCCATTAAGAAGCATCATTTCACTTTTACTAAAATTCAGTTTATACCCTAATAGATGACCAAAGGATGAGAAAGTGGCGAGGGCTACAGGAACAGATACAGAAAGATCTAAAATGCATATAGGACTGTCATGTGACATCATTGCAACTGCGGATTTGTTTATGCAGCCATGTTGCTGGGAAAGCAGTGTGTTTGCCAGCGACCAGCACAAGTGGACACAAGTCATTCTAAGCCCAATTCTGTAAACATCTACAGATAAACTTGTATAAGTTACATCTAAAAGAACAATGCCAAAGACTTGTAGTGTTTTTGGATGTAATAACAGATGTGCAGATAAGCCTGGTTTCACTTTCCAATGCTTCCCGGCAAACCCAGAAAGACGAGAAAAATGGCGAGCTACGGTTAAACAGGAGGACAGGATGATAAAAGCATTCCTGTGTGTGTGGAGAACATTTTATATCAGGTTAGTGTGAAAGCTCTGTGCAACGTTAAAACGTTTGTTATGTACACACACACACACACACACACAAGCATGCTGCTAGTCGAGCCAAGCATCGAATAAAATATATCTCGTCCAAAGCCCACATCCAGATAGGCACAGAACGTGCATGCATTAATTGCATGTCAAAAAAACTGAAGATGAACATTTTTGTTAATTCACATGAATTTTTATTTAACTGACCAAATATTTATTCCAAAATCCAATAGAAACAAAAATCTGTGGTTTGTTCATTCATGTGAACCTTTATTCAACCAACAAAAGTACAAAGAAAAGATTTTCAATAGTTTTACTGACCAACTTAATTGTATTTTGTAACTATAAACAAAGTTAGGATTTGATGCCTGGAACAAACTCAAAAAAAGTTGGGACAGAGACATTATTACCATTGGTTACATCACCTTTCATTTTAATAACACTTTTTGATCATATGGGAACATAAATTAATTGATTTATATATATAATTTTATTTTTTTGAAAATTAATTAATTGATTTACTGTCAAAACAGTTACTGTCACAGTAATAGTATGAATTGTAGTTGAAACATAGCTGGCGATGCATAATGTCCAATTTAGTGGAAAGATTGATTTTCTCACATCAATAAATACATGGAAAATTTAACAACTGTATTTCTCCTTAGTTGTTACTTGATGTCACCTTTTTTTTAATCGATCAATTAATGAATCAATCTATTTGATAATTTATTTATATTTTTACCTCCAATAAGAATCTCCTATTGTCAAAGATCTGGCAGGATATTCCTGAGCTGCAAGGCATGTCTGGCTGTGTGTCAGCCATCTTGGATTTGTGAAATTTGTGTTGTACTTACAGCAGCTGGCCAGTGGGTAGCAGTGGGATGAGAGACTAGTATCCACTGTGGTGGCTGATTGCAATTATACCATTAAAACCCATGCATTACAAGAAAATAGATTTTGAATAGCTGTCCACTGTAGTGACCACTGTATGAAAGGGTTAATTTTACATACAGTGAAAAAAAGCAAGTTTATTTAGTGCATTTCCTCATCTTACCTGAAATTAATTTGTGGCTACGCCTTTCAAAATTACATTTACACAACAATCCAACTTATATCAAAGGCAACAGTCAGGCATCTATTTTAACAAGCGAGATATGAATCATCATATCTTTACACCACATGCTTTACAGTGGTGCATGCAGAATGCAGGGGTTCACTATAGTACCAGCCTGGTAAGAATTCTTGATAATGAAAAAATGTTGAGTACTAGTTTCTCTGGAACATTTCAGTATTATTTTTGAAAGTGCACATGGGTCAAATGAAATGAGGCAGCAGACCATATTCGAAAAGTGGACCTCAAGTTTGACACTTGTAAACTACAGTATGGGTGAGTCACTGATAAATAAGGATTTTAAAAGGGAAAATTATAAAAGATCAAGCATTTGGCAGTTGTTGAAACAATTGGAATGTGGTGCCCACCCCCCCCCCCCCACACACACACGCACGGTCATCAAATTTAAATGCTTCATCCACACTGTTGTAATCAGCTCAATATTTGGGCATTACTTAGGAAATAAACTTCTTTTGTAAACACAGGTAATAGCCCTCATGCAAAAATTGACTATAGACACTGAATGTGGTGTGATATCAGAGACCAGAAGAAGAGAAAGATAAAACAATGACTGTAGAAATGGTAATTTTCTCCAGTTTGTTGACAGTTATTTAGGTAAACAGACACAGGTACATCTATGCAGGGATCCTTTCCATGTTGTCAGATACTTATAATAATAACATGAGCCTGTCAGTGGCGAAAGCTAGCAGTTTACTTTGGTGCAGATATTTTACAGTTGCTGGTTATAGCATTTTAACTCAATACTGGACTGATTCCAATAATTTTTTCCCCTATTAAAAATCTGGACCCAAAAAGATGGGAAAATATGGCTCAGGTTTAAAAAAATACTAGAGTTTCTTTTTAAAGACAATTAAAAAATAACCTGTTTAATTCTCAGGGATACAAAGATATTGTAAAATGGTAATGTAAAATGAATTAGGACTTTTTGGTAAAAAAATAAATAAATTGATTATACTAAGTAGACATGACGGGAAAATATAGAATATGGGCACATTAAATTTCCTAAACATCTAATAAGAAAGTATATATAAGCAAAGTTATTATATGTTGGTAATAGTTAACATATTTCAAACCTTTAGTTTCTTCTCATAAAATACTCAGTTCTTGCTTTACAGTTAGAGTTAACCCACCACCTGTGGAATGCAGTTTTGTTTTTATTTGCTACTTAGTTGCACCTAGATTAATAAATGTTTTCTCATGAAATATACATCTTCAAACATGAACTAAAATTGCAAGAAAATACATTGAAAATGCAGAAATATGTTCCAAATTAAAACAACTGATCATGTACTGAGTATAAAAGCACAGAAAGAGCCAATGGAAGACATATCTATCACACACAATGGTCATACGACTGATAATCTCTAGTTCACTCATATTTAACAGGATTGACCACTGAAGCAAAACAGGGCTTCATGCCTCTTTCACAAAAACGTGAAAGCTTACCAAATTTGAAAAACCTTTTAGATGCTTCCAAGGATCCTTGATATGTTGCTGTACGATGTCACTTTGTCACTGAATTGTTTTCAGTATAAAAGTCACAAAATGATCTTTCTTGATGGTTACACCAGGCGTTATTTCATAAAATGATCAACTGGACAATTTCGATGAATTATTGAATGCACTGAATTATAAATAGACAGGAGGAAATGGAACCCCCCTTTCAAAAAGCACTGTGTGGACTTAGACATGTGGCTGGCAAAAGGCAGAACTAAAAAAAAGACAGACCAGGGAGAAAAGTGTGACACTTGTATGTGGCTTATTTAAGAAAATGCTGAAAAGCCCCAAGACTTTAAAATCTGCTGTTTGCCACAGGAAAAAAGCAAGTCTATCTCTGCAGAGCAAGGATTTCAGAGGAATAAACTAGGAGGAAGTGAGGCAAATCCTCCATTTTTGAAAGACAGTAAGGGAAGGGGCAGGAGTACAATGACAGAAAGAGAGAAACAGAAGCATCACATCAATGAGTGAAGCTGCCTGAAGGGAAGCTGTTAAAAGGAAGCATAGAGAACATGCATATCCAATAGCAAGCTTCCCAGTCTTCCAGAAAGCCACGGAACATGTTCAGATGTTTTTTCTTCTCACAGACAAACCCCAAATCTTGCTTAGCCACCTGCTCCATCACTTTTTTCCTCTCTATTAACTGCTTTTCCTTCTCCTCCATTGTCTCTGTTCCACTATCCCCGATCCCCATTGCTCTGCATGACTACTTTCAATCCCACAAACTCAGTTTCCTCCTCTGAAAACTGTCTTGTAACACTAGTCTCCAATCAATCTGGATTCTTTTGTGCAGTTGTCCAAGTTGTTCTCCCAGGGTTTTTTACACTATGGTTTGATGGAGGAGAGTACCACATAATTGTTATTCTGTCAGAATCTGTATTAAGCATAAGACATTATTTACCGCTCTGACAGAGGAAGGAGGAAAGGAAGTCTTCTTTTGAACACCCTTGCATTCTGTTCTAGTTCCCACACAAATCAAACATGACAACAAGCTGTGGTGTGAAGAGAGAATTCAATGAATCAAATTTTATGTGTATCGTGATTTTAATAATAGACATTGTCACAAAACAGCTTTAAAGAAATCTGGGGGAAAAATTGATCCACTGCAACGACAGTGAGATGACAGCGACAGGAAGAAACTCCCTGAGGTAACAAGAGGAACAAACAAGAAAACTGCGATGAGACGTCCTCTGCACGTTTTAATTTGGATAAAAACTGAATGGCTTAAATAAACAATCATGATGTGGTCTGGAAATTGTAACATGTTGCTAAGGGGCAAAGGTGCAATTACCACTGAAACCTGAATTATTCAGTGATAGAGTGATAACTGAATAATGAAATCAACAATATGGCAACCAAGATGGTAGCAGTGTATGTTTGTGTTGTCTTTGCCCAATCATCTAAGTTTAATTTATTTTACAAGAACCTTGCTTTGGGACACTCTTAGAAAACAGTAAATCAGGGATGTGATTTGGGGCTGGTGAAATTATCTGAAAATTTTAGCCGGGGGTCTGGGGGCCGCAGGCCCCCAGCTGGTCCAGGGCAGTGCCCTGGTGGGGGGACAAAGTAGTCAATGAACCAAAGTAGTCAAATTTTGAAATGCAAGGTAGAACTGATAATGTTTTATCATATGAGACGATAAAAAGGTTTTAGAAATCTCAAAATGTAAACAAAACACGTCCGGACCAAAAAAAAACGTTTTCTGTGAAATTGACTCATATACAGAACTGTACAGTGTTCACTCACTTGAGGATTTTCATATGCAAGAATAAAAATCACTTTTTCACTAAACAACATTCACAAAAAATGTGTTTGCTGAATCCATTCAATCCAATCAGAAGTCTGTGAAGAAGCCAATATCTCTAATATTTCTACTCATATTTCTGAAAGGCAGGGTACACCCTGGACAAGTCGCCAGGTCATCACAGGGCTGACACATAGACACAGACAGCCATTCACACTCACATTCACACCTACGGTCAATTTAGAGTCACCAGTTAACCTAACCTGCATGTCTTTGGACTGTGGGGGAAACCGGAGCACCCGGAGGAAACCCACATGGACACGGGGAGAACATGCAAACTCCACACAGAAAGGCCCTCGCCGGCCACGGGGCTCGAACCCGGACCTTCTTGCTGTGAGGCAACAGCGCTAACCACTACACCACTGTGCCACCCTAAATTTTTTTTTATTGCTGTAAATTTTGTTAATTATGCCTTAGATATCACGGTAATGTGTAAATAATGTAATGTATCTACATTGGTTGTAAATTTAATTAAGTTCATTTCATTCATTCATTCATAATTATCATACTTTTTTAAAAAATAATTTAAAAAATAATAAATAAATAAATTGAACAACCTGGCTGATAACACTGGTCAAGATGATGTTGACACTTCTCTAAAACGAAACTAACTTTATATAGTAGCCTCCATATACACACACTGAAGGCTCAATCCCAAATCACTTCCTCCTTCTTATACAAGTGCCCTACACAGGGGGCCCCTGTCGTCTCTCTAGTGCACTCTATATGCCTTATGGAGCGGTTTGGTCTTCAGTGCAACAGATTTCCTCTTCATCAGCGCGGTGGAGCAACAGGACAGGGGGCGTTTCCAGCTGCGCAGCTCTCACTTTCACTTAGCCTGTTAGCCAGAGCAGGCAGCTGCAACACATATTTTGACTTTCTATGTGGCCAGAAGAAGCTATACATGCTCCAAAATAGGATTAAATTATAAATAAATGGCCTTGAAAGACTTGTGTTTAAGCGGTGCGTTAAAGCTCTTGCTAGCTACATGGCTAAGTAGCAACAAGCCTGAGTGTAAAGTAACAGAACTTCACTGCTACTAGCAAGCCGTGCTAACTCAGGAGCTAACTCTGGTGTCGGGTCTGTTCCCTGAGCAAATGTTCCAGTCATTTTACACCCAAAGTGGAAATATTTCCACGGACTAAATGACAAACAGCATCTCCTCCTCTCTTTCCTTTCCTCTCCTCTCAGCGCGCTGGTACTTGAACTCATTCCGGGTGACCGTCAGCCAACCTCTCGCCTCCCTAAACACACACACACACACACAAAGCCCACTAGCTCGACCCAGACAACCGTGTCCTGTCAAACACACTCGGCTCTGCCACGTCGGACAAAACGCACACATAAAAAGCTGAGTTTGTTCGTGACCAAACGACACACACTCACAGATAACACGCTGATGTGTAGAGGGGCTCCAGCAAGCACGCCATATCTCTCTCCCCCTGAGCGAGAGACGATCCGCCCTGACCTGAACAAATGTCTCACAGTATTATGTCCAACGTCTATAACAACCTCTTTCTCCAACCATTCCCAGCGGAACTTGTTTTTCACTATTCTGTCGATTTCTTTAACTCAATTTGCATCTTTACGCTCGATCACGGAGGCTGCCATCTTTCAACTCTTTGTTTGAAGCGAGCTTACGTACAGCTATCTAACAAGCGCGTTCATTGGTTGTTACAGAGCGATGGGCCAATCACGTACCTCGTTTCATCTCAATGACGGAATTACTGAAAGTCGGAACGAATAGGATATGAATGCGGATATTTGAGCGAAAAATCGGAAAAAATTTTTTTTTCAAATTTTGAGGTGAAAAAAGCGGAATTCCGCGAATTCCCGGAAAAATCACATCCCTGATAAATCTAGTGTTTTAATCCGTCAACAAAATGTGGATTTTTTTGTTTTTGTTATCCTTCAAAACCTGTTGTGTACTTGGATTTTGAATGACAATGCACCCATCCACTGGGCACGAGGACACACTTAATGGTGCATGTTCTGTTCTACTTTGCTGTGATGGTGGTTTGTGGTGGCCCAATACTTAACTGAGGTACTTTATGGTGTGTTTTTGCTGGACTGCCTGGTCAGCCAGCCTAGAAGAGGCATTTTTGCTTAATGACTGACTGATATTTTGCTCAGGTCACAGGCTGAGTCCCATTTTTAAAACATGCATGCAGGAGGAGTCTAGCTACAATGAAAGTTTTTTTTAATTACATTTCTCATCAAAATATGATTTCATAGCTTATACTAAATTTAATTTAAATAACTTTATAATTACTAGTTTAAATTATGTGGAGTGAGTATAATCAATTAATGAAGTGTTAACATGATCTAATTACAGTACATTTTAAAACTTACTATGCTATCATTGATGGGAAGAAACAACTATAGTTTTAAACTAACAAAGCATGTGGAGTAGAACAGTGTAGTGGTAATCCTTGCTGCCTCACAACTGCAATGACTCGGGTTTGATCTTGCACTAGGGGAACAATTTTATTCAGGGATTTGAAAATACACAAATTTTTGATGTATGAAAAGAAAGTGTGTTCATGCAACACTTCATTTACATAAAACCTATGTATGCAATTGAATTAAGAAAACTCACTAAACGATTTCTGATTTGGAAAATCAATGCAGCCTCTTGGAGAAGGAACTAAAAAAGAAATATGATGAAGCTAAATAAAATGAACTTAAAACAAAACAGGCAGAATTGAATGATTTATTAAGAAATAGAGTAGAACTTACGATACATGCAACAAGTACTACGTGGAGGATAGTAGACTGAGTCATCTCTTGGCACTAACAATCAAGCAGCAGGAAGTGAAAAGATCTGTCTCAGAAATCAGATGCACTAGACAAGGATGAGTAACCTCTACTGAAGAAATTAATGATATTTAAAAAAATTTCACAAACTTGCATACAAGCAGTGGAGCACCATCTGAAGACAACTCTGACAAATTCTTCACTGGACTAAATTTCCCAACACTATCAGCATAAGAGACGAAGAATTTGAACCTACCTAGAACAATGGACAAATAATTTAAAGCAGTCAAAGCCACAAATAAGGGTTGCACAAAATAAATTTTCTAAGTTCTAGGATTCCACTTTCTCCTCCTACAGATTACTGCTGTAAATTGGATTCCATATTACAAAACTACGAATGGTAAGCATCCTGGCATGAAATAGTCAGCTCGACAGTCAAAAAGATCTAACAGGATGGACATGTCCAAACTTTAAATTTCATCACTGGGCCCTTGTGTTGAGAATTCTAGCATACTGGCAAGATTATAAGAAATCTTTATGGAAAACTACAGAACAAGATCTGATGTTACCATTAAGATTAAAATACTTTCTTTTTACTGGATTGTCAGCTAAAAAGAATGACTTACATACAGTACCGACCCAAACGAGGGTTCTTGATGCAGTGCCGTTTGAGGGATTGGAGATCACTGTTATTCAGCTTAGGCTTGTGCCGTTGTCCTTTACACACCCAAATTCCTTCAGATTCCTCAAATTGTTCAATAGTATTATGCACCATAGAGGGTGAAATATCCAAATCCCTTTGTATCTTTCTTTGAGGAAAACTGTTTTCAAACATGTCAATAATTTTATCACACCTTTGTTGACAAACTGGAGATCCTTGTCCCATCTTTGCTCTCCAAAGACTAGGCCTTTCCTGGATACTGATTTTGTCCCAAATCATGATTACAATTACTCATTTCAAAATGTTTTACCTCATTACTGGGCCGAAACTGCCCTATCCCTATTTTTTTGGAATGTTCTGCATGCCTAAAAGACAGGTATGGATGTATAGTAACAATTGAAATGAAGAGAGAACAGTAAAGGATACCGTATATGCAGAACCTTTATTTTTAAGTAAATTTCTGAGTGGATAGTATCTCCATCCTTGACTCTTGTATGCTACATAAATGGGAATTAAAAAATATATATTTTTGAGAGTTAAAATCAACCACAAAGTTGGCGTTCGAGCTGCCCCGCTGAGCTAGCCATAACTGAGTGCGTGACGTCACAGCGGTAACCGGTTTTAAGGCCGAGGCCTTTTACAGCTATAGACCAAAGTCATATAAATATAAATAAAAATTTATGGTGAAAGTAAGAAATAGTATTACCGACTTGCTCAACTAAGGCTGATTTGACTTCACTGATCGTGGGTTGACTCTCATTAAAAGAGGATAGGTGTTATAACTGGGCTGCCAACTCTCACGCAATGAGCGTGAGACACACGCATTTGATTGTCTTCACACGCTCACACGCCATACCTCCGATTTCTCACGCTAGAAAAAAAATCTAGTTTATCTATCTGATCTAGGCTACCCATTGCATCGCGCCAACCACTTGCGATTGATCAATTACGCCTTATGCACGGCTAAACAGGCAGAGAGGTGTTCCCTTCTGTACACACTCCCCTATGGTAGGTGGCGCATCTAATGATGCTGCACTCGCCGGAAGTTGGATAATTGCCTACCGTCAATTTAGAGGAAGAGGAGGGAGAAGAAGGTATCCGAGTTGAAGACGGGTGTCTCAGACAGGTTTTTACATATGCACGCCAATGTGTGGTGTTACTGGCGTAATTATGAACTTATATAAAGTTTCTTAATCGTTTTAGCCTATAAGTGTTGTGAGAATATTTAATGCCATATTGAGAGCTGTGTACCAGGTATGCTAAATCAGGCCTACTACCATGCCACAGTCTCTATCTTCCCCAACAAGCAGCACGGGAGAGCACCTCCTTAGCATACGTTTATTAAGGCGCATTTTTAGTTTGTTTACTGTATGTTATCATACTTTATGACTTTATTTGAAGCCATACTGGAAATGTTGTAAAATAAAGCAAGTAAGAGATAATATTACAAATGCAAGAAGAGCCATTAGCCACCATACCTATTGTTTATTTACAGGGTATTTATTTTTAATTATTTATGATGCATGTAATTGCTCAGTTAAAGCAAATAAAGCATGGTCACCTGTAATATCAAAGAACTTGAATTTGTGAATAATTAAAAAAAAAGACGGAGAACAATATACTGAGGAGACAGGGTTTCAAAGAGGGCAAGACAGGTAGAAAATATTTGTCAGATAACAGGCCCTGACGAATGCTCTATTACTAATAAGAAACATAGATAAGAAATAAATTAATAAGAAATATATTAATATAGCTTATTTAAGTATGACCAAAATTTTTAAGCCCAACTTTGTGTGCACAGTCCCACCTATGGCCAAGGTTCAGCTTTTTGTGTTTCAATACTGTTCAAACGTAATCATTTTAATGTTTCTTGTAGCACATGCACATTTTGCTTACTGTTTAAGCATTTTATTTGTTCTTTTGCTGTTGATATTTTTCCCCATGCCAATCTTCTGCTGAACCCAGTGGTGGGGAAAGCCCTTAAATGCATAATGAATGGTCAATGAGGGACAATCTTATTTTTTGCAACAGTTATTAAAAACTTAACATTTAGTTTCAATTCAGAAGGTGTTTAGGCTTAGCTGATGAAATATTTTCAAACATGAACTTGCCTTTAAATCTGAAACACAGGTCTATAGGGCTACAGGAACATTGGCAGTCATCTGTAGTTTTCTAGTGTGGGGGCTTTTAAGCCAAAACTTGGTGCTTTTGTTGGCCACAAGCTGAAGGCCTGGCAAGTCAGGGTGTGTAAGAATGTAGGTATGGCACAGCAGGCCACTCCAAAAATCCACCAAAATGCAGGAACATCTACTAAATCCAAAATCTCAACACCCCCCCCATTGTCCATCTCCAGCTGGACGACCCACAAACAAAACACCAGAATGCAGGGGGACAAGTGAATATCAAACTGAATACAATTCCCACTTACTGCATGGTGTGCAGAAAAATTTTGCCGTCGACCCCCCCCAAAAAATAATCTCACTCCAAGGAATTTCGAAAAGTTGGCAGCCCTGGTTATAACTTATGCAACATACAAGTACATGCATGCATTTTCACTTATAAAACATAAAAGGCTAATTAAATAATCAGATGAACTGAGACGATCACATTCTGAAGCAAATTACATAATCTTATACTGGTAATTTAAACACACAATACAAGTTACATGTATTAATCTAAATGGAGGTAAACAATGTGTTTTCTTGTTTTTTTTATCCAAATGAGAGTCAGAGCTTACCCGTCTGTGTTCTCGCTTCTTGAAGGCCGATCTTGTGGCCGATTGTTTTGAAACAATCTGACTTTCAGTTGTTCATTTAGTTCTCCGTTCATCCACTTCTTCCACGTAAGGGCGAGATGGCAGCGATATCCATTGGAGAAAATCAGACGGCTGGTCCACTCAGTCTCCATTTTCTCCATCCTGACTACTCTGCCATTACTACTTGGCTCAGGCAATTACTAAAACCAGGACGGAATGGGATGTCACTGGTTTTAGCAACAACCGCAGGGAGGTCACTGCCCAAGCGATGTGTCACGTCCTGTTCCATCCCAGGTTTTACCAACAACCCTCGGCTCATGCTCCGGGAGGACTGGTGCAACTAAACTCACTTTACTTTAAAAATAAATAAATAAATAAATAAATAAATAAATAGTTTCCTTTTCTTGTAGTTTTATTTAATTGTTGATACTGTACCCTCTTTCAATACGGGCTTATAGTCAACACTCCTCAACAGATCAGAGGTCTCGTACGAGTCTTCAGTAAAATGTGCAGAGCAGAGGAGAGACCACTTCAATAGGCGCCCAATGTGCCCATGAACTTCTCACAAAACATGTCCAAATCTTTGCAGTTTGAACATTCTTGGACCATGAATGCAACGTAAATCCACCTTCTGTCATGTTGCTGTACCGGCCAGCAACACATCTACCTGGCATGACGATAAATTAGCTCAAAATGGAGGATCAGAGTTGCAGTCAGCTCTGTGTTTTAGTATGGCGGAAATGGCAATGACACCGATAGACTTCCTGCTGTGATGTTAGAGATGTCAAGGTCATTCACTCAGATCGCTACCTGTATGAATCACTTTAATCGTAAAAATTACTATATTAGATTTATTGTTAACACTTAAAGGTCATAGGCAATGGTCGGAGGTGAAACGTAGAATATCGACTTTATTGTCTAGAACAGGGGTGGCCAACCAGTCGGAGCCCAAGAGCCACAATTCTTACTGTGTTACGGCAAAGAGCCACATCGGCACATAAACATGGGCACACAAATATTACCCTTCCTTCTGCGCGCGCGGACACACACACACAGCCACATTGATGTCACACTCCAACTTAACCAATGCCCCACACCAACATGATAATGATACATTTACTGCAGTACCAAGACCACAGGCCAGTCATTTTCAACAGTGGCGACTGGTGAAGAAAATTGTAGGTGGGGCACAAAGGCAGACATTGTTTACATGTGGGGATTCCCCCCATTGAGGGGGTTCCAGGGGGCCTCCGCCGAAAAATTTTGGATTTCTTAAATGCAATTTCCTGTATTCTAGTGCATTTTGGAGTTACCTGTTTAACATCGAAAATGCAAAAGCCATTTTGATTCAGCTTGAGTTCTCAATTGCATGACCTGCACAAGACCTGCATTCAAATAAATAAGTATTCAAATAAATACAGTCAGTCGGAAAATGGAAATTACAAAGTGCTAATTTAATTTCCTCAAACAGTACAAGCTCCATAGGCACTGGGAACAGTGATCAGTGCAAGTGCAAATATAGATAAAATATAATACACAAGATTTCAACAGCGTCAGTTATGCATTTTTTAACGAACTCCCCTTCATTGTATGGCTTTTTAGCCCGAGCAATGTTCCAAGCCAGTTTATACGATGCATGTGTTACTGTCTCTGATTGTTTTGTAAATTTTTTGAAGAGTTGTACCTGCTTTTGTGATTGACTTTTTAACGTGATTAACTTGTGTTTACGAAGTTCACTCCCTTTCGGAAAGTCCTGGTCGATTTTAGCATGTAGTGAGCTGAAGTGACGCTGAAGATTTGAAGCCTTGAAATGCGACAATGACGACTGACATAGAAGGCAGAATGGCTTGCCATAACGTTCAACGAAAAAATATAAATCCTCCCACTCTGTTAAAAACGTCCTGTTTTCATCTTCATATTTTCTTTTTGAAGTGCATTTTTTCCCTGCCATTTTGAGATCTGAAATTTAGCATATCATCTCACGCACCTGCGCATTTGTCATGATGTGAAAATACCGTAATGAAACCAAGCGAAGCACCTTTAATAAAATAACCGTAATTAACTACAGTGAAGCAAAAACGCACATAAAACCACAAACGAACACCAACTTGGACGTGAAGGTGAGAGCCGCATGACACCAGGCAAAGAGCCGCATGCGGCTCGCGAGCCGCGGGTTGGCCACCTATGGTCTAGAAGAACCACCCAAAAAGCGAATTCAATCTTCCTGGTGTCTAATTTGCACCCCAAAATTGAATAAAACGGTTAAAATATACTGTTTTGCCCAAGTTCTGAAGGTTTGTTTACATCTCACTTATGCGCCCTTTCACCGCCAGGGGACAGTCGTCCTGACATCATTCAAGGCAAACAGACTGGGAGCAGTTCTGTATTTACTTGCGAACCGAGCACACGTGTACGGACTTTGGTTGTGAGAGGTTGTGTAAAATGTCTGAAAGCGATTTTGAAGTAGGAACTCTCCAAATTGAATACCGAGAAGTGAAACCATATGTATAAACCTATGGCCGGTGCGAAGCAATCGGTGAATGTGGCTCACTGGTTTGACCGTGCGGCCTCGGAATCGGACAGCGACTCAGCCGACTCTGATCGCGGTGACCCCGGACCTCAACAAGACTCGCGCCCAAACGATTTATCCTGGTAGTTATGATAAATTCCTACTTTCCTTGTAATACGAAATAAGAGCCCTTTTGAAGAATAATTAAACCGCCCTCCCTAGTGGATATAGGTAACGATTACTTGACAGTGCGCTGGTAGGCCACATTAGCCTGCCATCCGCAGCATTATACTATTTATAGCCTACTCTAAGCGAGGAAAATCCCTTTGTCTCATTTCCACAATGATTGTACAGGATCCCTCAGGATTCTTGACTTGTCAATTGCAAGCAAAGGTAAAAATGTTTACCTCCAATCTTCTCCTTTTTGCTTGAGCATTGCTGGTCCGTTTCTTCTTTGACTGCTTGATTTTGTTTCACATGCACAATCTACTCTCTCCGCCTCTTCTCCTCTTCCAGAAAAAGCCAACCCTCTGGCTTCACGTGCACAATCCACTCTCTCCGCCTCTTCTCCTCTTCCGGAAAAAGCCAACCCACTCGCTCCGCCTCTTCTCCTCTTTCGGAAAAAGCCAACCCACTCGCTCTGCCTTTTCTCATCTTTCGGAAAAAGCCAACCCACTTGCTTCGCCTCTTCTCCTTTTTCTGAAAAAGCCAACCCACTCACTCCGCCTCTTCTTTTTTGGAAAAAGCCAATCCTCTCGCTCCCCCTCTTCTCCTCTTCCAGAAAAAGCCAATCCACTTTCTCCGCCTCTTCTCCTCTCTCGGAAAAAGGTAAAAACTTCTTCCTGAACCAGTCCCGTTGTTACAGTTCACTGCACAACAATAAGGCATGGTTTTTCTTTGGAAATTCCCAAATGCATGTCTGCACTCAAGCCGAACGGCAATGCAAGTAAATGGAAGTGGACTCAACTCAAGCGGTTTGTTTGTCTTGAGTGACGTCACACGCCGAGTGGTCACAAAAATCGCCTAACAGAAATTTGCTGCGATCCGCACTAACTTATTTTAATTATTACTTATTAACAATACTTCTTGGGACCAGAAGAAAATTACAGAGGGTTTTTTAACATATAAAGTTTCAAATGCGCAGAAATTGAAAACCTTTGCCTATGATCTTTAAAATTATTCTTATGCCATTCTTGAGGTCTCAAGGCATTTACAAACGAAAGTGAGGCCATATGCTTTAAATATCTTGGGTTCATACTGTCTGCAATTAAATACAAGTCAAAGCAAATTTAGAAATCACTGTTTCCTTTTTTATTTGCATTTTCCTTATCATCCCAACTTTTTCTGATTTGGGGTTGCATTTTTGATGGTAACACCCTAGCTACAGTAGACAAAAACCTATTTGTGTGTGCTACCCATTTCAGTGTCTGACTGCTATACCAACGCAAGCCAATACAATACTGGACTGGCAATGAAACTGTCACTTAAAGATCAATATAAACTGTCCAAGACAAAACTGCAAATGAGGGAAATGTAAGTATTGAAAAAATAATTATGCTATGTATTTCTTTGGCCATTATGTGTGAGCGAATGTTAACTACTGAGGTTATAGATGTATGATGTATTTAGAAAGGGGAAAAAACATTACCACATATCATTACAAAATGATGTGATAGCTTCCCCTTAAAGGATTGCAATCAGGAAAATCTTCTGAACAGAGCTTAATATAGTTTGTAAACATTGTTAAAATGTACCATTCCCCAGTCCATACAGTTGATTTTGAGAAACTAAACTGAGGTTTGACTATTTGCAACATCGTAATTATTGTCACGATCCAGCCCAGAACTTCTAAATCCTGACCTGTGCCTTTGCGCTCCACTCTGCATTCCACTCTGCATTTTCCTGTGTTCTCCCCGGGTTGCGTTAGCACACCTGCTACACATTTGCCATCAGCCACTCTATATAAACACACTGAGGAGAATCACTCAACACAGATAAATACTCGCCATTAGTTTTGTTTAGTTTATGTTCAGTTCCCCGACGTGGATTACGTTTTTGGACTAGGATTTTGCCTGCCATTTTTTTGGGACTTGTTGCTGTGACTCTGATTCAAGCTTCTCTTATTTTTCTGGCTCCATTTTTCTCTCTGGGATTATCATCATCATCATCATCATCATCAGGCACTCTGCCCTCATGCCATCTTCCTGGATTTCGCTGAGTGAATTTTTGACTGTGCTATTGTGCCTGTCACCTGCCTGCTCTCCTCATGAGCCTGCTCATCAGGTATGCTTCTGTTAATTTTCTGTAGTTGTATATTGGGTCCTATTTGTTTCTATAGCCTCCGGGTCATGACGGAATTTATCCGCCACACCATGGACCCAGCAAACTATGATGCACTCAAATCTGCATTAGCTAAACAGGGCTCTGTTCTCGGATCTCACCAGCAAGAGATCATAGCTGTTCGCCAGAGCATGTCCTCCATCACCAATACCCTACAGAGAGACTCCTCACAGATGAAGTCTTCAGGCTTCGATTGCAGGCCAACCAGCACCAGCTCGAACTAGTCAACCAGACGCTTCAGCCTTACCCACCCCGAGCCTCAACTACCCACTCCACAACCATAGGATGGTGCACCCGGGACTTGCCATTCGTTCCTCTCACAGTGCTCCTTAGCCAGGGAACTTCAGGTGTCTACCTTCCCATCGGAGAGCTCCTGTGTAGCTTATGTCATCACGCTTTTAACAGGAAAGGCACGGGAGTGAGGAGCAGCTGTTTGGGATGCCAGGGCACCCTGTTGCTTGAGTTTCAAGGAGCTCTCTGAGTAGATGCAGAAGGTTTTTGACTGTTCCCCCAAGGGCAAGGAGGCAGCGAGACAGCTGATGGGGCTGAAGCAAGGTGCCCGATCTGTCCATGATTACGCCATCAAGTTCCATACTTTTGCCACAGCAGTTGACGAACACGAGCGCCTTGTATGATGCCTTCTTCCATGGGCTAGATCATGCCATCCTGGAGGAGACTGCACCTCATGACCTTCCTGACAGCCTGGATAGCTTGGTAGACCTGGCCAGTCAGGTGGACGCATGCCTTCTGTTGTGCAACCAGAGAAGGGATCGGAGACGGAACCGAAGGGCCGAACCCAGGACCGTCACCCATCCATTGGAGGGTGCCACCCCTGTTGAGTCGGAGCCCATGCAATTAGGCAGAACCCGGGAAACCCCAGAGGAAAGAAGACGCCATTGAGAAACTAGTTTCTGTTTTTATTGTGGACAATCTGGACATTTAATTTCCCGCTGTCCAGTAAAAGGCTGTGCCCACCTGTAGATGCAAGAATACGGGTGGGCATCTCTACACACACTTCCCCTACTGTTAGGTCAACACTGACTGTTGAAATTTCGCTCCAGAGCAAGGTCCAGTTTGTTCAAGCCCTCACTGATTCAGGTGAGGACCAGAGCTTTATCAGGACTTCCTGGGCGGAAGAATTGGGCATCCCCTTGCGTCAGCCAGATTGCCCCCTCATGACCAGAGCTCTGAATGGGGCTGAACTCAGTCCCATTTCTTGTTTCTCTGACCCTGTTACTTTGAAGGTTTCTGGCAAACATGTTGAATCAATTTCATTCTACGCCATGAACGACTCCCTTGAGTTTATTGTCCTTGGCCTTCCCTGGTTATACCTCCACAATCCCCACATTAACTGGAGTGATGGGACCATTCTCTCTTGGAGTACTTGCTGCCTGGCCTCCTGCCTATCTTCTGCTCAGACTCCTCTGGCCCCTCTTGTCATCAGTCCTAATGAGACTACTGATCTTTCTAATGTGTCCCCCAAATATCTGGACCTTCATTTGGTGTTCAGTAAGGCTCTCGCCACCTCTCTTCCTCCACACCGAACCTATGATTGTGCTATAGAGCGGTTACCTTGGCCCACACCTCCCAGGGATCATATCTACTCTCTTTCCCCCTTGGAGCAGGAGGCCATAGACAACTACATCTCAGAGTCTCCAGCAGCTGCCATCATTCGCCCATCATCCTTTCCAGCTGGAGCAAGGTTCTTCTTTGTGAAAAAGAAAGACAAGTCCCTCAGGCCCTGCATTGACTATCAGGGACTTAATGCCATCACTGTCAGTATCCGCTATCCCCTACCACTCATGTCCACTGCCTTCAAGTTACTTCACGGGGCTCAGTTTTTACCAAGCTGGACCTCTGCAATGCTTACCACCTGGCATGAATAAGAGGAGATGAATGAAAGATGGTGTTTAATACTCCTACAGGACACTACAAATATCTGTTTTTTTCCGTTTGGGCTCACTAATGCCCCCTCTGTCTTTCAAGCCCTAATCAACGTCTTATGAGATTTCTTTAACCGGTGTGCCTTTGCTTATCTTGATGATATCCTCATCTTCCCGACATTGGAGATCCATCGGTCCCATGTCAGACAGGTCCTGCAACGACTCCTATAGAACCAACTCTTCGCCAAAGCAGAAAAGTGTGAGCTTCAGAAGCACACCATGTGCTTCTTGGGCTTTGTAATTTCCCCTGGGGTGGTCCAAATAGACCCCAACAACATCAAGGCAGTCCTTGAGTTGTCTGTTCCCTCTTCCCATAAGGAACTGCAGTGCTTTTTGGGGTTTGCTAACTTCTTTTGAAGGTTTATCAGGAATGAAAGCACCATCGCTGCTCCTCTGACTGAACTCACATCTTCCAAGCACCCCCTCTCGTGGACAGACCATGTGGAAAGAGCCTTCTCTTCTCTTAAAAAAGCAGATTCACCACAGCTCCAGTTCTTATCATCCCTGACCCTGCTGTTCAGTTCATCCTCAAAGTGGACACCTCTGATGATGGTGTCAGGGCTCTCCTGTCTCAGAGGTCAGCCAAGGATAACAAGGTGCACCTTGACAGTCTATAACTCGTACACACACACACACACACACACACACACACACACACACACACACACAGTGGTGCTTGAAAGTTTGTGAACCCTTTAGAATTTTCTATATTTCTGCATAAAGATGACCTAAAACATCATCAGATTTTCACACAAGTCCGAAAAGTAGATAAAGAGAACCCAGTTAAACAAATGAGACAAAAATATTATACTTGGTAATTTATTTATTGAGAAAAATGATCCAATATTACATATCTCTGAGTTGCAAAAATATGTGAACCTCTAGGATTAACAGATAATTTTAAGGTAAAATTAGTCAGGTGTTTTCAATCAATGGGATGACAATCAGGTATGAGTGGGCACCTCGTTTTATTTACAGAATAGGGATCTATCAAAGTCTGACCTTCACAACATGTTTGTGGAAGTGCATCATGGCACGAACAAGGGAGATTTCTGAGAACCTCAGAAAAAGTGTTGTTGATGCTCATCAGGCTGGAAGTGTTTACAAAACCATCTCTAAAGAGTTTGGACTCCACCAATCCACAGTCAGATAGATTGTGTACAAATGGAGGAAATTCAAGACCATTGTTACCCTCCCCAGGAGTGGTTGACCAACAAAGATCACTCCAAGATCGAGGCATGTAATAGTCGGCAAGGTCACAAAGGACCTAAGGGTAACTTCTAAGCAATTGAAGGCCTCTCTCACATTGGCTAATGTTAATGTTCATGAGTCCACCATCAGGAGAACACTGAACAACAATGGTGTGCATGGCAGGGTTGCAAGGAGAAAGCCACTGCTCTCCAAAAACAGCACTGCTGCTTGTCTGCAGCTTGCTAAAGATCACGTGGACAAGCCAGAAGGCTATTGGAAAAATGTTTTGTGGATGGATGAAACCAAAATAGAACTTTTTTGGTTTAAATGAGAAGCGTTATGTTTGGAGAAAGGAAAACACTGCATTCCAACATAAGAACCTTATCCCATCTGTGAAATATGGTGGTGGTAGTATCATGATTTGGGCCTGTTTTGCTGCATCTGGGCCAGGATGGCTTGCCATCATTGATGGAACAATGAATTCTGAATTATACCAGCGAATTCTAAAGGGAAATGTCAGGACATCTGTCCATGAACTGAATCTCAAGAGAAGGTGGGTCATGCAGCAAGACAACGACCCTAAGCACACAAGTCATTCTACCAAAGAATGGTCAAAGAAGAATAAAGTTATTGTTTTGGAATGGCCAAGTCAAAGTCCTGACCTTAATCCAATTAAAATGTTGTGGAAGGACCTGAAGCGAGCAGTTCATGTGAGGAAACTCACCAACATCCCAGAGTTGAAGCTGTTCTGTACAGAGGAATGGGCTAAAATTCCTCCAAGCCGGTGTGCAGGACTGATCAACAGTTACCAGAAACATTCAGTTGCAGTTACTCCTACACAAGGGGGTCACATCAGATACTGAAAGCAAAGGTTCACATACTTTTGCCATTCCCAGATATATAATATTGGATCATTTTTCCCAATACATAAATGACCAAGTATAATATTTTTGTCTCATTTGTTTAACTGGGTTCTCTTTATCTACTTTTATGACTTGTGTGAAAATCTGATCATGTTTTAGGTCATATTTATGCAGAAATATAGAAAATTCTGAAGGGTTCACAAACTTTCAAGCACCACTGTACACACACACACATGCACTATATAAGATAGATAGCTGACTGAAGGTCAGACAGTCCTGATCCTGAAGGACCCACAGAAGGGAGCAGTCCCATCCAACTACCACTCAATCGCCTGCCTCTGCACAATATGGAAGCTTCTATCAGGCATCATCGCGGATAATATGAGTAGGCACATGATTCAATACATGAGCAAGGCCCAGAAAGGAATTGGGAGGAACACCAGAGGAGCAAAACATCAGCTACTGGTAGACAGTGTAGTAGCTCAAGACTGCAGAACCAAACATACCAATCTGTGCACCACCTGGGTTGACTACAAGAAAGCCTATGATTCCATGCTCCACACATGGACCCTGGAATGCTTGAAACTCTACAACATCAGCAGGACTCTCAGATCCTTCATCAAGAACTCAATGAGGCTGTGGAAAACAACCCTAGAGGCCAACTTCAAGCCAATAACACAGGTCACTATCAAGTGCCGCATATACCAAGGAGATGCCCTGTCCCTGCTGCTGTTTTGCATAGGACTGAACCCCCTCAGTCAGATCATCACCAAGAGTGGCTATGGATACTGACTAAGAAATGGAGCAACCATCAGCCACCTCCTCTACATGGATGACATCAAGCTGTATGCCAGGTCTGAACAAGACAGACATTGACTCACTGACCCACACCACCAGGATCTACAGCAATGACGTCATTCGGACAAGATAAGTGTGCCCAGGTTGTAACAAGGGGAGGGAACGCAGTCAAAACTGAGGGGGTGGTGCTACCAGATGGCATAATATGGGACATGGAAGACAGCTACAAGTACCTTGGAATCCCACAGGTAAATGGCAACCATGAAGAGGCTGCTAGGAAAGCAGCAACAGCCAAATACCTACAGAGGGTAAGGCAAGTCCAGAGAAGTCAGCTGAATAGGAAGAACAAGGTCCAGACCATCAACACCTACGTCCTACCGGTCATCAGATACCTTGCTGGCATAATCAGCTGGCCGAAGGAGGAGACAGAGGCCACGGACATCAGGACAAGAAAACTCCTGACAATGCATGTAGGGTTTCACCCCAAGTCCAGCATCCTGAAGCTGTACACTAAAAGGAATGAAGGAGGCCAAGGACTAGTGGGTGTCAGAGCCATTATCCAGGATGAAACAACAAAGATCCACAAGTACATCAGGGAGATGGCCCTGAATGATGAAGTGCTTAGTGAATACCTCAGGCAGCAGAAACCGGAGAAGGATGTGCAAGATGTGCATCATGGAAAGACAAAACACAGGATGTACCACCAGCAGACAGAAGAAGTGGCTGATATTGAAAAAGCCTACCAGTGGCTGGATAAAGCTGGACTGGAAGACAGCACAGAGGCACTAATCATAGCTACACAGGAACAGGCCCGAAGCACAAGATCGATAGAGGCCAGGGTCTACTACATGAGGCAGGACCCCAGGTGCAGACTGTGCAAAGATGCCCCTGAGACAATCCGAGCTTGAGGGAAGAGATACTGCCCAAAGGAGTGGCGAGTGGGGAATTTTATACACACACACACACACACACACACACACACACACACACACACACACACACACACACACAGTGGATATAAAAAGTGTACACACCCCGTTAAAATGATAGGCTTTTCTGATGTAAAAAAAATGAGACCACAATAAATCATTTCAAAACTTTTCCCACCTTTAATGTGGCCTATAACCTGTACAATTCAATTGAAAAACAAACAAATCTGTTAGGGGGGAAAACATAAAAAAAACATACAATAAGCTGGTTGCACAAGTGTGCACACCCTTAAATTAATACTTTGTTGAAGCACCTTTTGATTTAATTACAACATTCAGTCTTTTTGGGTACACACCTGCCATTAATTTCAATGACTATGATTAGCCCCAAATAAAGTTCAGCTGTCCTAGTAGGATTTTCCTGACATTTACTCAATTGCATCCTCCTGCAAAAGCCATGGTTCGCAGAGAGCTTACAAAGCATCAAAGGGATCTCACTGTTGAAAGGTATTAGTCAGGAGAAGGGTACAAAAAATTTTCCACGGCATTAGATATACTATGGAGCACAATGAAAACAGTCATCAAGAAGTGGAGGAAATATGGGACAACAGTGACATTACCGAGGACTGGACATCCCTCCAAAACTGATGAAAAGACAAGACAAAAACTGGTCAGGGAGGCTGTCAAGAGGCCTACAGCAAAATTGAAGGAGCTGCAGGAATTTCTGGCAAGTACTGGTTGTGTACTACATGTGTCAACAATCTCCCGTATTCTCCATATATCTGGGCTATGGGGTAGGGTCGCAAGACAGAAGCCTTTTCTTACAAAGAAAAACATCCAGGCCTGGCTAAATTTTGCAAAATAAATAAATAAATAAATAAATAAATAATACATCAACTCTCCCAAAAGTATGTGGGAAAATGTGTTATGGTCTAATGAAACCAAGGTTGAACTTTTTGGCCACAATTCCAAAAGGTATGTTTAGCACAATAACAACACTGTGCATCACCAAAAGAACACCATACCCACGGTGAAGCATGGTGGTGGCATCATCATGTTTTGGGGTTGTTTTTCTTCAGCTGGAACAGGGGCTTTAGTTAAGGTGGAGGGAATTATGAACAGTTCTAAAATACCAGTCAATTTTGGCCCAAAACCTTCAGGTGTCTGCTAGAAAGCT
Source organism: Neoarius graeffei (assembly GCF_027579695.1). Lineage (NCBI taxonomy): Eukaryota > Metazoa > Chordata > Actinopteri > Siluriformes > Ariidae > Neoarius > Neoarius graeffei. The sequence continues at coordinate 37,809,099 of NC_083576.1, read as the reverse complement.
TAACATGAAGAGGAATTTCATCTTTCAGCATGACAATAACCCTAAGCATACATCGAAATCAACAAAAGAATGGCTTCACCAGAAGAAAATTCAAGTTTTGGAATGGCCCAACCAGAGCCCAGACCTAAATCCAGTTGAAAATCTGTGGGGTGACCTGAAGAGGGCTGTGCACAAGAGATGCCCTCGCAATCTGACAGATTTGGAGTGCTTTTGCAAGGAAGAGTGGGCAAATATTGCCAAGTCTAGATGTAGCAGGCTGATAGACTCCTACTCAAAAAGACTGAATGCTGTAATTAGATCAAAAGGCGCTTCAACAAAGTATTAGTTTAAGGGTGTGCACACTTATGCAACCAGCTTGTTGCAATTTTTTTATGCTTTTCCCCCTAACAGATTTGTTTGTTTTTCAATTGAACTGAACAGGTTATAGGTCACATTAAAGGTGGGAAAACTTTTGAAATGATTTATCGTGGTCTCATATATATATTTTTTTTTACATCAGAAAAGCTCATCATTTTAACGGGGTGTGTACACTTTTTATACCCACTGTGTGTATATAAGGCCATTTTACAAAAGAATATAATGTGCATAAACCAGTTCTATCAACTACAATGTGTAGACAAACTGCTGAGAGCAGGAAAAAAAAAAATCCCTGCCTTTTTAACCCTCTCCCCCAACCCCTCTCCCTCTCTGTAATTTGATCAGAAAGCCAGCTAAACTCACTAATACCCATTTTCCACCAAATCAGTTCCAGGGCTGGTTCGGGGCCAGTGCTGGTGCTGGTTCACAATTCGTTCAAATTGCGAGCCAGCTGAGAACCAGTTTGCTTTTCCATAGCTCGCGGTGCTAAGAGAAGACACGTCATTACGTTGCTGTATACGTCAGTTACGTCGTTGTATACGTCATTACGTCGCTGTATACGTCAGTTATGTCGCTACGTTTGCATAAACCTTGGCGCGAATATCGAAGCAAAAACAACACGGAAGAAGCAGCAGCAGCAGCAACAACAACAACAATAATAATAATGGATGACTTCGTGTTTGTACAGCTGCTGCTTCTCGTCGCTTAAAAATGGCGATCTTTCGTGGTCTTGTTATTGCTGTTGGTCTTAACAACTCCGCCCCCCCGCTGACGTAAGCGGTTCTTTCCTCTGGCCCAGCAGAGAGTTGGTGCTAGCCTGGAACCGTTTTTTTCTGGCCCCAGAGCCAGTTCTTTGTCAGTGGAAACAGAAAACCCAGTTCCAAACTAAGCACTGGCCCCGAACCAGCCCTGGAACTGCTTTGGTGGAAAAGGGGCATAAGTGGTGTTCCTCTACCCAATCCATCCCTGACAGAGAGAGAGAGAGAAAGAAACAGGAACAGGTTCTATAGGGGCTTTTCACTGACGTCACAGATTTTTGTTTATCATGCAGCATCCACCATATTGCCAGTCAAACAAAGATACATAGCCGTGACAGTTAATAATTAAAATCGAGACCGCTGCAGTCAGTATAATCTCTCTGAAATGATTAAAAAAATTATATTCTACCAGCAGATTGTGCTACATCCAAAAACTGAAACATACAGGCATCACAAATGTATATAATTTACCCACAAATTTATTTATTTATTTATTATTTATTCTGCCCATTGCTCTGGGTATGTGCAATATGTGCTCATTGCTCACTTGTGTGTTTGTGCATGTGTTCATTGCTTCAGATGGGTTAAATGCAGAGGAGGAATTTCGCCATGCTTGAGTGACACAAAGAATTCTTCATTTACCCACAAATGTATTTATTCCACTTGAAGTGTACAGCAAACTAGCTCCTTGATTTGGGATACTATAACATCCTGAACTATTTAGTATTTGGGATTTCTAAATACACTGTAGAGATGCTAAAGGCATACAAAAGTACAGAGGCCTACCAATATTTCAAGGCAGGTTCTGTGCATGCCAGAATGTTATGGGAAATTCCTGATAAACAAAAATACCTTATTATGACAAAGATATGTTCAAACATGGACTTCTCATAGTAATAAAGAAGTCAGAGCCTAGATCTAGCATATTTTATGGTGTTTAGCCTAGTCTACATCATCAGTACATAACAAGCATGCTGCTCGTCTCACCAAGCGTTCGGTCTAATAAAATATATCGCCTCCAAAGCCCACATCCAGATATACATTTTAACATTCATACATTTGCCACTTGGCAGGATTTTTTGTAGTGCAGTAGAGCTGCTAAGTATGACATACTTGTGTATGCACCAGTAGACTGTACTGAATCATGCCAGACTATGCAAACTGTTCAAAGCTTTACTATCTAGACCAAAGATCTATCCATGTTATGTCAATTTATAGCCTTGTTGAATGTTAACTTGAGTATGCCTAGGCTAGATATAGATCTATGGGATTTTTATAACTGAATGGTCTTGAGCTAGAAAAAGTGTTTAGAGAAATAACAGGTGCACAGAGCTTTCATACCAACCTGATATAAAATGTTCTACACACACACTGGGATGCTTTGTTGGCATCCAGTCTTCCCGTTTAACCGCAGCTTGCTGTTTTTCTCATCTTTCTGGGTTCACCGGGAAGCAGTGAAAAGTTAAACCAGACTTATCTCCACATCTCTTATTACATCCAAAAGCATGACATGTCTCTGCCATTGTTCTTTTATATGTAACTTCTACAAATTTACCTGTAGATGTTTACTGAATTGGGCTTACAATCACTCACGAACACTTGTGCCAGTCATTGTCAAACACAAAGCTTTCCCCACAATACAACTGCATAAACAAATCTGCAGTTATGATGGCGGCATGTGAAAGGGCCTTCTAAAACAACTTCAACCTGGCACACAAATATACTCCTGTTCTCTGCTAATTGGCACGGAGACTTTACCCAAACTCTCCTTTCGTGTAAGTATTAAAAAAATCAGAAAGTTTTCGTATGCAAAATGTGATTCTATTTCGTTTCTCCTGACCGCCAGAGGCGGTGCTTTCAGCACATGGATATCCATCACACGAACGTGCAGGTCGAGTAATAGTAACAACAAAGTCACGTGTGACCTGGGTGACGTCACCCCGTGACCCCGGCACAAAAGACCGGTGAACCCAGGAAGTGACCTTTTGCATCTTCTCGCGTTTTGCAGGTTGCGAGTTGGATTGGAACTTGGATTTTGGACAAAGCGCCGTGTTAGTTTCGTTACCCGTGGGGTTGGGGCTGTGCTTACGCATCCTCCAAGAAACTGCGTTAAGTCCATCAATTCCTTTTTTCTCTTGTCGTTGTATTTGTATTGTTTTGTTACTCCGTTAGCTGAGTGCTCTCGCTCGGTGGAGTTAGCTGACTAGCCCTCCGAGGCAGTGTCCTCGCCGCTGGAGGCCGGCTTGTTTTCGTTCAGGTAAGTGGTTTTCATCTCATTTGAATTAAAGCGGTGTTTCTCGCCGCTGTTTTGTTATCAGTTCTGTGGCGCACGGCGCCTATTTTTGTTAGTATTATCGACCGCCTTGTTTTGTGTAGCCTTGCCTCCGGCCTGTTCACGGGCTGGCTGTCTTGTGTGTTTTAGCGGTGTATGATCTCTTCTCACGCTAGTGAGTGACTGTTTAGTTGCGGCTGTCTTTTAAACCCGCGGCAGTAGGCTCGCGGTTCGCGAGGTCCGGGTGCTCCCGCTTAGGCCCTCGCATCATTTTTTTCCGACCACGGGTGTGTTCGCCCAGTCATTTTTCGTTGCCGCCTGATTGTTTATTTTGTGTTACTTACTAATTATTGGGGTGTTCTCGCCCTATTTTTTAAGTTCCCTTCTGCCAGCCGATGGATTCTCCGTCTGACATCTCCCGGGCCTCGGGGGGACAGGACATGGTGCCGGCTGCAGCAGCGGGGCCCAGCAAGCACCGTGGGGCTCCCCCACGCATCTCCGCTTCCAAGGCGAAAAAGAAGCGCTCGGGCGATTTGGCTCGGAAGGTGGAGGTGATGTCCGCCGAGCTGGAGGAGATGAAGGCCCTGCTGGCGAATCTCCAGCCTCCGCCACAGGGCAGCAGTGTTCCCGCAGCCACCCCATCTGCCTGGCAGCCCGACCGTTCGCCATCACCACCGCTTCTGTCATCACCACCGCTTCTGTCACCGGCCGTTGATGCACACGGCCTGGATGAGCTGTCGATCCAGGCGTCGGAGAGCTTTGACTGCAGTGGGTCTGACGGTCACGACTCCACCTCTCCGGCCGGTTCCCAGGCCACCAGCCATGGCACCATGGCAGCGTCGGAAGGCGGACGCTCATCCATCCAGCCAACGCTGAGGGCTGCATTGGCCCGTCTGGGTTTGGACACGCCCCCGGTGGCCCAGCATCAGAGCGCTTTTTTCAGAGGCTCCACACAGCCTTCCTCGTTGTCTGTTCCACCCTCGGCCCCATACATCGAGGAGTTACAGAGGTGCTGGGCGGACCCCAGACGCCTTTCCCACCTCCCTAGTGACTGCAGGGCCCTGGTAGCAATGCAGGACGCCCCCACCTACGGCCTCCAGCAGATGCCCAACATTGAGCCCTCCGTGGCTGCCCTCGTCCTTTCGCCCAACGAGGCTCTGCGGCCTGACGCCCGATGCCCCCGCACTCAATGCCGTGTGACCGACGACCTCATCATGCGGGGATACGACACGGTGGCACAAATGGGTCGTATCGACAATTCCATGTCCCACCTGCTGCTGGCCCTCGCCCAGACGCTGGAGGGGACGAGCGCGGCATCACGGGAGCTGTGCGACGCGGCTCTCCAGGCCTTTGCCTACTCGTCGCAGGAACTGGGCCGGCTGATGTCGTATCTCACCCTCGCCCGCCGGCAGATATGGCTGGCGCAGTCCCCTCTGGCCGAGCCCGACCGGCGTGTGCTGCGCGCTCTCCCTGTTGTCCCCGGGGAGCTGTTTGGCGAGGCCGCTCAACAAGCCCTGGACCGGAGTGCCCAGGTCGTCCAGGCGCGACAGCAGTTCGCTGGCCTCCGCCAGGTCTACCACCACGGCAACACTGCCCAGTCCTTCAGGGGGCCCACACCGACTCCATCTCGGCCACGCACCCGCCAGGAGACCAGACGGGTTGATGACTTTCATCGCCCCATCACCTCCCGGACCCGCGGCGCCGCCCCCTACACCCACTCCGCTCCTCGTCGCCCCCCTGGTGACCGATGGGGGCGGTCTGGGCGGCGCTGACATCAGCGCGCCGGCGGTCGGCTGCTTTTCCAGCGAACAGCTCCAACGCTGGAGAGCATTGACCCCAGACCCCTGGGTGCTGGTGACCCTCACCGAGGGTTACCGCATCCAGTTCTGCCGCCGACCGCCGCGTTTTCATGGGGTCAAACACACCACCGTGAGCCATCCGAGGAAGTCCCTCGTCCTCCGGCAGGAAATCGCCACCCTCCTGGAGAAAGGAGCAATCTCTCCCGTCGACAGGCAGAGACAGCAAGGTGGGTTCTACTCCAGGTATTTTCTGGTTCCGAAGAAGGACGGCGGTATCTGCCCGATCCTCGACCTGAGGTCCCTCAACTCCCACTTGAAGACCATGAGATCCCACATGCTGTGTACAGTGGATGTCTTACACCACATCCAGGCGGGCGACTGGTTTGCCACCGTCGACCTGAAAGACGCCTACTTCCATGTTCCCATTGCGCCACACCACAGGCAGTTCCTGCGGTTTGCCTTCGAGGGCCAGGCTTTCGAGTTCAATGTTCTGCCCTTTGGGATATCGCTGGCACCCCGTGTGTTCACCAGGTGTGTGGCAGCGGCATTGGCACCACTTCAGGCACGGGGTTTGCGTGTCCTGCCTTACCTGGACGACTGGCTCGTCTGTTCAGGGTCAGCAGCTCAGGCCCACACCGACATCGCGACTGTGCTCTCACATGTCGCAGAGCTGGGGCTCACGGTGAATTACAAGAAGAGCTCGCTGCTGCCCAGCCAGGAGACGATTTTCTTGGGCATGCACCTGGATTCGAGGTCGTTGATGGCAACCCCCTCCCAGACCAGGATCCACAACATCCGCCTGCTGCTTGGCCGCTTCGGACGGGGCAGGTCACTCGCCCTGAAGACCTTTCAGCGCCTGCTGGGCATGCTTACAGCAGCCTCCTCTCTGGTTCCACTGGGGCTCCTTGACTTGCGTCTGCTTCAGAGGTGGCTCAACGGTCTCCACCTCCACCCGGCACTGCATGGGCACAGGCTTGTGAAGGTGACGGATACTTTTTGCAGGCTCCTCCGTCCATGGAGGAGGAGGGCTTACCTTCTGCAGGGTGTTCCGCTGGCGGCTATCCCCTCCCGGAGGGAGGTCATCACCACGGATGCTTCCCTGGGAGGTTGGGGTGCAGTCTGGCAATGCCGGACCGTCAGAGGCTGCTGGAGCCCAGGGCAGCGACAGCAGCACATCAACGTGCTGGAGCTACGGGCTGTGTTCCTCGGCCTACAGCACTTCCTCCCAGGCCTGGCCGGCAGACACGTTCTGGTGCGGACGGACAACGCTACGGTAGTGTACTACATCAACCACCAGGGAGGCACCAAGTCCCTCCAGTGCTTGGAAGTGGCCGGCCAACTTCTGCGGTGGGCCCATCGACATCTCTTGAGCCTGCGTGCCATGTACTTGCCAGGCACTGCCAACAGGGCAGCGGATCTGCTGTCCCACCAGGACCCCGATCCCGGGGAATGGAGACTCAACCCAGCGGTGGTTCTCGCCATCTGGGAACGTTTTGGCAGGGCAGAGGTGGACCTCTTTGCCTGCCAGGAGTCAACACACTGCCCTCTGTGGTTCAGCCTCCACGGCCCCAGCTCCCTGGGCCAGGACGCGCTGGCGCATGCTTGGCCGAGGCAACTGCTGTATGCCTTCCCCCCCTGCCGCTGATCGTGCCAACCCTACACAGGGTTGCGATGGACCACCACGGGCTGCTGCTTGTCGCCCCTCGGTGGCCAGGCCGAGTGTGGTTTCCGAAGTTGCTGCAACTTCTGAACGGCAACCCCTGGTGCCTGCCAGTGAGGACGGACCTGCTATCACAGCTGGGAGGGCAGATCTGGCACCCGGATCCAGCCCATCTGCAGCTCTGGGTGTGGCCGCTGAAGGGCCGGACCCCCTGCTAGGTCTTTGTGAGCCGGCAGTGGCCAACACCATTGCAAGCTCTCGGGCACCCTCCACCAATGCCCTCTACGCCAACAGATGGAGGCTTTTCTCCAACTGGTGCTTGACTCGGGGGGAGGAGCCTACATGCTGCCCCCTGCTGACCATTCTACTGTTCCTCCAGTCTCTGTTTGACAAGGGTCTTACTCCTTCCACCATCAAGGTCTATGCAGCTGCCATCTCTGCTCAGCATGCCAGAGTTGGGGGAAGGACCGTGGGGTCCCACCCCTTGGTGGCACGTTTCTTGAAGGGTGCTCTCCAGTTGAGACCCCCCCGACGGAGCCAGGTACCCACATGGGATCTTCACTTGGTGCTGCAGGCTCTCTGCGACGCACCATTTGAGTCCCTGCTCACGGCAGACATTTCATGGCTGTCCCTGAAGACTGCTTTTCTTCTGGCCATTACATCGACGAGGCGTGTCGGGGAATTACACGCGCTGTCAGTCAGTGGGGAGTGCCTGCAGTGGCACTCCGGTGACAGTGGGGTCACTCTGTGGCCTAACCCGTCTTTCCTCCCAAAGACCCTCTCTGCTACCTTCGTCAACCAGCCCCTTAGCCTTGCAGCGTACAAGGCGGGCCATGGTGAGAGGTCGGAACTTTTGTGCCCAGTTCGCGCCCTTTAGGGTGTACGTGTCCCGTACGGAGGGCTTCCGTAGAAGTGACGCCCTGTTTCTGTGCCACACAGGGCCGAGGAGGGGTCTGGCGCTCTCTAAACAGAGGCTATCCAAGTGGATAGTCGAGGCCATATTACATGCCTACAGGCACAGTGGCTCCCCGATTCCTCCGGCTGTCAGGGCGCACTCTGCACGGGGCGTGGCGGCCTCATGGGCATCACTGAAGGGCGTACCCCTTTCAGACTTATGCAGCGCAGCCTCCTGGGCGTCCAGCTGCACCTTCACCAGGTTTTACTGTCTTAATGTCGTCCCACATAATCCTGTGGCGACGGCCATCATTCCAGGCCCGTCGCAGCAGCACTGAGTACGGGTAGGCACTCCTCATGACCTGGTTGGTATTAGTCATCCATGTGCTGAAAGCACCGCCTCTGGCGGTCAGGAGAAACGAAATAGAACGAGGGTTATGTATATAACCGCGGTTCTATGAGTTTCGGATGACCGCCAGAGCTTGGCAGTCACTCAGAGTGTACACGAGAAGATTTGCCAAGAGGTCACTTCCTGGGTTCACCGGTCTTTTGTGCCGGGGTCACGGGGTGACATCACCCAGGTCACACGTGACTTTGTTGTTACTATTACTCGACCTGCACGTTCGTGTGATGGATATCCATGTGCTGAAAGCACCGCCTCTGGCGGTCATCCGAAACTCATAGAACCGTGGTTATATACATAACCCTCATTTTTCAACATGAGAAGATAAACTTCATATCTTCAAAAAAAAAAAAAAAAAAGACAGTTTTATAAAAATAATTCAGATTTCACAGACAAGTTAAAAGCTGTTGAACATCTCATGCTATAACTTAAATGAGATCTTTGTGTGTAATTAGTATAAATGAGGAAGAAAAAAGCCTGCTTACCTCTGGACTTGGATGAAAAAGTAAACGAGAGTTGGGCAAATAGGTCTGGGTTCTCAAATTTCTCCTCCTTGACTTTGATCCAAAAGCAATTCTCTGCCATCTCCTGAGGCACTATCTGCAAGAAGAGGAAAAACTACACTGTAGTGCAAAAGGGACAAAGACATACATCCAAGCAATACTTCCTGATTGCTTATAAATAATAACCACCTAATCCACATTATCTGCATCTCATTCTCAACCAATACGTTATTGTACAATTGGCAATCACAATAGGCAACTTGTAGGTAAGGCTATGTTGCATTTTTTGTTGACATTTGCCAGTCCTGTTTGTCCTTTGTAATGTGATAATGTAATTAAAAGGAGTGTCCACTATCAGGTATTTAAAACTATATTTTGAAAGACAAATGAACAAATATTATGAGCACTGCCGTTTCCCTCTCTGTACAGCTACCCTTAGCGAGCAAGCAGTGAGTAATACCAGGAATATTCTGTGATATACAGTACAAGCATCTGCTGTGTTTGTTCACAAACTGGCCCAACTCTGACTCAGTTTGGGATCATCAGAGAGAGATGTAAACTTGCTCACCTCCATGTCACTTTAGGTTAAGTGCAGCAAAAGGAGTTCAGCCAAAGTTGTCTATTTTCATGTCGGTGTGTGTCCCTGCTTCAAATATTATTAAAGCTAATAACCTGTTTTAAATGGAGAGGTGTGAGGATGCATTGTCATGAATGTGTATTTATCTTGAATATTATGTTATTTTCTTACATGAATGTGTGTTATGCACTTTGCTAGCTAGTTATCTAATATGTTAGTTACATTTCAATGTACAGTACCAGCCAAGCGTTTGGGGACACGTTTTTTTTTTGGGTTTTTTCCCCCTGTAGTTTGACTATTTTCTACATTGTACAACAATACTTAAGACATCAAAACTATGAAATAACATTATGGAACATACAATTCCAATTGCAAAAAAAGGGACATTGTGTAAAACAAATAAAAACAATGTGAAAATTTGCAAGTCACAGAAACCTTATATTTCATTAAAAATAGTTCCAAGACAAAATATCAAATGTTGAAACTGAGAAATTTGGTTGTTTTTTGAAAAATATGCGCTCATTTTGACTTTGATGTTAGCAGCATGTTTCAAAAAAGTTGGGACTGGGGCATGTTTACCACTATGTTGCATCACCTCTACTTTTAACAATACTCCGTAAACGTTTGGGAACTGAGAAGACCAATTGCTACAGTTTTGAAAGAGAAATGTTGTCCTATTCTTGCCTGATATACAATTTCAGTTGCTCAACATTTAGGAGTCTCCTTTGTCATATTTTTCACTTCATAATGCACCAAATGTTTTAAATGGGAGACAGGTCTGGACTGCAGGCAGGCCAGTTTACCACCCGGACTTTTTTTTTTTACTATGGAACCATGCAATTTTAATATGTGCAGAAAGCGGTTTGGCATTGTCTTGCTGAAAGAAGGAAGGCCTTCCCTGAAAAAAGGTTTTATCTGGATGGCAGCAAGTTGCTCTGAAACATGTATATAATCATTCAGCATTAACGATGCCTTCCCAGATGTACAAGCTACTCATGTCATGTGCGCTAATGCACCCTCATACCATCACAGATGCTGGCTTTTGAACTGTGCACTGATAACGAGCCGGATGGTCACTCTCGTCTTTAGCCTGGAGGACATGGTGTCCATGATTTCAAAAAAGAATTTCTATTTTTGATTCGTCAGACCTTGGGACAATTTTCCACTTCACCTCAGTTCATTGCAAAAGAGCTCGGGCCCATAGAAGGTGGCAGTGTTTCTGGATATTGTTTATGTATGGTTTTAACTTGCATTTGTGGATGCAGTGATGACTGTTTTCACAGACGATGGTTTTCTGAAGTGTTTGAGTGATTTCCACTGCAGACATGTGTCTTCTTTTAATGCAGTGTCACCTGAGGCCCTGAAGATGACAGGCATCCAATGTCAGTTTTCAGCCTTGTCTCTTCCATACAGAGATTTCTCCAGATTCTCTGAATGTTTTAATGATATTATGTACCACAGATGATGTAATCCCCAAATTCTTTGCAGTTTTACACTGAGGAATGTTTTTGTTAAATTGTTGCACTTTTAGCCCATGCAGTTTTTCACACAGCAGTAAACCCTCCCCCATCTTTACTTCTGAGAGACTCAGGCTACATCCACACGACAACGGCAACGAGATTTTTTTTTTAGTGGGTAAAAAAATAATCGCGTCCACATGGGCAACGGATCAGTAAAATATCAGGTACATATGGCAACGCAATGCTTGCTGAAAACGATGCAATACACATGCCACACCTCTACGTGCACTGTAAGACGGTCCCATCGGAGACACAAGAACAATAGAAGAAGTAGGACGCATGCGCATAAACCCCTTCTTCTACCCGGCGTGAAGCACTCACAGGAACAAACACACAATGACAAGAAGAAGATGGCTGTGACTACGCAAGGAAATCGTGCCTTCTGTGTGTACAAATTAGTTTTATTAGTGTGCATAGTTTTATATAACTTAATTTTCTTATTGTGTGTGAACATTTTGAAAAGCATTTTTATATAATTTATATAACTTTTTATATTGTGTGTGAACATTTTGAAAAGCAGTCTTATCCAATAAAAAAAAGAAATTCAAGAAATGGTTCAGTTACTTGTTTATTTAAAAGAAAAGCTGTATACAAAAGTGAATGCAATGCAGTGGTTCATACAAAACAGTCTGTTGAAGGGTCTTCTGACCCGTTTCCCCTCTGCCCCCATTATAGTCAGGTAACTGTTGCTTTGTGTGGAAGGCTGTACTTTCTGTTCATCAAAGCAGGTGTAAATTGTCTGTCTGGCAGGTCAGTCAGGTTAATGTGTAAACAATTTCAAAAGATTCTTATCCAATAATAAAGATTCTTATCCATTGTTGCTGTTGTTGTTGTTACGAATGATGCGCGCGAGAGTGCTGCTTGTTCTAGTCATGTGGTTGTGACGTCATCGTAAACAAATCCATTCTACTCATCCAGACGACTTCGCAACGGCGCCGTTGCCAGATTTTTCCACTCTGGAACCCGTTCTCAAAAAATATCGTTTTGGGGCACCCAAAACGCCGGTGCCGTGTGGACGCCAGGCCAAAATGATAAAAAATTTTATCAGATTCACCTGAATCCGTTGCCGTGTGGACAGGGCCTCAGCCTCTCTGGGCTGCTCTTTTTATATCCAATCATGTAAGTTGCCAATTAACCAAATTAATTTTTTAAGCATTACACAACTTCTTCAGTCTTTTGTTGCTGCTGTCCCAACTTTATCTTTCCATCAGCATGGCATGCTCAGGGAATTCTTCAGAGAGGTAGATGCAAATGTCGATGACCTGCTGCTGCACAACAATGCAAGATGGCTCAGCAAAGGCAAAGTGTTGGAGCGCTTTTGGTCTATCAGAATGAAAATTGCAGCTTTCTTGACACAGCTGAAGAACCAGAAGGCAACACAATTTTCTCAATTTTTGGAAAGTTAAGCACTTTATTTTAAGATACCTTTTTCAAAAGCTCTTTATTTGACTTGAAATGAGAAAAGAACATTTACCTAATCATTAGAGTACCCTCCAGTTCAATGTGAAAATTAATAATAAACATTGTTGAAATACTACTGAATTGTACTTACTTTGTTTTATTTGACAGTCAGTTGTTGACTTCATACAGATGTTGATACAACTACAAGGCTACTTCAAAATATATGGCACTGAATCGTAACGCATGTTAGCCATTATGATATTCCAGAACTTTGCTTGAGGAAATTTTCTCTAACTGGATCTCTTTGAATTTAAATTGAATACCCCTGATCTAGGCAATATCCATTTTTCTCTTTTGCACACTAAAACTATTGAATGATTGATCACATTTTCATAGATAAAAGAATGCTGCCTCTGCTGAGGACCTGTGAGTACATGGGGATAGTTATTTCTGACCGTAATCTCCTTTTAATGACACTCTGCTTTCCAGACAACATGCCATCAAGCAGTATGTGGAAACTCAAGTCTTGGCTGTTGACAGACAATAAATCTGTTGGTATTACATCTAATTAAACAGAATTCTTCCTCAAAATGTCAACCTTCTTAAGAGGTCATATCATATAGTGCAAAATGTGTATAAAAAAAAATGTGACCATGCCAATCAGATTATTTGAAGAATATATAGATGAATAATACTCTAAAATCACTCCAAATCATAAGGGAAAAGTGGGAAAACACACCTGGTGGGTTACACATTTAATTCTCTAAAATAATTTCAGACAAACTGGATCCCAGTTCAGAAAAAAGTACTCAAAGAAGTCGAACAAAAATAATTGCTGCCAACCACGACGCGTTATAATTTCAATTCTACATTTAAAAAAAAAAAAAAACAGGATTGCTGGAAGTGTGAATCATATTGATCTGTTTCGTTTACTCTCAAATGATAAGATTATAAAAAAGGTTTTGTATCAAGATTTCACTCTGCAATACATCTGGACCAGACAAGATGCATTACTGACAATTCTCTAGTAATCTCTGTTGGTTATTTGACGTACTCTACTACCCAGCTGGATCAAAATATAAAAATGCCTTGATTAATTTTAGATGCTCATTAAGCATTTGACCGCACTGAACATCAATATTTATTTTCAGTATTAAAACAGGTTTAGTGTTGGGCATACTTTTTGTTCCTGAACTCATGTCTGATATGTCTCCTCTAAGGTTTGTATTAGAACTAACAAGAGATCCGATTATTTCCCCTAGTCTCTTTGATATACAGCCTCACTTCCAAAAAAGTTGGGATGCTGTGTAAACTGTAAAAAAACAAAACAAAACAAAAAAAAAACAGAATGTGGTGATTTGCAAAATCATGGAAACCCTATATTTCAGTGAAAATAGTACAAAGAAAAAAAACATATCAAATGTTGAAACTGAGAAATTTTATTGTTTTATGAAAAATATATGCTCATTTGGAAATTGATGCCAGAAACACATTTCAAAAAAGTTGGGACAAAGGCATAATTAAATTACCACTGTGTTGCATCACCTCTTCTTTTAACAGTATTCTATAAATGTTTGGGAACTGAGGAGACCGATTGCTGTGGTTCCAAAAGGGAAATGTTGTGCCATTCTTTTCCTGATACAAGATTTCAGCTGCTCAACAGCTCATGGTCCCCTTTGTCATATAACAAATGTTTTCAGTGGAAGACAGGTCTGGACTGAAGGCAAGCCAGTTCAGCACCTGGACTCTTTTCCTACAAAGTCATGCAGTTGTAATACATGTAGAATGCGGTTTGACATTGTCTTGCTGAAATAAGCAAGGCCTTCCCTGAAAAAGATGTCATCTGGATGGCAGCATGTTTCTCCAGAACCTGTATATATCATTCAGCATTCATAATGCCTTCCCAGATGTGCAAGCTACAGTACCCATGCCATGTGTACTAATGCACCCCCATATCATCACAGATGCTGGCTTTTGAACTGTGTGCTGATAAACCAAATGGTCCCTCTCCTCTTTACCACCAGAGGACATGACATCCATGATTTACAAAAAGAATTTCAATTTTTGAATCATCAGACCAAAGGACAGTTTTCCACCTTGCCTTAGTTCATCATAAGTGAGCTCGGGTCCAGAGAAGACAACAGTGTTTCTGGATATTGTTTATATATAGGTTTAAACTTGCATTTGTGGATGCAGTGACCACCTGTGCTCACAGACAATGGTTTTTAGAAGTGTTCCTGAGCCCATGCAGAGGTTTCCACAATAAAATAGTGTCTGTCTGAGGGCCCGAAGATCACAGGCAGTCTTTCACAGAGTGGTGAATCCGTCTCTACCGTATCTTTACTTCTGAGAGACTCAGCCTTTCTGGGATGCTCATTTTATACCCACATGTTACTTGTTGCCAATTAACCTTTTTTTTTTTTAAGCATGACACAACTTCACAACTTTGCTGCCCCTCTCCTGACTTTTTTGAAACATGTTTGTAACCAGTATACCATAGCACTAAGTACAGCAAGTTTCATGGTTTGATTTGGTGTTTTACCTGACCAGTCCTCCCAAAGTCAAGATCATTCTGTGTGAAAACCTCAGGTATACTGTTGAGTTTTTGCACAATGCGCTCTTTCCATTCAGCATCAATTGGGGAGCCTTCAAAATTAAAGCTGATACCCGACTTTTGATCAGTGTTGACTTGGGGTTCAACCACACTAAGATCCTGGGAGATAACTCTCTGGAAAGCACTAACCTCGCCTATAACACAATTCTGAGGGATGGTGACATTGCAATCTGTTTCAGTAGTAAGTACAACTGATATAAACTATCAGTGGTCCCCAACCTTTTTTGCGCCACAGACTGGTTTAATGTCAGACAATATTTTCACGGACCGGCCTTTAGGGTCTCATCTCATCTCATTATCTGTAGCCGCTTTATCCTGTTCTACAGGGTCGCAGGCAAGCTGGAGCCTATCCCAGCTGACTACGGGCGAAAGGCGGGGTACACCCTGGACAAGTCGCCAGGTCATCACAGGGCTGACACATAGACACAGACAACCATTCACACTCACACCTACGGTCAATTTAGAGTCACCAGTTAACCTAACCTGCATGTCTTTGGACTGTGGGGGGAAACCGGAGCACCTGGAGGAAACCCACGCGGACACGGGGAGAACATGCAAACTCCGCACAGAAAGGCCCTCGCCGGCCACGGGGCTCGAACCTGGACCTTCTTGCTGTGAGGCAACAGCGCTAACCACTACACCACTGTGCCGCCCGGCCTTTAAGGTGTAGCGGATAAATACAACAAAATAAATGATACGACCAACATAAAAACGGTGATATTTTCTAAATATAATAAACATGAATCCACTGTGTACTCATATGCAACTTTATCAGCAGTGTCTTCATAACAGCGTGCCAACAACATAACATGAGTAACATCCTCTCTGCCCCCAACACACTCTGGTCGCCATGGTAATATTTAAACATGCCTTCAAAATAAGATACACTGCAAAAACAAATATAAAGTGCATGAAAAATACAAGTCACCATAACGCTGAATCAGTTTGAGCCCTGAGCTTGTTTCTCTGCAATGAGACGATCCCATTTGGGGGGAATGGGAGACAATGACACCCGAAGTGTGTTGCTGATGTCCAGTCTACTCCGCAATTTGGTTTCGTCACTGTCACTGCAGAAAATCCCGCTTCACATAAATATGATGTCAGAAATGGCAACAGGGTTTTTAGGGCTGTTGTGGCGATCTCCGGGTATTCTGCCATGACTTTTATCCAGAACACCGGCAGAATTGTCGTCTGGAACATTCTTTTAAGGCCGCCGTCATTTGTGATCTCCAGCAGTTGATCCTCTTCTTGTAAAGACATGCTGGATTCACCCAGTTTGTTGTCAAACAGGTCGCGGATCCATTCCTTGTCAGTTCGTGGGTCTTTTGCGGTTGGGAAGTAGCGCTCGAACTCTTTACAGCAAAGACAGGTGATCATGCACCAACTGGGAGAATGACGGCTCAGGCTCAGTCTCTTCCAAAATCCCTGCTAATGTTTGAAACATGTCAAATATACCTCTGTTCAAGCGCCGTCCCCACAAATCCAGTTTGGCTTTAAATGCAGCTACTTTATCTGCCAACTTGAAGACAGTTGTCATTTTCCCCTGAAGTGACAGATTGAGTTCATTGAGCAGGTTGAATATGTCGCACAAGTAAGCAAGTTTCGCCACCCATTCCTTGTCACTGAAATGTGCTGCCAGCGGTGACTTTTTCTGAGAGAAATCTCTGCAGCAGCTCTCGCAATTCAAACACTCTGGTCAGCGAGCTCCCTCGGGATAACCTTATTTCTGTGTATAAGAAAAGGCGTCTGTGCTCCGCATCCATCTCCTCACAGAGCTGTTCGAACAGGCGCGAGTTAAGAGCGTGTGTTTTGATGTGGTTAATAACTTTAACGACATCGTTCAATACGCTGTTAAGTTCAGGTGGCATTTTTCGGCTAGCCAGCATGTGAATGATACAATGCGTAGACTCACATTCAGGTGCAGCCTCCAAAATCCAAGCAGTTAAACCAGACAGCCATCCAGTCATGGCAGCAGCTCCGTCTCTGTATATGCCAACACAAAAGGACCATTTCAGTTTTCATGATATATAATTATTCAGTGACTTGAATAGTTCTGTGGCTGTGGTTTTGGTTGGCAATGATGGTGCACATAACATATCCTCATGCACATCCTCCTGATAAAGATATCGCACATAAACAAGTAGTATTGCCTTGTTGTCAATATCTGTAGACTCGTCAACCTGGAGTGCGTACCACGGTGATGTATTAATCCTCTCCAACAATTGTGTCTCAATGTCCTCTGCTATTTCCTCAATGCGCCGAGTGACGGTGCTAGCCGAAAGAGGCACCTGTGCTATCTTGTTAACCGCAGCCTCTCCTAGAAGTTCACAGCAAATGTCTTTAGTGGTGGGAAGGATCAATTCTTCACCAATAGGCTTCTTAGCCTTAGCAATATGGTTAGCAGTGCACTCACATTTGTTGATGTGGTGGCCCCTCAGTAATTGTTTCTGTCCTTGTTCACGCTTTTTTCTTTCAAAATACTCCAGAGGCTTGTCTTTTAATGCAGGATGCTTGGTCTCCAAGTGCTGAAGCAGTTTTGATGGCTTCATTGCCTCATTAGAGAGGCGGTCACCACATATAATGCAGAGTGGGCTTGGTGCGTGGGAATCACTTGTCGCGATAAATCCATATTTTAAATAGGACTCCTAGTATTGTCTGTTAAATGCAGCTTTCTTTTTCTTGGAAGTTGTAGGCTCTTCTTCTGTCTCCTCACTGGGCCTTTTCCCAAAGAAACTTTCCAGAGACGTTTGTTTTTTACTCATTTTGGCTAGCTTGTGGGTTGGCTGGGACCGGCCTCACTGCTATCCCCGGTTTTGCTAAATATAGCGTTATATAGGTCAACCAACCTAGTTCGTTAGACAGACATGGGAACCAGTGAAGCTTGTGGGTTTAATTTTAGCAGTAACGCATCACGTGACCGAGACAAGCGTCTTGACATGCATCAAGAGTGAGTCATAGACGGATGTAATGGAGAGAATCCGGCCATTTTTCAAAATAAAACATCGTTCAGACTCCGATAATAAATAAAACGGAAATAACGCAAGTTATTTATTCTTTCAGTGCGGCCCGGTACTGGTCCGCGGCCCGGGGGTTGGGGACCTATGGTTTATATGGTGCATGAGTAGGCAAATCAATGAAGCAGGTTTTCACCAGCAAACCACTTGGCAAAAATGATGGATGCTCAAGAATGACAGGCTCCTTGGCTGTGAAGCTATTTATGGTAACAGAACCACTGTCTGGTAACAGACTTTGAGGAACTCTTTGGGCGAGACAACATTTAACTTAATATATCCCAAACAGGGAACAGATTGGCCATTGGCCCCCTCAAATTCTAGTAACTTGAAAGAGTGGATTAATATCATGTGTTGACATATTGTTGGTGGAACGACTGGGGAATAGTGGTGACTTGGGAGCCTGTATCTAATAAGCAACTGATGTCATTTCCCTTCTGTTCCCACCTGGGCTGTACTCTTTGTTCCTACCAAACCTTTAGGCAACTTGAAACACTTACTCTTGGTGTGACACTTTAACTGAGCTTGTCTTTTGGCAGTCACTTTAGATTTATCAGCAGCAGGACTTTTGTGACCCATTGCAGTTCCCGTCTGTCCCTCGACTGGAATTGACTTAAGTTTAAAGAAGTTGTGCTACTGTTCTGGCTCACCCATAACTGCTGTCGCACCTGCAGTTAGCGGCTACTTGGGCAGGGTTTAGGTCAGATTCACAGGCGGCAACAATGTGACCATCTTCCTCACAACGAAAACAGTACCAAGGCTTTGGCTTTGATGTGAAGGTGTCATGTGGTGACTGGTTAGGTTCTATCTTTGCCTGGTCGTTTTTTTTTTTTTAAGTTTCAGGCTTCTTTGGTTGTTCTTTCTTGGGTGCTGGTGGGTTGCTTTGTTTCATTAAGACTGTTAACTGACTAAGTCTGCAAGTTACAATATGTATCTATTCACATTCCCCATAGGAAAAAAAATTATATAATTTTTTAAAACACACAAAACCCCCCCCAAAAAACTGTGCGTGTGTACATTCAAAAGTAAAGATAGACCCAGGTCTTTTCGAATGCCAGCACTGAGTGGTTTCGGAAGTGCCCTGAGCTCTCCATGGACAATCATGGTCATTATAAACAATTTGTCCCAATATAAGGTACCTCCTCAGAACCACCCCAAAACAAATGGTGGCTCCTATTAAAACCATACTAAACGGACCTTTCTTTGTTTGAACACAAACTTCTGATTGATTGCCCACTACAGGGTTCCCATTGGCGAAGGCACACACACTACTGAGCCTGAAATAGAACAGGCCTACTTGTAATTTTCGCCAAATGACACTTCAAGCTTTTAGCTAGGCAACAGGAGTTTGTGTCCAGTGCTTTAAGTGCTTCCACAATGATTACAATCGGAAGTAAAGAAAACAATCATGGTTACACACTAAATCCTCTGAATATTCAAATTCATAAATTGTTCCTCGGCTCAGCTAATGGCACCTGGTGACAGAAAAACCCGAGTATCATAAATTCAGGTTAAGTAATAAAACAATTTCTCAGTGATCTTTGGAACATATTCGTAGCGGCTAATGCCTCTAAGTGTCTCAGGGCTCTAAAATATTGGCAAGAAAAGGTTCTAACTTTCTAAACTAGCTAATAAAAGATACATTCCACAGTTTGACCTGTTGACCCTTGTAACTCAGACAGCCTCGCTCAAAGATAATTGTGGCTCAAAGACCACAGGCCTGGCTCAAAGATAAATACATTTTGAAGCCCTACAGCATATTAAACAGTCATCTTGAGGTATAAAATAATTCTTCAGGCCATGTAGGAAGCAATGTAGTAAAGACATTGGAAATTATACATTCCCCTCAAAAAGTATTGGAACAGCAAGAGTTAGGCATCCTTCATCATATGCTTTGGATATTTTCCTGCATTGATGTCATTCTGGTCAGCCATTTTTGAAATATTTTTTAGGCTTGAGCATCAAGATAGTATGGTATACTGGGGTATTTAGAAATCCCGATGGTATGATTTTCAAGATATTCAAAAATATAGATGTTCATTTCTATTAAATTGATACAGAGATGCTGGATGAAGGTGATGTAGCATGCGCCACCAGAGGTCAGTCTATTGGTGAGAAAGGGGGTGATTACATTGCCTGCTCTGCAACTACAAGGAAATGGAGTGGAGGTTTTCAAATAAATGGTGAAAAAAAGGGTAATCTTTTTAACGCTTCAACAAGGAGCCAGCTCCGCATTTCCTTAGCATTAAATTCCCACATCCGTGACCCTGTTTACTCTCGGACGATTCTAGAGTTTACAGTGCATGATGGTGAATCCAGTTTTACTCAGATTAGATCATTTCTGCTCAATATGTCTTCGAGTTAATCATTTAGCTAAATATGACTACGGTAGATATAGAAATCATGAAAATTTTGCCACATAACTATCTTGAGATGACGTCTTGCAACTACAAAGCAGTTTATTAGCCACATGGTTTTATACAACTGCCAGTCTGCCACACACATCATATCCATATCTGTCGCAGCAGTGTCATCGGATGACTGAGCTCTACATAAAATTTGGAGAGTTCATAGCTTATAGACCCCTTGTCCGTGACGTCACGCATCACTTGATAATTACACCTGGGGGTCAAACAGAAACCGTCTGTCATATAAGCAAGGCATAATCTGTCTTCAATATGGTTCATTTTTGTGCTGTTTTTGGTTGTTCAAATAGGAAAATAGATAAAAGGTATTACCATCTCCCCACTATCAAGAAAAATGTTAAAGAGAAGCAAATGCTCCAAGAACAACAAAGAAATGAGTGGTTAAAAAGAATATGACAAGAGGAGCCAAGCCTGAAAACTCCAGAGAAATTTGCAATTGTATTTAAAATGTATTTTAAAATAATAGAAAGTTGGAAATGAATATGGAAGTGTTTACTTGAGAATCTCATTTTATTCTTTCTGCTCGCATTCGAATTAGCTTTTTCATTAAAACGTCTGATTTTCTTACAGATGAAGCAGCTTCCTTATTCGATACGGAAAACCCAGATTGGTTTCAAAGAACTTGAACATAACTCAGTAAAAAACCCAACAAAGAGCGACATGCGTGATATATCCTGAAAGAACAGAAAAGATTAAGAGCAGAGAGCACTGAAGCTTTGTTTCTGTTATCAGAGGAACCCAGTCCTGTGCAAAATGTCACCATGGAGCCAGAGTGTAATGAACCTACAGTTCGAGAGTGTTCTACACCAACTGAACTTTACAACAGCTGCATGCGTGCGAGATGGAAATAAATCGACTAAGAAAAAGTATTTTGGATAAAACTGTTATTGTCCGTTACACACTTATCAACCTGTGTGACTCAGTTGTGCCTTTTGAATAGAGAATAAATGAGGAGGGAACTGAACATTAACCATTTATTGAAATCATTATTACAAGGGTGATTATAGTTACTATAGGACTATAGCTATAACTGGAATGTGCTGATTCTGTTAGCATTTGTAATTATTGCACCATCCACTGTTAGATAAAATTAAAAAAAATAATCTTACAATATTGTTTGAAAGTCTAGAGCAAGATATTTTGTTATTTTACAAATAACACTTTAGATATTCTTTTAACAATAATAAGTAATCAATGTATAAATTATAGAGTGCAAAAAGCTCTGTAACTACAACCCTGATTCCAAAAAAGTTGGGACAAAGTACAAATTGTAAATAAAAACGGAATGCAATGATGTGGAAGTTTCAAAATTCCATATTTTATTCAGAATAGAACATAGATGACATATCAAATGTTTAAACTGAGAAAATGTATCATTTAAAGAGAAAAATTAGGTGATTTTAAATTTCATGACAATAACATCTCAAAAAAGTTGGGACAAGGCCATGTTTACCACTGTGAGACATCCCCTTTTCTCTTTACAACAGTCTGTAAATGTCTGGGGACTGAGGAGACAAGTTGCTCAAGTTTAGGGATAGGAATGTTAACCCATTCTTGTCTAATGTAGGATTCTAGTTGCTCAACTGTCTTAGGTCTTTTTTGTTGTATCTTCCGTTTTATGATGCGCCAAATGTTTTCTATGGGTGAAAGATCTGGACTGCAGGCTGGCCAGTTCAGTACCCGGACCCTTCTTCTATGCAGCCATGATGCTGTAATTGATGCAGTATGTGGTTTGGCATTGTCATGTTGGAAAATGCAAGGTCTTCACTGAAAGAGACGTCGTCTGGATGGGAGCATATGTTGCTCTAGAAACTGGATATACCTTTCAGCATTGATGGTGTCTTTCCAGATGTGTAAGCTGCCCATGCCACATGCACTAATGCAACCCCATACCATCAGAGATGCAGGCTTCTGAACTGAGCGCTGACGACAACTTGGGTTGTCCTTCTCCTCTTTAGTCCGAATGACACAGCGCCCCTGATTTCCATAAAGAACTTCAAATTTTGATTCGTCTGACCACAGAACAGTTTTCCACTTTGCCACAGTCCATTTTAAATGAGCCTTGGCCCAGAGAAGACGTCTGCGCTTCTGGATCATGTTTAGATACGGCTTCTTCTTTGAACTATAGAGTTTTAGCTGGCACGGTGAATTATGTTCACAGATAATGTTCTCTGGAAATATTCCTGAGCCCATTTTGTGATTTCCAATACAGAAGCATGCCTGTATGTGATGCAGTGCCGTCTAAGGGCCCAAAGATCACGGGCACCCAGTATGGTTTTCCAGCCTTGACCCTTACACACAGAGATTCTTCCAGATTCTCTGAATCTTTTGATATTATGCACTGTAGATGATGAGATGTTCAAACTCTTTGCAATTTTACACTGTCAAACTCCTTTCTGATATTGCTCCACTATTTGTCGGCGCAGAATTAGGGGTATTGGTGATCCTCTTCCCATCTTTACTTCTGAGAGCTGCTGCCACTCCAAGATGCTCTTTTTATACCCAGTCATGTCAATGACCTATTGCCAATTGACCTAATGAGTTACAATTTGGTTCTCCAGCTGTTCCTTTTTTATACCTTTAACTTTTCCAGCCTCTTATTGCCCCTGTCCCAACTTTTTGAGATGTGTTGCTGTCATGAAATTTCAAATGAGCCAATATTTGGCATGAAATTTCAAAATGTCTCACTTTCGACATTTGATATGTTGTCTATGTTCTATTGTGAATACAATATCAGTTTTTGAGATTTGTAAATTATTGCATTCCGTTTTTATTTACAATTTGTACTTTGTCCCAACTTTTTTGGAATCAGGGTTGTAGATGTCCGTGGTGTTGTTGAGACAAGGAGGGTCGAGAATACCATCTAGTCCACAGCTCAGTTTGGAGTCCTTTGAGAGTAAATGCTTTGGCTTTTGCAGAATTCTGTTCCCAAAAGCTGATGTCTGGAAAAATTCTTTCCACAAAGAAGGTTTGCCTGTTTTTGTAGTTTTTTAAAGTGTTCTTCCGTGTCGGGACTCTTCGGGAGGGGGTATATTCCAGTATGTAGCTAATGCTAGGCCACAAATCTGTACTGTCAATCCAGTTGTTCCGAGGAATTTTGTACTGATCAGGGATGTGATTGGCCAAGGACAAAAAAGCAGGAAAATATATAGACCCATAACGCGACACGACAGCAGTGTGGTATAAACAGACAGTTTCAGAGAACTTTACCCATGAGATGTTATAATGACTCAGCACCCCATTAATGGCCAAATGGAATTCAAGGTGAGCAGTTTAACTCCACACAGAAAGGCCCTTGCCGGCCACGCGGCTCGAACCCAGGACCTTCTTGCTGTGAGGCAACAGTGCTAACCACTACACCACTGTGCAGTCTAATAATAATAATTATTATTATTATTATTATTATTATTATATAATTATATCATATAATTATCATAATGATTATGAACAGGCCAAATCCCAAACGGCTCCTGGTTGGAGACGGAGTGCACTACTGTAGAAGCCTTTTTATACTTTCTATAGGGCGGTTTTGGAGAGAGCTGGGGGGCATTTGGGATTCAGTTAATTATTATTATTATTATTATTATTATTATTAACAAAAGAGCAGCTAGCTGCGGCTGAATCCCAAATGCCTCCCAGCTCTCTCCAAAACCGCCCTATAGAAAGTATAAAAAGGCTTCTACAGTAGTGCACTCCGTCTCCAATCAGGAGCCGTTTGGGATTCGGCCTGTTCATACGCATGCGTAATAGCGCTCGTTTATAGATGTGTTACTAACTAACTATCTAACTACAATTTCCAGTGAATTCAAACTGGGACACACTTGAAACTACTACCTGGAAAACAAAACTGTTGATGAATTAACAAACTGATTAATTCCTAAATTCACTCGTGTGTACTTATGTAAAGTATTAAATTAGTTTGCAAGCTAACAGTGTAATGTGTTTCTACATCCAGGCTGCTTTAGCGCACACACACACACACACACACACACACACACACACACACACACACACACACAGCCAACATGGACTGAGAAAGGAACCCCACACACACACACACTCAGACACTCACCCAGAAGTTTCTTCACCTCATCTTCACTCATGTAAACGTTGACACTCGGGTGGTTGTTATGGCTGTTGGTGCTGATTATCCCGCTGGGTCTGGCGAGGCACAGGGCCGCCTGGAGCAGCAGGAGCAGCACGCAGCCCCCGAGTGTCCTGAGGGCTGGAAGCGGCCGAGCGCGGAACTCCGTCCGGCGACCCTCAGCGCCTCGCGCCGCCTCCTTTTGCCCCAGCATCGCACTTTCACTCTTCCCTCACACTGCTTTAGCAAACCCTCAGGCTCTACCCTCATCCAAAACTTGAGTGGCCTCCGGTGGGCAGCATTCCTATAGTAGGTGATGATAACGACGCTCACAAAAACCCCGCTCCATATCCAGCCTGTTGTCTGGTGCTTCCTGGCCGAGCTAACCGTAATGCTAACGACGCCAACTAGCTAGCTAACTTTGTTCAAGTCTTCAAGACTCGGGTCACATAAAAGTTACTCTCGCGTTATGCATAATGGGCTTTTTTTTTATTATTATTGGTACCGCTTAACCTAGGGTAGGTTATTATGCGCATGCGTGGCTCACTGGAGTTGCCTATGGATAATGTGGTAATGTGGTCCTACACCCCCCCCCCCCCAAAAAAAAAAACGAATTTGCATGATTCACGAGGGTCGCATTTTTATGCCTGAAAATCCGGAATTCCGGAAAAATCTGGAAGAATCACATCCTCGCTGATCATAACTGCTAATAAACTCTAATTTCCATGTATATCTATCCTTCGCTTCTTTCTGACTAAGATTATCCAAGTAACCCGGTAGTAGAGCTTTTTTTTAGCTGTAGTTTTCTTCGGACAACAGCAGCAGATACCAGACATCTTCACTTGGCTTCAGTATGTGAACAGCATACTTGTTCACTTGTCCCCCAGGTATGGACCCTTTTCACATGACGTCACGACAAATGCGGCCGCCATTTTGGACATGTACTACCAGTAGTTTACCACAGCCAGCATTGAGGAACGGCAGCAAAGAAAGTGTTTATTTTCAGCAAGACTTCCATCATGCCACTATATTGTTGTGCACCTGGATGTAGTAACCATCAACAAACAAGGCAAGGGTTATCATTTTATCGGATCCCGACAGAGAAGATGGATAGCGGCCATTAACAGATTGGCAGCCCTCGGCATACCAGCGCTTGTGTAGTGACCACTTTGTTGGAGGTAAGACGAATAAAATTAGCCAGAAAAGGCATTACATTGCTGTTAACATTCTGTGGCGGTGAGTATGTAACCAAATAGGCTAAAATAACCCATTGTAACCTCTTTGTTCTTCTGTAGTAGCTATTAGCTAACGACATTAGCTAGCGTTGTGTTCCTTTGCTGTTGGTAGACTGTAGGACAGATCAGAGGCAGTGTTCTACAAACAGCGCTTAATTTGAGGGGGAGCAAGCCGGAGCGCGCTCCGGAACCTCGGGCGTTGGCTCCGGCAGCTATTTACACTGGATCCAGTGATCCGACACCTCTCTTGACTATGTAACAAAAAAAAAAAAACGATTGTCTTTAGGCTTGCCATCCTTCCACTTGTGAGTGGTAAGTGATCTGCGCTGGGATCACACACACAGCGGCTCAGTCCCGAATCGTGGCTCGTGCACTTCACTCGCGCGCTGTGTGAGCTGTGCAGGGCCGGCGTGCGCACCCTCCAGAGGGCACTCGCTGTTCAGGGCGGAGTGATTTGGAGCGCAGGATGCCTGCAGAGCCGAGTGTATCCGTGTATTGGTGTTGCTGTGTGCAGACGAATCGTGTATTGGTGTTGCTGTGTGCACACTAATCGCTTTTAAAAACGTTAATCTGCTGATCCGCTGATACAGTCTAATGTAAACATGGGCTAAGTGTTCAAAACAAGAGGAACATGTATTTGTCTCTTAAATCCAGGCCGTTCCCTGTAATCTCTAACAACGGTTGGAGAAAGTAATGGCAAATAGCGAGTGCACAAACCATAGAAGGTAAACTGTACACAGCGCCAGGGCAGTGTGATGGTATGTCTACTTTTAGATTGTGTTAGCTTATCAATGAACACACTCGTCACTCGACGAGTTTCACGTCTTTACGACGGATACTTAAATGTGTGTTAGGTATTATTGTTGCAGTCTAAGCAGTCATTGTAGCAGCTAGATGAGCGAGAACCGAAAGGGTCTGTGCCATAAACCGTTATTTCTGTACGGCGTTGCTAATGTGTCATTACTGTTGTTATTTCTCCCTCTGCTCGCCCTGTAAATGCCCTACGTCGCTGGATAGCAAAGGTGTTTTCTGCATCTCGCTCCTTTTTCTTGTATGTTCTCCGTTTGTCGCCTTCCTCGCATTCAAACCAATTCGAGCCGAAGTCCGCTACATGTCCAAAATGGTGGTCGCGTTTACGAAGGTCACGTGACTGAAAAGGGTCTATAGGGTAGCGACGGTTGCTAACATAAATGTGCAAGGGGTCTATTCCCTGCTGTTGAGTTGAGTGAAGCCATCTGATCACTCACATCATGTGTATTTGGCTTGTGTGTTAAACAGCCATATCCAATCAAATTTGCCCCAAGAAAAGTATCTCCTGACTTTTTTCCCCATTTTACCTCCTCTTATTCAACTTTACCCACATTCCTTACATTATAGTGCTTCCCTTCACTGTCATTGTTTTTTTTTTCCTTTTCTAGTTCAGTCTTTGATCATTTTTTGAACAGCTCTTTCATGACTATAATCATTTTTACAGAGATTATTTCAGTTTTTCTTTGTACAGGAAATCATATATCGGACACTGTCCGGGAAATAAGCTGTTGACTGGGAAATATGACCAACCCTGATTTAAGAGCACTTATCAATATACTTGCACTCAATTTAAACTAAAGTCATGCACAGTATTTTCCAGATGATAAGTCGCACTTTTTTTCATAGTTTGGCCAGGGGTGCAACTTACCGTATACTCCAGAGCAACTTATATGTGAAATTATTAACACATTATTATATAATTTCACATGTTCGTTATTTTCACACTGACAACCACAAGAGGGCGCTCTAGGCTTGTGTACCTGTACCTGCTACTTCTGTACCACTGAAAATTTAAAATTTCAAACATTACCGGTAACTTATAAAGACAACTGAGAAGGGCTGAAAAAAAATGCCATCAAAAAGAAAATCATTTTCTGCAGATTACAAACTGCAAGTAGTGAAATATGCAGCTGAAAACGGTAATCGAGCAGCAGAAAGAAAGTTTGGAGTGAGCGAGAAACTTGTGAGGGACTGGCGAAAAGCGGAGGTTACTCTTACTGCAATGAAGAAAACAAAAAAAGCTAATCGCGGGCTAAAAGCTAGGTGGCCACAGCTAGAGGAACGAGTTCACACATGGGTGCTTGAACAATGTGCTGCTGGAAGAGGCTTGTCAACAGTGCAGCTGCGTCTCCACGCCCAGGTAGTTGCCAAGGAGATGAATATAAATGACTTTGCGGGAGGACCTTCTTGGTGTTACCGCTTCATGCAACGCAACCGCCTCTCTATCAGAGCAAGAACAACGATGTCCCAAAAACTGCCAGCAGACTTCTAAGCCAAGGTTGACAGTTTCCGTGAGTTCGTTGAAAAGCATGTAACTGAGCACAACGTGACACCGGACCATATTATTAACATGGACGAGGTCCCCCTCACGTTTGACATTCCCATGGGCCGAAGTGTCGCAGAGAAAGGGCTAAAGAGTGTGAATATAGTAACAACTGGTCATGAGAAATCACACTTCACAGTGGTACTAGCATGTTGTGGAGATGGATCAAAATTGCCACCAATGGTCATTTTCAAACGAAAAAACATGCCAAATATCCAATCCCCCTCAGTTGCTGTCGCCGTGAATGAGAAAGGGTGGATGGATCAAGAAATGATGAACTTATGGCTTACGAAGTGCTACACTAAGCATCCAGATGGCTTCTTTAGAACACGCAAAGCCCTGCTTGTGATGGACAGCATGCGAGCGCACATCACGCCACAGTTCAAAGATAAATTAAAAGTTTTCAACTCCATACCTGCCATCATCCCTGGAGGCTTAACCAAAATACTCCAGCCACTTGACATCTCCGTGAACCGGAGCTTTAAGATAGTCTTGCGTAACCTGTGGGAGCAGTGGATGATGGATGGAGAGCACAGTTTCACGGCAACCGGGAGAATGCGCCATGCAACTTTTCTGGAAGTCACTGGATGGATCGACAAAGCATGGGCTTCAGTGACAACCGAAACCATCCTTTCAGGATTCAGAAAGGCCGGAATAATTGGAACTGCAACTGACGACGAGTCTGACGAAAGCGACGCAGAAGAGGAAGCAACGCTTCATCTACCTCCGGAGTTCGCGGATTTGTTTAGAATTGACACCGAGGATGAAGAATTCAATGGATTTAGTGATTTGGAGTGAGATTGATGGTTTGGTAAACTTGTTAGCATGTTCTTTATGCTATAGTTATCTGAATAACTGTTAATATGTTACGTTAACATACCAGACACGTACTCAGTTCGTTGTCTATGCGTCATGTAGCTGAATGTGTTACGTTAGCATACCGTAACCCTATTCGGCCTGTTGTTCTCTAATCCATTATTATTTTAAATTACCTCTCAAGATGAAATGTCTGTTCTTGGTCTTGGATTTTATCAAATAAATTTCCCCAAAAAATGCGACTTATAGTCCAGTGTGACTTATATGTTTTTTTCCTTCTTTATTATGCATTTTTTGGCTGGTGCGACTTATACTCCGGAGCGACTTATAGTCCGAAAAATACGGTAGTTAAAACAATCATGCCTGTTTTGTCAATTTGTGCACATTGTGCACATGTTCGCTGCACATCAACGGGACACAGGTGGAGAGGGTGAAAACATTTAAATTCCTTGGAACTCACATCAGTGAGGATCTCACCTGGACACACAACACACAGCAGACCATCAAGAAGGCTCAACAAAGACTCTTCTTCCTGAGGAAGCTGAGGAAATTTGGACTGTCCACCAAACTCCTCAGCAACTTCTACAGGTGCACAGTGTCCTGACAAATTCCATCACTGTGTGGTACGGGAACTGCACAACTCAGGACAGAAAGGCTCTCCAGCGTGTCATTAAAATGGCACAGTTCATCTGTGGAGCTGTCCTCCCCCCACTACAGGACATTTACAACACCCGGGTCACAAAAAGGGCACAGAGCATCATCAGGGACCAAACACACCCACAACACAGACTATTCATGCTCCTACCATCTGGCAGACGCTACAGGAGTGTGAAAGCAAGGACTACTAGACTGACAAACAGTTTTTACCCCCAGGCCATCAGGCTTTTGAACCACGGATTATAATCACCATCTACCTCTATATTTCCATCAGGCTTTGAACCACAGATTATATTAGCAATTTTGCACAAGACATTGCACAGTATATCTACCTCTATGTTTGCACATTGTTTGCCTCTCCTTTTTTTTAAATGTTATCTTCATTTTTCATTCTACTTTTATATTTTGCATTCCATATGCACTTTATATTTTATATTTCATATTTTATATATTTCTTTTTATATTGGTAAGCATAGTTTGGTCGGGCAGTTGCAAAATAAGAATTTCATTACTCAATAATAAACTGCTGTGTCTGTTATTGTGTATATGACAAATAAACATCTTGAATCTTTACATACTGTATTTTTTACACAAATACCCATCATGTACTGTATACCTCTGTGAAATGTCAGGATGATATGAAGGTATGAAAAAACAGATACCGCTCAAGCCCATCCCTAATAAAAACATATCCAGACCCAGTAACTGCACTCCTTATACTGAACAAGTATGACTTTCATGGAAGGTTGGCTAGGAAAAAAGTCCCTTCCAAAAGAATATAGGAGGCAGGACTTGGGTTTGCAAAATTGCATCTGAACTACTAAAATTTTGAAACAATATCCTTTGGACTGATATGCTCGAGGTGGAGATGTATGGTCATCATGTTTTGGTGAAAACCAAATGAAGCATACCACAAAACACCTCATACCAGCTGTTAAGCATGGTGGTGAAAGAGAGATTATTTGAGCTTGTTTCACAGCCACAGAACCTGGGAAACTTGGAGTCATTGAGACAGTAAAGAACTCCACTTTATACCAGAATATACCCAAAATAAATGTAAGGCAATCTATCCAGCAGCTTAAAAATTAACAAAACCCAAAAATAAACTGACAGATAATATCGATACAAGACATGTTCAAGTGCTCCCTTGTTTGTACCTGTATACCGTGTACAGATTTTATTTTAAAAGAAAAAACACTGTCCCTGAGCACCACCATCTCACTCTTTCTGAGGTTCAAATATCGTGCTCTGAGTGCAAATACATAAGCGAATCCAAGATTGTGACATCACTTACACTGGACACGACTTACCGAGACTAGTGGATACACTGCTTCTAAACTGTTGTAAACAACCCTGAAGATGCCCGAGTGTCAATCATTTGGGTGAAAAAACAAACTTTTGCTGCCTATAAACTCCATCACTGGCTACTCAGTTCCCCCCCCCCCAATTTTTTTTTCAATTTTCCTTGTATTTTCATGTGGCATGCTTTTGTTTGTTTTTATTTCACTGCGAGAAGCAATCTTATTAGATGGCAAGAATCGTGTTGGTATGACAACATACACTGTTAACTAGTATCTGTGGCAGTACTGTGCATGTGTTATCTAGCCGAGGGAGATTTAAACTTCATAAAAGCGAAGTCTTTTGATTCACGTATTTTGCTGCCAGTAAAAAAAAAAGTCACATGGGTAAAGAAAATTTCCGATTAGATTTTTAGAATTAGAAGCTTTTACTTGTCATATATACATTACAGCACAGTGAAGTTCTCTCTCTGCATTCAACCCATCTGAAGCAGTTAATACATGCATGCACACAGAGAGAGAGAGAGAGAGAGAGAGAGAGAGAGAGAGAGAGAGAGAGAGCGCAGTGGCATCCAGGGATTTTTTTTTAAGAACTAGAAGCCTTCATTTGATGGCTCTGTGTTAAAGGTAAACGGCATACTAGATATCCGGTTTCAGTGCAAATGGTTGCGGCTAGGTAAGCCTATTTTTAATAATATCATAACTTTCAAAATGGATAAACTGTTATGAAGTTTTATTTTTTTATTTAAACGTGTGAAGGGCACATCAGGGCACTTGCCATGATCAGCAAACGGTGCTTATTTTTGGGTTTTGTTTGATTTTAAGCTTGCCAAAATTGGGGCATGAAATAGGACGCTGATCCCAAGTACACCAGCAAATCAACATCCGAGTGGCGAAAGAAGGAAAAAAATAATCAAGGTGTTTGAATGGCCAAAATCCAGGCCTCATCTTCAACAATGGAATGCGTGTGACTCGTATTCCATCCAAGGCACAACTAAAAGATTTTTCAAGGTTCTGCAGTCATTTGTCCCTTATCTCACAGAAGAATTTGTATTTGAACATTTCTTAATTATTTAAGAAATTTTGCTCAGCACGTCTTAGAGAGTACATGGTTGAGATTTGAGGTGGTTGTCGGTGGGGGATTCTGGTCGATCATGAACCAAGACTTTTTTATTAATCATGAAACATTTTACTGTCAATATCTATATCAAATCAAAAAATTTTAAAAATCACTGGAAATGTATAGCAGGACAGAGAAGTAAACTGTTGGTTCTGCCAGGAGCTCATCCGGAAATACAGCTGAGCGGTGTCAGCATGTTAGGTACAAGACTCAGTATAACGAGTAGCAAAACACATTTGCTTGTACTTTGTCTTTCCATAAATAAATAAATAGAGGGGGAAAAAAGGTATCAGTATTTTTCAAACACTGAATATTTTTACGCAATCATTTTTACACTATTACACATGCACATATACTTAGTACCAACTGAGTACTTGGTACTAACTGAGTACAACTACAAACCATTACAGGTACAGTGTCTTGCAAAAGTATACATCTGCCTTGGTGTTTGTCCTGTTTTGGCGCATTACAAGCGGGAATTAAAATGGATTTTTGGGGGGTTAGCACCATTTGATTTATACGACATGCCCACGACTTTAAAAGGTGCAATTTTTTTTTTATTGTGACACAAACAATAATTAAGATTGAAAAAAAAAAAACAGAAATCTGGAGTGTGCATAGGTATTTACTCCCCAAAGTCAATACTTTGTAGAGCCACCTTTTGCAACAATTACAGCTGCAAGTCTCTTGGGGTACAGTGCCTTGAAAAAGTATTCATACCCCTTGAACTTTTTCACACTTTTCCACCTTACAACCACGAACTTACAGTAAAAGTTTTTTATTGAGATTTTATGTGATAGACCAACACAGAGTAGCACATAATTGTGAAGTGAAACGAAAATGATAAATGGTCTTCAAAATTTTAAACAAATAAAAATCTGAAAAACGTGATGTGCATTAGTATTCAGCCCCCCTGCATCAATACTTTGTAGAGCCACCTTCTGCTGCAATTACAGCTGCAAGTCTTTTGTGGTATGTCTCTACCAGCTTTGCACATCTAGACACTGAATTCTTCTTTGCAAAATAGCTCAAGCTCAGCCAGATTGGATGGAGAGCATCTGTGAACAGCAATTTTCAAGTCTTGCCACAGATGCTCAATGGGATTTAGGTCTGGACTTTGACTGGGCCATTCTAACACATGACTATTCTTTGATCTAAACCATTCCATTGTAGCTCTGGCTGTATGTTTAGGGTCATTGTCTTGCTGGAAGGTGAATCTCCTTCCCAGTCTCAAGTCTTTTGCAGCCTCCAACAGGCTTTCTTCCAGGATTGCCCTGTATTTAGCTCCATCCATCTTCCCACCAACTCTGACCAGCTTCCCTGTACCTGCTGAAGAAAAGCATCCCCATAGCATGATGTTGCCACCACCATGTCTGACAGTGGGGATGGTGTGTGCAGGGTGATGAGCAGTGTTAGTTTTCCGCCACACATAGCGCTTTGCATTTAGGCCAAAAAGTTCAACTTTGGTCTCATCTAACCAAAGCACCTTCTTCCACATGTTTGCTGTGTCCCCTACATGGCTTCTGGCAAATTGCAAATGGGATTTTTATGCCTGTCTTTCAACAATGGCTTTCTTCTTGCCACTCTTCCAAAAAGGCCAGATTTGTGGAGTGTACGACTTATAGTTGTCCTGTGCACAGATTCTCCCACCTGAGCTGTGGATTTCTGCAGCTCCTCCAGAGTGATCATGGGCCTCTTGGCTGCTTCTCTGACGGTGCTCTCCTTGCTCGCTCTGTCAGTTTAGGTGGACAGCCATGTCTTGGTAGGTTTGCAGTTGTGCCATACTTTTTCTATTTTTGAATGATGGATTGAACAGTGCTTCTTGAGATGTTCAGAGCTTGGGATGTTTTTTTATAACCTAACCCTGCTTTAAACTTCTCCAGAACTTTATCCCTGACCTGTCTGGTGAGTTCTTTGGTCTTCATGATGCTGTTTGTTCTTCAGTGTTCTCTAACAAACCACTGAGGCCTTCACAGAACAAGTGTATTTATGCTGACAGTAAATTACACACAGTAGGACTCTATTAACTAATTAGATGACTTCTGAAGGCAATTGATTGTACTTTGTATTTAGAGGTATCAGAGTACAGGGGGCTGAATACTAATGCACACCACATTTTTCAGATTTTTATTTGTTTAAAATTTTGATGACCATTTATCATCTTCGTTTCACTTCACAATTATGTGCTACTGCGTTGGTCTATCGCATAAAATCTCAATAAAAAACTTTTACCGTAAGTTCGTGGTTGTAAGGTGGAAAAATGTGAAAAAGTTCAAGGGGTATGAATACTTTTTCAAGGCACTGTATGTCTCTATTAGCTTAGCACATCCAGCCACTGGGATTTTTGCCCATTCTTCAAGGCAAAACTGCTCCAACTCCTTCAAGTTAGATGGGTAGTGTTGTTGTACAGCAATCTTCAAGTTATGCCATAGATTCTCAACTGGATTGAGGTCTGGGCTTTGACTAGGCCATTCCAAGATATTTAAATGCTTCCCTTTAAACCACTCCAGTGTAGCTTTAGCAGCGTGTTTAAGGTCATTGTCCTGCTGGAATGTGAACCTTCGTCCCAGTCTCAAACCTCTGTCCAACTCAAACAGGTTTTCCTCCAGAACTGCTCTGTATTTAGTGCCATCCATCTTTCCTTCAGTCCTGACCAGCTTTCCTGTCCCTGCAGATGAAAAACATCCCCACAGCATGATGCTGCCACCACCATGCTTCACTGTCGGCACTGTCGGAATGGTGTTCTCAGGGTGATGAGAAGTGTTAGGTTTGCACCACACATGGCGTTTCCCATGACGGCCAAAAAGTTCAATTTTAGTCTCATCTGACCAGAGAATCTTCTTCCATGTGTTTGGGGAGTCTGTCACATGCTGTTGGGCAAACTCCAAACATGCGTTCTTAATTTTTTTTCTTTAAGTAATGGCATTTTTCTGGCCACTCTTCCATAAAGTCCCGCTCTGTGGGGTGTACGGCTTAAAGTGGTCCTATGGACAGATACTCCCATCTCCACCGTGTATCTTTGCAGCTCCTTCAGTGTTATCTTTGGTGTCTTTGTTGCATCTCTGATTAATGCCCTCCTTACCCGGTCTGTGAGTTTTGATGGGCGGCCTTCTCTTGTCAGGTTTGTAGTGGTGCCATATTCTTTCCATTTTGCTGGAATGGATTTAATGGTGCTCCCTGGGATATCCAAAGTTTGGGATTTTTTTTTTTATATCACCCAACCCTGATCTATACTTCTCCACGAGGCTCCTTGGTTTTCATGTTGCTTGCTTAGTAGTGTTGCAGAGCCATCCTTAAGGATGCGACCATCGTGACCATCTATAAAGGAAAAGGAGACCGTACAGAATGTGGAAACCACAGGGGAATTTCACTTCTGTCAGTAGCGGGAAAGATACTTGCCAAAATTCTGCAATTTCGACTGCAGACTCTTGCTGAAGATATCCTTCCTGAGAGTCAGTGTGGGTTCAGATCAAACAGATCTACTCAAGATATGATATTCACACTGCGACAACTGCAAGAAAAGTGTGCTGAACAACGCCAACCAGTTATTGTCACCTTCGTGGATTTCAGCAAGGCTTTTGACACGGTTCACAGAGAGACCCTATGGAAGCTACTAAGTTGTTACGGTTGTCCACAAACCTTCATCAGAGTGTTACGCAGTTTCCATGATGGTATGACTGCTAGCATCTGCTGTGGTGATGGTTGTTCAGACCCATTCAGTGTGGGGCATGGCGTGAAACAAGGATGTGTTCTTGCACCAACTCTATTTACTATTTTCCTTACTGCAGTCCTACAAAGTATGCCAGAAGAACTTGGTGACCTTTACATTCGAACCAGAAGTGATGGAGACCTTTTTAACCTTAGGCGCCTGAAAGCAAAGAACAAGACACGGGAACTACTGATTCAGGAGTTGCTCTTTGCAGATGATTCGGCGCTTGTAACTCACAGTCTTCAGGCCATGCAAGATCTACTGACAGCTTTTGCTGAAGCTTCCAAAAGATTCGGACTAACAATCAACATAAAGAAAACAGAAGTTTTAATCCAAGACACCTATAACGCAAAGCTGAATCCTTGAAAAGTGCTCCTGAATGGTACTCCATTGGCTGAAGTAGACAAGTTCACTTACCTGGGTAGTACTATCTCCAACAGTGGAAGTATAGATGTAGAAATATCAAAAAGAATCCAATCTGCAGCATCAGCTTTCGGAAAACTGAGAAGTCGTCTATGGGACCAGAGAGGAATCCATCTGAAAACCAAGATGAAAGTCTACAGAGCCATCATAATGCCAACACTTCTGTACAGCTCTGAAACTTGGACCATCTATAAACGCCACATTAAGAGTCTTGATAAAGTACAGCAGAGACATCTCCGACAACTAATGAACATCTCATGGAAAGATCACGTGTCAAATTTTGAAGTACTGGAAAGGGCAGAAATGCAGAGTGTTGAGGAAATGCTCACCACATGTCAGCTAAGGTGGACAGGACATGTTACACGCATGGAAGACAGCCGACTACCAAAAGCTGTTTTCTATGGAGAACTGAAAGAAGGGTCAAGGAAAGTAGGAGCACCGCGACTGCGCTACAAAGACGTGTTCAAGAGGCACCTGAAGAACATTAATGAATACGAAAACTGGAGGGTGAAAGCTGAAGATCGTGTGACCTGGAGGAAGGTGGTGGCCGGCGCTGCCGGCGCTATCAGGGAACGAAATGTTCAGTTATTGTCAAAAAAGAGGCAGCGCAAACTAGAACCAGCACCTCCACCTGCTGAAGTGACCTACAGGTGTGTCATCTGCGACAGGACATTTAAGACAGCAATTGGGATGTCCTCCCACATCCGCCATAGGCACAAGCCCCTCCCCGTGTCATCGTCGTTATCGACGGACTGCTAAAGAAGAAGAAGAAGTGTTGCAGAGCCAGGGTCCTTCCAGAACAGGTTGATTTATACAGACATCATGTGACAGATCATGTGACACTGATTGCACACAGGTGTCTCTTAATCAAATAATTATGTGATTTATGAAGTTAATTGGTTGGACCAGTCCTTATTTAGGGATTTCATATGAAAGGGGGTGAATACCTATGCACGCTCCAGATTTCTGTTTTTTAATCTTGATTGTTTCTGTCACAATAAAAAAAATAAATACATTTTAAAAATGTATCTTTAAAGTGGTAGGCATGCTATGTAAATCAAATTGTGC
The DNA here is from genome assembly GCF_027579695.1 of Neoarius graeffei. NCBI lineage: Eukaryota > Metazoa > Chordata > Actinopteri > Siluriformes > Ariidae > Neoarius > Neoarius graeffei. The sequence continues at coordinate 37,772,141 of NC_083576.1, read as the reverse complement.
TAACCCCCCAAAATCCATTTTAATTCCAGCTTGCAATGTGACAAAACAGAACAAACACCAAGGGGGATGAATACTTTTGCAAGACATTGTACGTGTATAATTCATGACACTGCAACAAACACCCAGGCCATTACCCCTCACTGCCTGCAGAGCTCATAGTCAGAGGAAGTCTTGCCACTCACTGCTTTGAATAAGTTCTGAGACTTGTTATTGCTGCCTGCCTTGCCTGTGTCTCTACCTGACTGTATCTTATCATTCTGAGACCGGACTGTGATTTTAGGTAGGTTAAAAAAAAAATGCTAACATAATAATCTTACCTAGAGAGAGAGAGAATTTTATTATTGTGTAAAATATAAGAAAAAGACAATAATATGTATTTTAAGGCAAGAATATAATTTTCACAGGACAACACTCAGAGAATATCCATTTTTAATTTTACTAAGTGCTTTCTGAAAGAGTTAAGGTAGCCTGGCAAGGTGACACTACTGTTTATTACTGTTTAACCATTGTGTTGGAACTCTGTTCTCTTTTCAACAAATAGGTGTTATTGAAACAGGTCTGAAAAAACGCAAAGCAAAGATGCCACAGTTCATTAATTTGGAAATGTAATTGATTTATAATACCTCATATTTCAACATATTTTGAATCGCTGGCTGAAATGGCTCAGGGCTTCTGAAACAACTGACAAATGCATGAAGATTACATTAAAAAATACTGTCCGTTATACTAATTGAGCTATTATTGCCAACTCTTTCTGAAACTTGTTCATCCCATACAAATGAGAGAAAACGTCTCCTATATGTTGTTTGATAGCTTAGTTGAATTTAATGTCATAATATTACTTTCTGTTCAGGATCATGTGACATTTATTACCTTGGACCAGTTGACCCTCTTCATGGCTGCGTCAGGTTTATAGGTCTTCTTGGGCTGTAGACCATAAGGTAGCTTTTGAACAGTTGGTACTGGAGGGAAACCTGGCGGAGGAGGTGCAAGAACCCCTCCAGGAAGAGGGGGTGGAGGGGGTGGACCAAAACCAGGTGGTGGTGGTGGTGGTGGAGGTGGTCCCATACCTGCTGGAAGGGGAGGAGGAGGAGGTGGAAGGGGTGCTCCTGGTGGTGGTGGAGGAGGAGGAGGAGGAGGTGGTGGTGGACATTCAACACCTTTTGGTGAGAGAACTCTTTGAGTGCCTCCAGCTGCAACCTGGAGATAAAGAAGATAAAATCAGTCAGATAGGGATGTCAGTGACCCCCCCAAATCAAAGGTCTACAGACAAATCTCTTGCATTTATCACCATTATATACATTATAGTATCAAATCTAATTTGTCAGACAACACTGAGAAAGTTCAGTAGTGCTGGTTGAAGAGAAGACTAAAAGACACAATATTTCTCATAAAAGAGACTGGAGTGTGTGGGTGTGTGTGTTCACTATATTTCCAAAAATATTTAAAAAACAGGTGAAGGCATTTGGTTTTAGTCTCACAGCATCACCAAGCCACAGTGGTATGTAGAGTAGATTCCATCCTCCACAGGGCTAAGCAGAGACTAGCACTCTAAAGATCTCCAACCAATGTCTGCTGCCCTTAAAATGAATTGGTGAATAATCACCTATTTTTCTGTATTTGGAAAAAAATGAGCAAGGCCTATACCATGTTTTTTTCCCCCCTCCAATTTCATGTTAACTAATCCCTGGAAATATTGCTAAACACTGGGGGGAAAAAACAGGGTTGCTGGAAAAAGAAGTGATTTTTCATTCAGAAATTATCATCAGGCTTGTAGTACTCGAGTTCAGGACTCGGATTCGAGTCTGACTCGTAACCTAATTTTAAGGACTTGTGATTTGACTTGGACTCAAGCACTGATGAGTTGGACTCGTGCATTAACTGCATTCAGACTTGTAAATTGGAGACAAGGACTGATTTTTTCTTTATTTTTTTGTAACATGCCATAATAATTTGACATAAGATATTTAGATCTACATTAATTTTTATACTAATTTTGTGCAAGGTAATGCACACTCACCTGTTCCTACGTCATGTTCAGGAAGAAATTAACGTTAATTGTGCTAAAGTGCCTGGAGAGAGTGCCCCTAGGATTGTCTGCTTTGCTTATAGACACATCTCATGCAGTGGGAAAAAAAATGCCCTGCTATGTGTTCCAAATGTAGAAGAACTATCGAGGAGATGACAGGGACAACCTCGAACTTAAATCGTCGTTTGGCAAGACTATACCTCGAGAAGTAAGTAATAAGCTATGTTCATTGCTCTGTTGATAGCGGGGCTTGCTTGCTGACCAAAGAACTAGCTAGTGTTAACCCTCTCTCATGTTATTTGCCCTGTTGATAGCAGGGCTTGCTTAGTGATGAACAAGCTTTTTTTTTAATCTGTAGCCTATTAACTAAAATGGGGCAGTTAAGCAGTAATGTTAATCCAACACAGTAGCAGAGATGGTTTCACATAAAGGCAGCAACAGCCACCGTTAAATGGTACAATTGGAGTCCTGTTCTCGGACTTGACTCAGATCAATAGTGGACTCGACTTGAAATTTTCTTTAATGATTTGGATTTGACTCGGACTTGAACACTGGTGACTCAAAACTGGACTTGGACTCAAGGTTTAATGACTCAACTACAACACTGATAATAATTAACAATTACTCGCCTCAGGCTCACTGAATATCGGTGAATAATAACCAAGACGAAAGTTGAGGTTATTGTTCACCAATATTCACTGAGCCTGAGGCAGATAATTGTTTTAGTATAAATACAAGGTGATTATTTTTTTTTAAATCGTATTAAAAATATATATATTTAAAACTTCAAAAGCGGCATGCAAATGTAATGCAAGGTTGTGTCACTTAACTCTGCGAGTCACATAAACTACTTTGATTTGAAATAGATAATTCACAATTCCACCTTACCTTTGAATAGTTTTAGACCAAACTTTGTAGCATCTTTAGTACTTTTAGAAACAGCATTTTCTTTCATAATTTATAATTCTTCCTCACTTATGGTGACAAAGAAGCGATTGGCAGCCATTTTGCCAAGTCACTGGAGGTGATTATCGAGAAATAGTCTGAATTTCTCCACCAAACAGCACATGCAATTTCCTATAAATCACCTGCATATTTATACTAACAAATAGTGATTTGCAGAATCATTTTCAGGAGCTTTGTTCAACTCCTGAAACAGATGCCCTGTGGAACTTTCTAGCAAACTTTCTGTTGTCTATTTAATGTGAATGAGTAAGTAAATTTCCAAGTATCCATGTTTTTCCCCCTCGAGAATCATGCGCGTATAATTTGTCTGGGAACAATTCCTTTTAATATTGCTATAAACTGATCATTTAAGAATAACCAAAAAAAAAATGCATACAAGTTTTACCCTTTTTTTTTTTTTGGTGAGCCAGAAGAGGTATGCTCACCTGTGTACAGTGTGCAGTATGAGTGAGCTACCCGTACATGAAAGCATATTTCTTTTGTTAGTACAGCAAATATTTTTATATATATAATTTTTATTTTGAAACTCCGCATTTTGGCTGGGTTCAAGGGATCCTCCAGCAGCTTGATTTTCAAACTTATTTTATGTGAAATTAGTCGTAGATTTCAAACTACTTGCTTTTACTGATAAGAGACAGTACTATAATGTTGATATTTCTACCCTGCTTCAAAATTCAGTAGCATAAAAAAAGGTATTTGGAGTCACTGAAAACATGCCAGCCAAACCAAACCATTTCCATACTTCAGAAATGATTTGACCTTTGGATTTGACCTTTGAACTTTTTGGTTTAAATGAGAAGCATTATGTTTGGAGAAAGGAAAACACTGCATTCCAGCATAAGAACCTTATCCCATCTGTGAAACATGGTGGTGGTAGTATCATGGTTTGGGCCTGTTTTGCTGCATCTGGGCCAGGACGGCTTGCCATCATTGATGGAACAATGAATTTTGAATTATACCAGCAAATTCTAAAGGAAAATGTCAGGAGATCTGTCCATGAACTGAATCTCAAGAGAAGGTGGGTCATGCTGCAAGACAACGACCCTAAGCACACAAGTCGTTCTACCAAAGAATGGTTAAAGAAGAATAAAGTTAATGTTTTGGAATGGCCAAGTCAAAGTCCTGACCTTAATCCAATTGAAATGTTGTGGAAGGACCTGAAGTGAGCAGTTCATGTGAGGAAACCCACCAACATCCCAGACTTGAAGCTGTTCTGTACGGAGGAATGGGCTAAAATTCCTCCAAGCTGGTGTGCAGGACTGATCAACAGTTACCAGAAACGTTTAGTTCCAGTTATTGCTGCGGGGGAGGGGTCCACACCAGATACTGAAAGCAAAGGTTCACATACCTTTGCCACTAACAGATATGTAATATTGGATCATTTTCCTCAATAAATAAATGACCAAGTATAATATTTTTGTCTCATTTGTTTAACTGGGTTCTCTTTATCTACTTTTAGGACTTGTGTGAAAATCTGTTGTTGTTTTAGGTCATATTTATGCAGAAATATAGAAAATTCTAAAGGGTTCACAAACTTTCAACCAGCACTGTAAATATGACTATTCTCTATGCAGATTTGATATGACTCATCTTTGACTAGTTCAATATCATGTTGGTTGAATGGAATACATCTGATCGACCACTCAAAGCCAATATTATTTAAATACGCCACTCAGATCTGTAGTGTATTTCATATGAAAAACGGGAGTTTTTCAACATGAGAGGATAAACTTCATCTCTTCAAGCCAACAGGTCATGTTCCTTTTATTATATAGACTCATTCACAAACAAAAAAGTACCCAAATTTATCAAAACAATTCATTGCTTTCCTCATGAGTGATAGAGATTTGTCATGGTTTTGGTTCTCCATGTCTCAGGTGCAGCGCATATGAAAAACACAAGCGGCGTATTTTCCAGTAAAACACTCCTGTCCTTACACACATTTTTACATTTATGCAGTCATTTGCACTTTACAAACCAAATGACAAGACAGATGTTTGTGCTTCATTAACCAAAGGGTACTGTAGTGTCCTAAATGCAAGTCTAAGCAGATATATGATCAGAATCAAGTTTATTGCCAAGTATGTTCTCACATACAAGGAATTTGCTTTGGTAATTGGTGCTTGAACAGTTAAGATCAAAGAATTTAGCAAAAGACGAAAAGTAGCTATTTACATAGAATAAGAAATAGAAAAACCTGAAATATACACATTTGAAAAGTGGACATATTTAAGGGGTATGTGCATGAGTTGTTGGAATCCAAGCTGTACAGTATGTCCGGAATGTGCAAAAATAGGTCACATGATGAAGATGGAGAACAGACATTATTATTATTATTATTATTATTATTAATAATAATAATAATAATAATAATAATATTATTATTATTATTATTATTATTATTAATAATAATCAGTTAAATTTATATAGCGCCTTTCTCATACCCATGGTCACTTTACAATTATGGGGGGGAAAAAGTCCACAAAAAGGTGGTTAGGATGTCATTCCAATGGTGTAGCAGCCACAGTCCCACCAAAAGGTGCACAAAAATAAGTCCCATATCGCCTGCACAGCAGCCGGGGAACACCACGCCATAGATCCACAAAGCAAGCACAGAAGCACCGCCACACAGAACGCTGGTATGTCCCAAACCACCTGCACAGCCACCGCGACGCCACCAAGCAATATGGCTCGGAACACCGCGCCAAGCACAAAAGCACCACCGCACAGAGCGCTGGACAACCACGATGTTAAAAGACCAACAAGCTCACTGCAGTCCATAATGAGGAGCACAGGCATCACCCACGGCGAACCAAGGCCTGGAGGGAACCGACACGCAAAACTGGGTCTGGAGCTACACCACAACCGGCAGAAAAAACACTCGAACAAAAAACAAACCTCAAACTACACAAAACACAAAAAAGAAACACAAAAGGGAAAATAAAATAAAATAAAATAAGCTCCGGTGAGAAGCTGCAGCCAGGACGCGCACAGCATACTCTCAACCGGAAATGGAAACTTTGACATGATAAGAGTGTGTGAGGAAGAGAACTTTTGTAGTGGGCTAAGTCAATAACCAAGCTATGCAGTGTGAGCTAGAATGTGTAATAAAGGTTCACAGAATGGAAATGTATGACAACCCTGAAATGTGCAAACTTGCAGTTCAGAGACAGAGTGCATTAATCTCATATTGGAAGTGAGGTTAGAGTCAGTGGGAGTCTCTGACCTTATTGATGAGGCCAGCTGCAGTGGGGAAAAAAAAATTGGCCTTATGGCGTGAGGTTATGGTTTTAATGGACCACAACCTCCTTCCAGAGGGGAGTGGTTCGAAAAGTTTGTGCTCGGGGTGAGAGGGATCGGCCACAATCCTTACTGCTTTCCTCAGGGTCCTGGATTCATACAGGCCCTGAACAAACGGAAGGCTGCAGCCAGTCGTCCTCTCAGCAGAACGAATGATGCGCTGCAGTCTGCCCTTGTCCCTGGCAATGGCAGCAACATACCAGATGGTGATGGAGGTGGTGAGGATGGACTCAGTGATGGTGGTGTAAAAAGTGCACCATCATTATCTTTGGCAGATTGAACTTCTTCAACTGCTGCAGGAAGTACATCCTCTGCTGTGCTTTCTTGGTAAGAGAGCAGGTATTCGTCTCCCACTTAAGGTCCTGGGTGACTATAGTGCCCAGGAAACAGAAATACTCCACAGAGGTTACTGAGGAGTCAAACAGAGTGATGAGGAACAGTGTGGCAGAGCTCTTCTTGCAGTCTACAATCACATCCACTGTCTTTAGAGCACTGAGCTCCAAGTTATTCTGCCTGCACCAGGACAAACAAAAGTTAGTGTCCTGCATCCCTCACATATCCCTATCAGGGAACACCCATGTTGCTGGCTTGAGGTTGCTGGCTTGGTCTTGTGCACTGACTTCTCATAGCACTTACTGCAGTCCATCATTTATTCCTCTATACATATGCTTATATCGAGGCAAATGAATAGCTGTTCATAAGGTATATATTTATTTTGATACATAATAAATTTTAAGAACAACATGTCATTTCTGAGCAATCACATAACTAGAGACACATTTCCACAAGAAAATGCGAATGTGATAGTGTGTAGCAGCAGTCAGCCATTGCATACCATAATCTATGCAATTATGTGGACGCTAACACTTCACCCTATGCAAGAAAGGTTTGACTATCCTACCACCTGGTGGATGAACAATAAATCTCATCTAACAAAGCACAGGGCATCAATTCTCTAATACCAATGACTCACTGTCATTCTTGCACACACAGGCAGTCCACACACTCTGCTATTAAAATATTAATCTGTTAATGTTAAAAATGATATAAAAATAGAATATACATGTGGCAGCGGGGGCGTGGCCAAGCAGCAGTCTGTGAATGGAGGGCGGGGTCGGGGAAGGTAAGTGGCTAAGTCACTCCACCTGCTGTTAATTAATGTGTGTGTTTGGTTGTTACAGGGAGGGAGCATAAAAGGAGAGAGAGCAGAGAAAAGGGGCTCTCTCCCCAACCACAACGCATGTGTGAGTGCGTGAAAGGAAGAGAAAGTGAGCGAAAGAAAGCTGAAAAAGCAAGCTGAAAAGTACAATAAAGTGTTTGTGGAAACATTATCTCTCGCCTGCCATGCTTCTGTGCTTGACCCACATCAGCGTCTTATGACAATACAATATAAAAAAAATCATAGTATGATGCATGTCAGTGTCTAAAGTGGACTAGATAGTGCAGTTCCTGCAGAAACTGAGTGTGTTGCAATGGCAAATCTTCAGCATCACAAACACGTCAATTCTATACTTACAGTCTATTACAGTCAAATGTTACATTTTTTAGCACGCTGTTAGCATGGTATCCATTAGCATGCTAGCAGCTGCTTGTGACTTGGATAGCAAGTGAGACATTTTGCTTTTTCAAGCTACCTTATCTTGAATCACAACAAACAAAATATCCGCTGAAAAATAGGCTTTAATGAATCCACAGGGACTTCGTAACTAATGATACAGAGATACATTTCCACCAATCTTAGCACTGAGAAGCATGTAGTCATGCTGAAAAAAATTAACTTCTCTGAAGGGGCTGCGTTCTGCAACCTGGAGTTTGCCTCAGTTGCCACTCGGGACATGACTCTGTCCCCAGTCTGCGTCTATGTGAAAATTAGTGATTAAAAATGGCAATTAAAAAAAATGAGCACACTTATCAATTAGCTGAATACAAGCACACTACTCAGGCACAAGATGGACAAGTTAGTTTGGGGTCAATCTCTCAAACTATGGGAGAAGAAAGAGCTAGAAATTACAGGGAATAATAAAAATTGAAGAACAATATGTGATTGCTAATGAAATCACACTAATTAATACACTGCCTAACAGACATGTGGACTCGAGTCATGTGACTTGGACTCGAGTCACCATTTTGATGACTTGAGACTTGAAATCCCTAGATGAGGAATGACTTGCAACTCGACTCGGACTTGCACGCTGTTGACTCGAGACTTGACTTGGACTTGACAGTTTTAGCTTGCAATGACTTGGCGTATCAGGTATAAATATTCTTTTTTTCCCCCCCTCGATTTTGAATCCAAGTACACTCGTTATTATTTGAATGCGGTGTAGCTCCTTGTCCTAGGCTATGGCAGCTCAATCCACTAGCACTAGGTGTCACTCAAGCACTTCAACTGGTTCAAATGAAAAACCAAACGGTGATGGGCAACGAGGACGCTGAATGATGAACGGACGGATAAAAACATGATTCCCCGCGTAATTTCCTTTGGATTTAAAGAATACTCCAATACAGATGGCAAACACATTGCTACGTGCAGAACATGTGGAGCCACAATTTCGGACAGCCAGTCAACCACATCAAACTTCGCTCGTCACCTGAGGCTGCATAAGGAAAAGTAAGTAACAAAGCTAGGCTACAGCTAGCAAGAATCTGTACAGGCTAGAAGTGGAATGTGTTACTATATTAACGCTGTCAAGGATTTGTTTTGCTTTGCTGAATGCAAAATAGTGAAGTAGATTTTTTTTATTGGATTGCTTTTGTGTTCAGTCTAGTGTTAGATTATGTGGGCTAGGCTACCAGTTAACACACATTGGGAAGGCATAGCCAGAAGGTGGTGATTTGGTCAGAGCAGAGAACGTTTACAAGATTGTTATAAAGGCTCTGGTCAGAACGACACAGACTTATGATAAGAACCGGACAGCAAAGGATAAAACGTGAATCAAATAAACAGTTACCCAGGCTGCAAACTAAGTATGTAAAACAGAAGTTCGCTCTTTGCAATGAGAAAGTCAGTGCTTGTCATGAAAGGCATTTAAACCACCGAGACGAGATGACTAGCAATGCAAGTTAAACCAGGCGTTTAACTGTTTGCTACGTACTGCACCAAGTCGTGGACGCTGTGCGATGTGTGTTATTAGTGCTGGGATTACGTGTCAGAGACATTCAATTCTATTCTCTTCCTCTCTCTGGTGTCATGTAGGCAATGTGAATAATGGGCCATTTGGGCTATGTAAAATGTAAGCTCAGCTAGGGCTGTGCGATGTCCCCTTAATTGGCATCGACGATGTTTACAGTGCAAACATCGTGATGGACGATGATATGGGGGGGGGGATTTTAATACCACGTTATTAAATATATTATTATTATTATTATTATTATTATTATTAAAAGTATTAGATACTCATCCGAGGCTTTGGCACGTAAAGGAAAAAAAGCGCTAGGTGATGTGGAATATTTGGCCTTGACAACGGATATGTGGTCCAGCTGCAACATGATGCCCTATATGTCAGCTACCGTACATTATGTGGAGTCCAAATGCCTGCAGACGAGTTTCATGCCAGAGACACATTCAGCGGACAATTTAGAAGACGCATTGCGCGAGACACTTGCCGAATGGAAAATAGAGGAGAAAAAGATCGCCAGCATAACAACGTGGCAAATATTGTCACAGCCATCAGGCAATTGAAATGGCCGTGGTTAAGTTGTTTTGGGCACAATTTGAACCTGGCCATAACCAACTCGCTTGCGCAACAGAGGGCCAGTACAGACCGAGCGTTTGGAGTTTGCCGAGCAGTCAACACTGCGTTTGCGCACAGCTGGCTTCGGAGAAATGAGCTGCGCAAGGCGCAGGTGGAAATGAACCTCCCCGAGCACTCACTGATCACGGTAAGATATTAATCAGCTCTAACAATGAAAGACTAGTATTCAAATTATGAGAAGAAACTACACTTAAGCTATTACTCATTGTTTATTTACACCATATCAATTGAAGATGCGTTTCGGCCTTTAGTGCGCACATGAACGCGCTAATTTTTCCAATTTATTAGTGTTTGAATTATTGCACCAGCTTTTAAAATCATGATTTAATATTGTTTTTTTTACTGTCTTTACATTTATCAGAATCACCTTCATTCTTCCATTTGGTTTGACATTATGGCTTAGAGTGGACCATTTTGTGTCTGAAAGTAGGCTATTTACCAGATTAAAGTTATTTGACTTCTGCCGAAGTCTGCGCTTCACTGCCGTTTGATAAGGTTCAATATTTCCCGACTGAAGTCGTTAATAGTGGCTATTTGTTTGAACAACATGACAAATTTTACATTAAAAGTATAGTAGGCTAAAAAATGAAGTCGAAATTTATTATTAGTAGCGTATTTGTGTAACCACGTTATGTTCACTAGCACGTCGCTGCACCATAGCCTACGTGAACAAGCGGTAATAGGATATTACTTTATAATTATTTATATAATTATGTATTTATATATATGTTATATAATATATTTATATATTAAACAAAACTAACTAACTAAACTAACAAAAAACTAACTTTTTAGGTTAAATAGGCCCAGATGATACCGTATATGCATGTTTATGACAGGAGGGGGCGTGGTATCACGATGGTGGCTCTCCATCGTAATGGATGACCACCATCGTCGATGGACGATGGCATCGTCTATCGGCACAGCCCTAAGCTCAGCTGACGTTTTATAGCGCAGTACATCCCGACAGATTGGAGTGTAGCCTACTCCGACGCGAAGCATTATCCCACAGTCTTACCCAAACGACAGGGCACACAATGCCTCTAAATAGCGTGGCTTTACCAGTGCATTTATTAGTCTCTGGCGAGAAACCAAATTCGCCAAAAGCACGCAACTTGGATCTGGAGGATTCCGCTGAACATTCTGAAATTCACAACAACTGTTTATTCTACTTTATTATACGGCTCTCTAGAATGTTGCCAGGGCTTCATTCTCACATTCTGGCCAGAGCCCTAGAGGACTCTGATTCTGGCTACATCGTCACAACGTTCTGTGTTTACTGAGGCTACCGATATTTTAGCGAGTGTTTAGTGAATGCATTGTGGTCTAGCTAAACTGCTTAAGGGAACATCCTGGCTGGCTTGTATTAAACATTATACTGTGTATAAACAAATATGTTCAGATTAAATGAACTCAGACTTTGATATTGAAAATGATAAAAACATGTTAATGTCTACATGATTAAAACCAGAAAACAAGTAGGCCTACTAATTTTACATTTTTTTTTCTTGTTTAGATTTGCAGAATATCTGAAGAACAAGATCAACCCAAGTGAGACAGAGCAGCCGTCCATTTCTGGATTCCTTACTGCAAAAGACAGACAGTACAATGCTACCCACCCACAACAAAAAGCCATCACAAATTCAATACTAACAGATTTGGTCATTGGATGCAACATCCCTCTCTCAGTAGTGGAGAACAGATATTTCCGGAATTTTTTGTCAGTTAGTTGGTCTCTCTCACACACACAAACGTACTCAAGTCACGTTGTATTGTGTTAAAGGCATGTCATGTTGTATGTTGGGACAGTGCCTAACTTCAGAAGGAAAACCATTCTTTGATTCTAAAAGTACACAGATCATCTGTTAGCTTGGACTTTGAGTTTCATGTCTTAAAATGCACATGAAAAGCATTTTTATGTGAAAAATGACATGAATGAAATGAAAAGAAAATGATTTTTGTTACACAGTACCAGTACTAGTTTTGTTTAGAATTTTGTTTTAATTTCTCACTAATTTTCCAATAAAAAATTTAAGGAAATTGTCATACTTTCACTCATTCTCACACCCTTAGCCTCAGATGTACACTGACTCACTCAACTAAACTCACTGAAAATTTAGGATGCTTTACTAACGTTAACTAACTAATCATTGTCTCCTCTGAGATTCTTTGATTGTCTTGGGGCACAAGCTCTAAAACATTTTAAAATGGAAAAGAATGGGTGTACTGTAGTTACTTATGCTGACTCTATGAATCATTACATTACATTTAGCAGACATTTTTATCCAAGGTGACTGGAAAAGGAGGACATACACTGCAGTGTGGAGAGGTAATACATTTGTGATCAAAAATGTGTTGATTGCCTGTAGAATAAATGGTGACTTGTTAGGGACTTGGAAAAAAATGAGACTTGGACTCGACTTGGCTTGGGTAGGACTTGGACTTGGACTTGACTTGGTCAAAAGTGCCTTGACTTGTGACTTGACTCGGACTTGAGTGGTAGGACTTGAGACTTACTTGTGACTTGCACATTAGTGACTTTGTCCCACCTCTGCTGCCTAATATAGGAGCTTGTTAAACATGAGATTTTACTGGGGCACAGCAGATCATTATAGGGATCTGTGCCCATGTCTTCCACTCAGCAAGATTTACTATTCTGCACCGCAAATCCAAAGCTGCATACACAAGTTGAGACTTAATTGTAGCCACCGCCCACATTGATAAATGCCAAGCTTTGCATGGAAATGACCATATGCCCAGTTTTGTGTCTTACATTCGTTTCGGAAATGAGGGCCTGTGTGTGTGTGTGTGTGTGTGTGTGTGTGTGTGTGTGTGTGTGTGTGTGTGTGTGATGAGGTGCAGTTGTACCTGACTCTGTAAAGAAGTGATCTTCTCCTCCAACTCTTTGATTTTCTCCTCCTGTTTTTGCAGCTCAGCTTGTGCCTCCTGTCGTGCGCTGAACTCCTCATCAAACTATAAAAAAGTCATACATGTGCAAACACACATGCATACGCACACATGCAAACACACACACACACACACACACACACACACACACACACACACACACACACCTGTACTTCTGTAGACAACATGTTCTGATGACCACACTTTCTACCTCACACACCTACATCTTTCACCAATTACAGCTCTGGAAAAATATTAAGAGACCACTTCAATTTTTTATGAAATCAGCATCTCTATGTATGGCAGCCATTTCATTCCAGTGTCTGTGCTGGAATTCCAACACAAGCACACCTCATTTTACTTAATGAGATACTGATTAAGTGATCACCTGAACCAAATCTTATTTAACAAGGAAAAGTATAAAAACCACTGCTGTGGTCATCACTATCCTCTTGCAATAGGAACAGTTTGGATGGCAAAGACGGTGCTCGTAGTACCTTAAATTTAATTGGAATACAAATATATACAGTGGTGCTTGAAAGTTTGTGAACCCTTTAGAATTTTCTATATTTCTGCATAAATATGACCTAAAACATCATCAGATTTTCAGACAAGTCCTAAAAGTAGATAAAGAGAACCCAGTTAAATAAATGAGACAAAAATATTATACTTGCTCATTTATTTATTGAGGAAAATGATCCAATATTACATATCTGTGAGTGGCAAAAGTATGTGAACCGTTGCTTTCAGTATCTGGTGTGACCCCCCTTGTGCAGCAATAACTGCAACTAAATGTTTCCGGTAACTGTTAATCAGTCCTGCACACCGGCTTGGAGGAATTTTAGCCCATTCCTCCGTACAGAACAGCTTCGACTCTGGGATGTTGGTGGGTTTCCTCATATGAACTGCTCACTTCAGGTCCTTCCACAACATTTCGATTGGATTAAGGTCAGGACTTTGACATGGCCATTCCAAAACATTAACTTTATTCTTCTTTAACCATTCTTTGGTAGAATGACTTGTGTGCTTAGGGTCATTGTCTTGCTGCATGACCCACCTTCTCTTGAGATTCAGTTCATGGACGGATGTCCTGACATTTTCCTTTAGAATTTGCTGGTATAATTCAGAATTCATTGTTCCATCAATGATGGCAAGCCATCCTGGCCCAGATGCAGCAAAACAGGCCCAAACCATGATACTACCACCACCATGTTTCACAGATGGGATATGGTTCTTATGCTGGAATGCAGTGTTTTCCTTTCTCCAAATATAATGCTTCTCATTTAAACCAAAAAGTTCTATTTTGGTTTCATCCGTCCACAAAACATTTTTTCCAATAGTCTTCTGGCTTATCCACATGATCTTTAGCAAACTGCAGATGAGCAGCAATGTTCTTTTTGGAGAGCAGTGGCTTTCTCCTTGCAACCCTGCCATGCACACCACTGTTGTTCAGTGTTCTCCTGATGGTGGACTCATGAACATTAACATTAGCCAATATGAGAGAGGCTTTCAGTTGCTTAGAAGTTACCCTAGGGTCCTTTGTGACCTCGCCGACTATTACACGCCTTGCTCTTGGAGCGATCTTTGTTGGTCGACCACTCCTAGGGAGGGTAACAATGGTCTTGAATTTCCTCCATTTGTACACAATCTGTCTGACTGTGGATTGGTGAAGTCCAAACTCTTTAGAGATGGTTTTGTAACCTTTTCCAGCCTGATGAGCATCAACAACACTTTTTCTGAGGTCCTCAGAAATCTCCTTTGTTCGTGCCATGATACACTTCCACAAACGTGTTGTGAAGATCAGACTTTGATAGATCCCTATTCTTTAAATAAAACGAGGTGCCCACTCACACCTGATTGTCATCCCATTGATTGAAAACACCTGACTCTAATTTCACCTTCAAATTAACTGCTAATCCTAGAGGTTCACATACTTTTGCCACTCACAGATATGTAATATTGGATCATTTTCCTCAATAAATAAATGAGCAAGTATAATATTTTTGTTTCATTTGTTTAACTGGGTTCTCTTTATCTACTTTTAGGACTCGTGAAAATCTGATGATGTTTTAGGTCATATTTATGCAGAAATATAGAAAATTCTAAAGGGTTCACAAACTTTCAAGCACCACTGTATATATATATATATATATATATATATATATATATATTCATCATGCCCCAAGAGTTAAAAAGTAAAGTTTTGAGTGAGAAAAAGAAGGGTTCAATTCTGGCTTTACTGGCAGAGGGAGACAGTGAGCATCAGGTTGCCTCCATCCTCAAAGTTTCAAAGATGGCCGTTCATAAGAACAAGGTCAAGCAGCAGACATTGGAGACAACAAAGTTATAGACTGGCAGAGGGCGAAGACTACTCTCCACTGACCAAGATGATCATCAACTCATTTGAATGTCACTCAACAACTGTAGGATAACATCAAATGACTTACAAAAATAATGGCAAATGGCAGCTGGGGTTAAGTGCACAGGAAGGACGGTTTGAATTAGGCTCTTCCGGGCAGGGTTGAAGGCATACAAAACTAGAAAAAGTCCTTTATCTATGAGAAGCAAAGAAGAGGCAGGCTGAGGTTTGCTAAAGACCATAAGGACTGGACCATAAAGGACTGGAGTAAGGTTGTCATCTCTGAGGAGTCCAATTTTCAACTTTTCCCATCACCTGGTCATCTAATGGTTAGACAGAGACATGGAAAGGCCTACAAGCCACAGTGTCTCACATGCACTGTGAAATTTGGTGGAGGATCGGTGATGATTTGGGGTTACTTCAGCAAGGATGTAATGGAGCAGATTTTTGTTTGTGTAGAACACGAAGCAAGCCATGTACAAGGTTATCCTGGAAGAAAACTTCCTTCCTTCTGCTCTGACAATGTTCCCTAACTCTGGGGATTGGGTTTCCCAGCAAGACAATGCTACATGCTACACAGACAGGTCAATTAAGGTGTGGATGGAGGACTACAAGATTAAGGTGGGGTTTACATTAGACCGTATCAGCGGATCATCAGATTAACGTTTTTAAAAATGATTAGCGTGCACACAGCAACGCCAATACACGATTCGTGTGCACATAGCAACACCAATACACGGATACGCTAATCACATGACTAATTAAACGGCACGTAAGTTGAAATGTGTAAATGTGTAAATTTCTCCTCAGCGGCTCGGCTCCGCAGGCATCCTGCGCTCCAAATCACTCCGCCCTGAACAGCGAGTGCCCTCTGGAGGGTGCGCACTCACTCCGGCCCTGCGCAGCTCACAGAGCACGCGAGTGAAGTGCACGAGCAGTGATTCGGGACTGAGACGCTGTGTGTGTGATCCCAGTGCATATCGGGCATGCGCGTCACTTACCACTTGCAAGTGGAAGGATGGCAAGCCTAAAGACAATCATAACTACACAATGGGCAGTATTTGCATCAGTATTTGCAGTATTTTCATACTTTTATACTCTTTAATGAAAGGTGATACAAGGCAGAAGTCCGCGCCGTTTTTCAGCAGTCGCGTCACATGACCAACGCCAGCAAATCAGGAAGGTGGGTGTCACAGTGACGTTGTCCAATGACGACGTCAGCTAGAGCTCAGCACAGCGTATCCGCGTATCCTCGATGTTTACACAGCACCGGACCAGACACGAACTGGGTTGAATACGTGGGCCCTGGCGGATTCCCGTTTCCCGGCGTTTTAATGTGAACAGACAGTGCATCCGCGAAGAAAACGAGACAGATACGGTCTAATGTAAACTTGGCCTAAGACCCTGTCATGGCCAGCCAAATCTCCAGACCTGAACACCATTGAAAACCTGGAATGTGATCAAGATGAAGATGGATGGTCACAAGCCATCAAAAAAAGCAGAGCTGATTGAATTTTTGTGCCAGGAGTGGAATAAAATCATCCAAGCGCGACAAGAAAGACTGGTGGAGAGCATGCCAAGATGCATGAAAGCTGTGATTAAAGGTTTGGGTTATTCCACCAAATCGTGATTTCTGAACTCATCCCAAGTTCAAATGTAAGTATTGTGTTGTTGAAAATTGAATAAGATCTTAATTTCTATGCGTTATTGAAGGTCTGAAAACACTTCATTTTTTTTGTTCTTTTGACCATTTGTTATTTTCTGCAATTAAATGTTCGAAGTGACAAAATTTGTATGTGGAATTTGGGGTAAATGTTGTCAGTAGTTTATGGAGTAAAACAAAAAAATGTTCTTCAAAACACACACCTATAAATACTAAAACCAGAGAAACTGCTAATTTTGCAGTGGTCACAATTTTTTCCAGAGCTGTATTCCTCAATGGCCAAATCTCAAACGATTATGAACTTCACCACACACAGACAGGTAACAAATTAAAGGAAAAAACAGCTTAAGTATCTTATTTCTGTGCTGGGTCACCATGAGCCTACAGAACAACTTCAATGCAACTTCATTCTTGGTACTGAATCAGTAAAGCTCTAGAACTGTACTAGAAACATGAACACTAGTGTTCCAAATTATTTTGGTATTTTGATTAGGGTGGTGAAGATCGCTGTATCACACATTGGTCCAAAATCTCCCATAGCTGTTTAACTGGGTTGGTTATGTCTGTGGGTGGCCAGCTTGGTTGCAGTTATAGCAAGCAATGGACATGCAACCAAATATTGTGTTATTTATAGTAAGACTATCTGTTCCAATATTTTTGCATAACTGAGGATTGGGTGGTCTGCCAGCAAATGTGCCATGTTTTAAATTATTTAACACATCTAGATGTAAATATCAGGAAATTAAAGCTGAAAATCTGATCTCTCATCTCATTCATCTTTTGATCTCAAATCCAAATGTCTTCAGTGTATAGCAACTAACACAGGAGGAGGTGTGCTCAACTCCAACTCTGGGTGAATGTTCAAAACTACTTTGATAATAGGGGGGGGGGGGGGGGGGGGGGGAACCAAACACACACACACACACACACGCGCGCGCACACACTCTCACTCTCTCTCTCTCTCTCCTTCATATCATGTACCTGAGCTGACAGCTATTGATTAGCGACTAATCAAGCTACTAATCAGGCCAAAGCTGTTTTCCTGTTAAAATTACCCAAGCACATGGTGATAAATTTTACCTTTTTGGAGAATTCAGCTGCTGTCCGTTCACTTTCCTCCAATTTGGCCTTATCTACACACTGATCTGAAAGACACACACAAAGACATCCTTATTAGGGGTCAAGCACAAAAGGTGCTGGAACCCTACTACTTTTGCTTGTATTATTCTTATTATTATAATAATTTTATTATTATTATTATCATCATCTACTACTACTACTACTACTACTACCCCCCCCCCCCCCCCCCAAGGGTGTCATCCCAATAAGTTTTCTCAAATTTCCTGTTGATCAGTGGCTTGATGACCATGTCATTTGAGCACAAGAGGGTGCTAAAACATGAAATCCTAAGTTTTTGCTATTTACTGTGGACTTTGGAATAAATACAATAATTATTGCATAATCTGATTTCTGACATGATACCAAGTCATGACAGTGCAAAATGTCTTCAATTCACCATTTCCAAATTTCTGCCACTACACAAAACAGGATTTTTGGTTATACATTTTCACCCCAAACTTGATAGACAAGATGATGTCTTGAGAGACCCTATTAAGTTTTGTCTCATTTGACTGCTAGGTGGCACTATAATAAAGGAAAAACAGGTTTTTCCTATTAGTTTTGAAAGAAAGAAAGAAAGAAAGAAAGAAAGAAAGAAAGAAAGAAAGAAAGAAAGAAAGAAAGAAAGAAAGAAAGAAAGAAAGCACAACTTTATTCATCACACACTTGTGAAATTTCCTCTCTGCATTTAACCCATACATGCACACACGTGAGCAATGAGCACACACACATACCCAGAGCAGTGGGCAGCCATGCTAACAGCGCCCGGGGAGCAGTTGGGAGTTAGGTGCCTCGCTCAAGGGCACCTCAGCCCAAGGCCGTCCCATATTAACCTAACCACGTCTTTGGACTGTGGGGGAAACCCACACAGAGACGGGGAGAACATGCAAACTCCACACAGAAAGGCCCTTGCCAGCCGCTGGGTTCGAACCCTGAACCTTCTTGCTGTGAGGCGACCGTGCTAACCACTACACCACCGTGTGAAGTTTTTAACATCATAATTCTTATTTTTCCTGATTCCTTGGAAGGGTCAATTCATGTAAATAAATAAACAAATCATGGCCACCACTGCATTTTATAAACAACCTAGAATTTTTTGAAAACATTTTTAAAACTTTTCAAAGACTTAAATTTTTCTTCAATTCTCACCACTTTTGGCACAGATCATATTTGGATGAAGCTGCACAAACATTATCAGATGGTTTTGATGGTATTGATATTGCTACTCTTTTAATCTACTCTACTTACATTTACTTCATCTTGTACAGTAGAACTGCCAAACCTCATCTGTAGATTCAACTGCCGAAGCAAAGCACACCCTTTTGTTAGTTCACTCTCACTTCCTTTCTCAGTTGCTTCCTTTCTTGTTTCATGCAAACAGCAATCACATGCATTTTCTTCAGGAAATGCCCTTTTCTACTTAATAATAATAATAATAATAATAATAATAATCATCATCATCCCACTTTTTGGTACCTAATATTGCGAGAAATTTCACTAGAAATGTTTTCTGCTGGAAACTTTATTCCAACTGTAAAACGTTTGGCCTATTGCAGACAAGTGTGCTTGTAATTTTCTTTTTGATATTCCACCCATACTCCTTTTTTTATCCCTTTATCCGCCCATTTTTTCCCTATAGACGTTAAGTGGGAAATTTTTCAAACTGCTCCCATATACTGTAGTCAATTTTCGAAATAATACCTCAAAACATACTTGACATGTTGTGAACAGTACTACAAAGCACTCTACCTCTTTTCATATCTCTATCACTCCTGATTTCCATTTTCTCAGCCCTCTCTTTTTTGTCCATTGTGTTTAATTCATTTTGATAATTCTTCCCACTTTTTTGGCACCTAACACCTCCTACAGTTTTTGTGCTAGAAACTTCATTTCAACTGTGAAACATTCAACTTACTGTGAAGTGTGCTTCTAATTTTTTATATTCCACCCACATCCCTCTTTTTATCCCTCCACTTTCCCCTCATACACTTAGAATGCAAATTTTTGAAACTGCGCCCATATAGTCAATTTTCAAAATAATACCTCCAAACGTACAAGACATGATTTTGATAATACTCCAAAGCACACCTCCAGATGACGCAGACACACATCTGTTCATCATGAGCGGTTACCTTTTTTTTTTTTAACCAGAGAAATCATACTTAGCATTTTATTGCAGAAATCCATCTACAGTTATCATTACACTTGCTCTAGTGGCAGCAACTGCCTCCCGTTAGCTAGTATCTACCTTAAAATGGTTAAAATGCCTAAATATATATTGTTCAATTTGCTTTCGAAATAAAAAAGCCATTCTTTAATGTTGTTTACCTGTGTTTTGTGCTTTTTTTTAAAGCACTTAACAGTTCAGGCACTGTTTAAGCACCAGAACCGTTTTAAAAGTATTCTTTTAGCACCAGTATGGGGGGAAAAAAAGCAATGATAAGCCCCACCATGTATAGCATTTCCTGCTAGAATGTTCTAAATAAATAAATGAACATTGAGTTCTGAAACTTTGCCTCATTTGGTCTGTAAAAGAAACTGTGCCTTTTCATTATGGTTATGAATGTCTATGTTTTGATTCATTTGTGTATTTTTACAAATATTAAGTGTGCTGAAACCTTTCGATGCATAAAATATGAATCATATGTATCTCACAACTCTTCAGCTGATTGACTTAAAATCATGATGGCTTTGTCATAGGATTCCTTGAAGATGGTTTCTTTGAAGTCACATATTGTTTTTGAAATCTACAATCTAACAAGGCAGACACTGACAGAGAAATAGCCTTAAAAAAGTGAGGTGATATCTCTGCAGTGTTTCAGTGCACTGCCATAAAATTCGAAAGCTATCTTGAGGGCAATGTCTGAAGGTAGGAATAATCATCATTTAGATTACACCCTGTTTAATATTCAGCAACCACCTCAGGATTAAGATAATACAATTGGCTAGAAAAAATTAAACAGGGAAAAAGACCTCTCGTGATTTTCCTGAAAGAGATGCACATGGTCACTCACTCAGTAGAACATGGTCAGAATATTTTTCTTGATACATGGATTGAATGTTTTTCCTTGATTTGTCTTGTTACACCCATCTCTTTATTCTACAAACAGAATAAACAGATGGTTCTTCGACTACAAGCATTTTCATGTCCTTTGGTCATATTAAAAAAAAATAGATACATCATTTTGGACAATTCCCTCTTTCTTTGTGAAATTAACAATAAAATCATCAGAGAAACTTTATACCATTTGTCCATTTATACCATTTGACTGAAAGAAAATGGCGCAAATCTAAACTTCACATCCGTTATCAAATCCATAAAGAGATGCTTTGTAATTATAATTATGAAATTCGTAAAGCAAGACAGTCTTTCTTCTCCAACATCATCAGCAGGAATATGAACAATGCCCGTGTGCTATTTTCAACAGTAGAGAAGCTAACTAATCCCCCACCACAATTAGCACCTGAACTTCTCTCAGTTAATAAATGCAATGAGTTTGCATCCTTTTTCAAAGGTAAAATTGATAAAATACGGCAGAATATTCCTCATAATATATCTCAGTTGCAAAAAATTGAAAAACTGCAATCAACAATGACACAGATAGATACCTTCAACACAATGTCAGAATTTTGTTTAATTGATTATGAGACTCTTGAAAAAACTGTACAAAATCTCAGTTCCTCAACATCTGAATTGGACATTCTGCCCACCAACTTTTTTAAGTCTGTTCTTCATCTTATAATTACAGATGTGCTTCAAATTATAAATACATCCCTGGAGACTGGCGTTGTTCCCGTGTCCCTAAAAAAAAGCCGCTGTAAAGCCCCTTCTTAAAAAAAATAATCTGGATCCTTCAGTATTAAATAACTACAGGCCAATATCAAATTTACCATTCATCGGGAAAATCCTTGAAAAAATTGTCTTCAATCAATTAACTGCCTTCTTGATATCAAACAGCCGTTTTGATAATTTTCAGTCAGGATTTCGTGCCAATCATAGCACTGAAACAGCGCTGATTAAAGTTATAAATGACATACGTCTTAATACTGATGCAGGCAAAACATCGGTCCTGGTATTACTGGACCTCAGTGCAGCTTTTGATACTGTTGATCACAACATACTGCTATATCGACTTGAACACTGGGTTGGATTGACTGGTAAAGTTATCAATTGGTTAAATTCATACTTAAAAGATAGAAGCTTCTTTGTTACCATGGGAAATTGTTCCTCAACGTCAATGTCCTTGACCTGTGGTGTCCCCCAGGGGTCGATTCTTGGACCATTACTTTTCAACCTTTATATGCTCCCACTTGGGCAAATTATCAATAACAATTCAATTTTGTATCACTGCTATGCAGATGACACCCAAATTTATTTTGCTCTATCACCTGATGATTATGCCCCCCTTGAATGTCTCTACCAATGTATCGATCAAATCAATAGCTGGATGTCACAAAATTTTCTTCAGCTGAACACAGATAAAACAGAAGTAATTATATTTAGAAAAAAAGATGAAAGACTCAGGATTACCACTATTCTTGACACAAAAGGGATTAAAACTAAAGAAATGGTTAAAAATCTTGGTGTTTTCATTGACAGCGAGCTAAACTTTGACAGTCACATGAAAGCAATCACTAAAACGGCATTTTATCACCTAAAAAACATTTCCAAACTAAGAGGACTTATGTCAAAAAATAATCTGAAAAAACTAATACATGCCTTCATCTCTAGTAGGGTTGATTACTGCAATGGCCTTTTCACAGGCCTGCCAAAAAAGACCATCAAATGACTTCAGCTGGTTCAAAATGCAGCAGCTAGGCTTCTCACACGAACAAAAAGAACAGAGCACATTACTCCAATTCTAAGGTCCCTTCACTGGCTTCCAGTAAGCTACAGAATTGACTTTAAAGCATTGCTGCTGGTGTACAAATCTCTAAATGGTACAGGGCCCAATTACCTCTCTGATATGTTGCAGCGGCCTAACCCAATCAGATCTACCAGATCAAAACAGAAAAATTTACTATTAAAACCAGTTGTTAAAACAAAGTGTGGTGAAGCAGCTTTTAGCTACTATGCAGTACAGCTATGGAACCAACTGCCAGAGGACATCAAAAATGCTCCTGCTGTTGGCAGCTTCAAATCTAGGTTAAAGGCCAAGCTGTTTTCAGCTGCTTTCTGTTAAATAATTAATGTTGTCTTCTTTACATTTTTTATAATCTTTACTTTCTCTGCATGTTTTAAATTTACTTTAACTTTATTCTATTTTATTCTTTATTCTGTTCTGCTGGTTTCTTTTTTCTCCTCCTATTTGAACTACTACTTCATTTTATTATTTTATTTCTACTATTGTTTAATTCTTATTATTTTCTTTTAATTCTTTTAATTAATTGTTTTAGAATAAAAATAAAATTATTTTATGTAATTTTATTTCTCTATTGTTTACTTTTTTTGTTTTTACTTCTGTAAAGCACATTGAACTGCCATTGTGTATGAAATGTGCTATATAAATAAACTTGCCTTGCCTTGTCCATTATGATTTTTACTCACTTTTCAACATCCTTAGAGGCTTCAATATCACTGTTTTGCCCTTGTGCCACACCCAGACTTATAAAATTCAACCATGAAAATAAACCAAAAAAATTATTCATCAGAAAGTTTTTATTGGACCGGAATAAAGTCAAATAATAATAATAATTATTGTATTTAATGTGAGCGTCAACATTTTTTTTTGACACAAAATATAGCTTTCGCACAGTCTCACCATAATTTCTATCAGAGCAATGTAATTTTCTGCTCAAAATTCTACATGGGAGATTATTTAGGTGGTTGCTATGGAAATGGACAGTGACTACGTTTACATGCACATCCAAATCGAGCTGCTGTCGGTAATCGAGCTGAAGGTCCCAGCAGGGTGCCAGAGAAATCCAATCCTACATGCACACAATGAAATCGGGCTATTGTGTGAGGTGCATTGTGCACCCGAGCCACAGGTGGCGCTACACGCCCCATCGTGTTGGTACACTTCCAGTTGTCGTCATGAAGAAGAGCTATTCAAGAGTGTAAACAAAGTTATCAGTTCCATGTTCTCCATTGCGCGTTTTTCTCCCGTCCATGAATTTTAATATATTCAACTCCTTAAGCTGAATGAGCATGAACTCTGTCTCCTCATTGCTCCAGAAGTGCACGTTTCTGCTTGCCTGTGGCAGTGGGGGCGTGGTCAAGCGCCGGTCTGGGACAGGAGGGCGGAGCCAGGGAAGGTGAGTGGCAGAACGACGGTACACCTGACGGTAATTAACCTGTGTTTGTGTGTCTTCCCAGTAACCGTGCCCTATTTAAGGAGGCAGAGGGAGAGCAGAGGGGACAGCTCATCCCGGGACTAGAACACAGCGCGCGCACACTTCTCTCAAGAATATAAGTAGGCTGTTAAACTGAAAAGTCTGACAATAAAAAGCCTATTGGTACCAGAAGCTTTGTCCTGCCGTCCTCTGTGCTCCACCCACACTTCAGAGAGCTCTACATCCACATTTTCTCTTCTTCGTTTGTTCCTCCTGACCTCTTCTGCTGCTCGCTACTACTGTTGTCATGCCGACCGAGGCTGTTGTGTTTCCCGCTTGTGGTCTCGTCACTCGTCACTTCCGGAAGTAGCTCGACAACTAGCTCGATAGGGTATACATGCACAAAGTAGCTCGGCAGAAATCGCATAAACTAGGTCGTGTAGCTCGATTCCGAGAAATCATGTTCGGTTCAATTTCAGCCGAATTAAGGTGTATACATGGCATTTTGAACTTCGATTTCAGTCGAGCAACGGCAGAAATTCGATTCTCTCTATGTGCATGTAAACGTAGTGAGTGACAACAGAGCACATATCTGATATGGAGGACATGTACATTTTCCTGTACAGCTATTGGGGGAAAAAATGCAATGAATCAGCTAACCAAGAAAAGGTAAATTTTTGTTGAACAGTTGTTGTTGTTTTTTTTATTTTATGCCATTTCCAAACATGCTGTACATTTATGGAAGTTTGCAAGAGGATAGATTTTTTTTAAGAAAAATAAGTGCATTTTGTATGCATTATATGCTAGCCATCAAATCATAGCTAATATGTCAAGCTACTCTGACACAAACCATATAAAAATGATACTGTATCAAAAACAATGAAAAAAGAAAAAAGACAAGGGCATGGTGGAAATGACATAAAAAATGCTCCTAGTTGAAGAAACCCCCAAATGATATTGCTGATGACAGGACTGTTTGTTTTAAATAAATAAATAAATGTAAAGTCAACATCCTGTTTGGACAGTTTATCAGCACATAAGGTACAATGAATCGTATCATATTAAAAATAGTTTTGAAAGAAGCTGGGAAAATGGGTAACATGACAAGGCCAAAGGTTTGTGGGCACTGGACCATTACACCCATACTGGTACCACAAAGTTAGAAGCACACAAATGGCACAGGATGTCTTTGAATGCTGTAGCATTACAATTTCCCTTTACTGGAATTAAGTGGCCTAGCCCAAACAAGTTTCAGGATATTGTCCCTGTGCACAAGTGAGGTCCATGAACACATGGTTTGCCAAGGTTGGTGTGGAAGAAGTCGAGTAGCCTGCACAAAGCCCTGACCTCAACTCCAGTGAACACTACTACAATGAACTTGAACATCAACTTCACACAGGCCTCCTCACCCAACATCAGCGTGTAACCTCACTAATGCTTTTGTGGCTGAACAGGCAATTCACGACGTCGAGGGAGTCATCGACGCAGTTGCACTGAAGCAGCTCATTGTTCACCTGCCAAGAGGAACAGCAGAGTGGGTCCAGTGTCACTGCCTGGCATTGCTGGACACAGTGATCAAGTTGGCTGAGGATCCGTCTAGCAGTGTTGCTTGGCTCCTGCAGCTCACGCTCTCTCTCTCTCTCTCTCTCTCTACCCCTTCCTCTCCTTGCCCCTCCCCTATCCCAGCTTTTCGGAAATGGAGGCCAACTCCCCCAAAACCCGCTCCCTGCACTCGCATCTTCCCTCGTGTCTCCTCACCCCCCTCCCCTTCCATGTCTGTGCTGCCACTGACCACTCCTCTCTCCCTCTCTCTCCCCCCAGGTGGACCCGTCCTTGTCCACCAAAACCAGGAGCGAGTCCGGGCAGGTCTTTTGGCGCAGCAGGAAGGCTGCGATTTCCCAGAATCAGCGTTTCCACAAAGAGGTGGGGATTCTGATTCGCAATCCTGACATGCTGCAGGTTTCCCCCGATGGAGCAGTAGCATATCGTGTTTCTGTGAGTATTCAAGGGGGTACGCATCAGGCTTTGGTAGATTCTGGTTGTAATCAGACCTCTATGCATCAAAGCCCAATTCAACGCGGGGCACTGGGAAATGCACGATTGATGAAGCTGAGGTGTATACATGGGGATGTCCACAAATATATGCTAATGCCCATCACTGTTCATTTCCAGGGTGAAAAATAGTGTGGTGGTGGCAGTTAGCCTGAGCCTCGCCTATCCACTTATCCTGAAGACAGATTGGCTGGGGTTTAAAACATAAACACAGATAGTTGTCGATAGGTCTTGCAGTAGCTCATCACGGGGGAATCCCATGACAACATTGGCTGGGGAGGCGGTCCCAGGGCCATCTGCATCAACTCCGTGTCGATGAACTGAGGTGAAGTGGAAAATTGTCCCAAGGTCTGATGAATCAAAAGTAAAAATTCTTTTTAGAAATCATAGACACCACATCCTCCAGGTGAAAGAGGAAAGGGAGCATCCAGCTTGTTATCAGTGCACAGTTCAAAAGCCAGCATCTGTGATGGTATGAGGGTACATTAATGCACATGACACGGGCACATTAATGCACATGACACGGGTGCATTAATGCACATGACACGGGTGCATTAATGCACATGACACGGGTGCATTAATGCACATGACACGGGTGCATTAATGCACATCACATGGGTGCATTAATGCACATCACACGGGTGCATTAATGCACATCACACGGGTACTTCAGGGGCATCGTGGCTCAGGTGGATAAGGCGCCATACCATAAATCCGGGGACCTGGGTTCAATTCCGACCCGAGGTCATTTCCCGATCCCTCCCCATCTCTCTCTCTCCCGCTCATTTCCTGTGTCTACATGGTCCTATCCAATAAAGGTGAAAAAAGCCCCCCAAAAAAATTGTTTTCAGGGAAGGCCTTCCTTCTTTCAGCAAGACAATGCCAAACTGCTTTCTGCACATATTACAGAGCCATGCAGTTTTAATAAGTGACCGGGTGCTAAATTGGCCTGCCTGCAGTCCAGACCTGTCTCTCATTTAAAACCTTTAGGGCATTATGAAGCGCAAAATATGATAAAGGAGACTCCGAACTGCTGAGTAACTGAAATTGTATATCAGGCAAGAATTGGACAACATTTCTCTTTCAAAACTACAGCAATTGGTCATCTCAGTTCCCAAACGTTTACAGGAGTATTATTAAAAGTAGAGGTGATGCAACACAGTGGTAAATATGCCCCTGTCCCAACATTTTTGAAACATGTTACTGACATCAAATTCAAACTGAGCATATATTTTTTTTAAAAATAATCTCAGTTTCAACATTTTATATGTTGTCTTTGTACCATTTTCAGTGAAATATAAGATTTCCATGATTTGTAAATTATCGCATTTTGTTTTTATTTACAGTATACACAGTGTCCCAACTTTTTTGGAATTGGGGTTGTAATAGTCAAAACCTCCAGCCTAATGTTATGCTTTCCTTCCTGTATTTTTGTATTATTAAGGATAGACTAGATCGAGTGACACAGGACACTCAGACGAAAGAAGGGACAACACAGTTGTTGGTCCCGAACAGCCGTAGGGAACCTTTTATTCTATGTGGCTCATCATAATCCCATGGCTGGACAGCTAGGTCAGGATAAAACACAATCGTCTCATGCCTCATTTCTGCTGGCCAGGGATTCACGCCGATGTCCGCAGGTGGTACGCGGCTTGTCACGAATGCCAGTTGGTAAATCCAGCAGCCACGTGAAAAGCGTCATTGCGCCCACTACCATTAATTGAGATCCCCTTCGAAAGAACTGGCATGGATCTTGTTGAGCCATTAGATCAGCCTGCATGTGGGTATCGCTTTGTGTTAGTCATAGTGGATTATGCAACACAAAACCCAGAAGCAGTGTCTCTTTGTAATATCTCTGCATGTACTGTTGCCAAGGCACTCTTCCACATTATCTCCCGAGTCAGGATTCTGAAAGAAATCTTGGGAAGGCATTTCCAAAAGAAATCCTGGCTGATCAAGGTGCTACTTTTTTTTTTGTCGCACACACTACATGAACTGTACAAATTATTAAGAATTAAACTGAATTGTACCAATGTTTACCATCCACAGACAGGCAGGCTGGTTGAACAATTTAATCAAACACTTAAAAACATGATTCGTATGTTAATTCACAAGGGTGCTAGAAACTGGGATAAGTGGCTAGACCCTCTGTTGTTTGCAGTGCATGAGAGCCCACAAGTCTCCATCAGGTTTTCCCCATTTGAGCTGCTATATGGGGGCAAGCCCGGTGGCATCTTAGATGTCATTAAAGACACTTGGGAGGAGGGACCTTCACAAAGCAAAAATGAAATTCAGTATGTTCTTGACCTACAGTAAGAGCAAAACTCCACGCACTGAGTCACATAACCCAGGAGAATTTGCTACAGGTACAAGAACGTCAATCCCACCTGTACAACAGAGGGACATGGCTAAGAGAATTTGCACTGGGAGATAGTGCTCATTTTACTGCACACATTGAGCTCAAAATTACTTGCCAAGTGGCAAGGGCCCTTTGAAGTCACACAGCGAATTGGGGAAGTCGACGATGAGGGTCAGGCGCACAGATAGAGGCAATGCATGTCAAATTTACCACCTCAATCTCCTTAAACCACGGCGAGAGGAGCGGGGTATGTCACTGTGGCTCTGGTGACAGTAGTTCCAGAGAGGACGGAGCTGGGACCGGAGGCAAGTTCAAAAGGTACGGCCAATTCATCCCCGGTCCCCTTTGGAGACCATCTCTCACTGTCTCAGAGAGCACAGGTTATCAGATTGCAGGAGGAATTCTGCGATGTGTTTACACCCCTCCATGGTTGCACTGACCTCGTAGAGTACCACACAGAAACTCTCCCAGGCGTGGTGGTGTGCAGACACCCGTATTGGCTCCCCAAGCACAAGAAAAATGTGGTTTGGGATGAACTCAAGGTGATGCTTGACATGGGAGTAATTGAGGAGCTGCACAGCGACTGGAGCAGCCTGGTGGTCTTAGTTCCCAAGACTGATAGGATGATCTGGTTCTGTGTGGACTATAGAAAAGTCAGCATGGTGTCTAAATTTGATGCATGTCCAATGCCTCGGACTGAAACTGCTCGATCGGTTAGGTGTGGCTTGCTTTGAATTGAAACTGGATTTGGCAAAGGGATATTGGTAGATCCCGCTGACTCCATTATCCCATGAAAAAAAAGGCCTTTTCCACTCTGTTTGGTTTATACCAATTTTTTACCCTTCCATTTGGGTTGTTTGGGGCTCCGGTGACGTTTCAGCATCTCATAGAACAAATCCTCCATCCCCACAATTCGTATGCCACTGCCTATTTAGATTAGATTAGATTAAACTTTGTCATTGGACATGTCACAGGTACAAGGCAACGAAATGCAGATTGCATCTAACCAGAAGTGCATAGCAGTAAATAACATAAGTGTAATATACATAAATATAAATGTACAGGAATTACAGGGTATGGAATGGTATAATATGATATATATTTATAGTATGTTCAAAATGTGCAATATGAATCAAAATGTGCAATATGAATGAACTGTAGTGCAATGGTATGATATATAGATATTTGCAGTATATACAAAACACGATATGAATAAACAGTAGTGCAAATAGTGATAGTGCAATGAAGTCAGTTCAAGTCAATTCAGTTTGGGGGGGACGTTGAGTGTGTGTGTGTGTGGGGGGGGGGGACTGGGGGTGGAGTTCAGCAGTGAGACAGCTGAAGGAAAAAAAACGGTTCCTGAACCTGGTGGTTTTGGTCCGAAGGCTCCTGTAGCGCCTTCCAGAGGACAGGAGAGTGAACAGGTTGTGTGCTGGATGGCAGGAGTCTTTGATGATGTTTATGGCTCTCCTGAAACATCGCTTCCTGTAGACATTCTCAATAGGAGGAAGCGAGGCTCCCACAACACGCTGGGTGATCTTCACCACCCTCTGCAGTGCCTTCCAGTCCGAGACAGAGCAGTTCCCATACCACACTGTAATACAGTTGGTTAGGATGCTCTCGATGGCACAACGATAGAAGTTCACCAGGATGTCTGAAGAGAGGTGGTTTTTCTTCAGAGTCCTCAAGAAAAAGAGACGCTAGTGAGCCTTCTTGACCAAGTTGGAGCAGTTGGTTGTCCAGGTGAGGTCCTGCGAGATGTGGATCCCCAGGAATTTGAAGCTGGTCACACGCTCCACTGCTGCACCGTTGATGTGGATGGGTGTGTGTGTCAGCATTCCTCCTGAAGTCCACGATGAGCTCCTTGGTTTTATTGGTGTTGAGCAGCAGGTTGTTCTCACTGCACCACACAGCTAGGTGGTCCATCTCCTCTCTGTAGGCTGACTCATCATTGTCCTTGATGAGGCCCATCACTGTGGTGTCATCCGCAAACTTGATGGTGTTAGTGTAATGTACAGGTCTGCAGTCATGAGTAAAAAGGGAGTAGAGGAACAGGCTCATCACACAGCCTTGTGGTATGCCAGTGCTTAGTATGAGGGTGGAGGAGCAGTGATGGTCTAAATGAACATGTTGGGGCCTGTTGGTTAGAAAATCCAACAACCAGTTGCAGATGGGAGCACTGATGCCCAGATCTGTGAGTTTGGTGATGAGCTTAGAGGGGATGACAGTGTTAAATGCTGAACTGAAGTCTATGAACAGCATTCTGGCATCTGTGTTGCCATTATCCAGGTGCGAGAGGACAGAGTGCAGTGCTAGGGAGACTGCATCCTTTGTGCTCCTGTTCTTGCGGTAGGCAAATTGGTGGGGGTCCAGGGTGAGGGGGACAGGATTTGAGATTTGTCAGGACCAGCTGCTCTAAACACTTTGTAATGATGGGGGTGAGTGCTACTGGAAGGTAGTCGTTGAGACATGTTGGAGTGGAGTGTTTTGGTACTGGCACGATGGAGGTGATCTTGAAGCAGGTCAGAACGATAGACATGTTGAATAAGTCCATCAGGACCCCCGCCAGCTCCCCAGCACATGCTCTGAGCACACATCCAGGGATGCCATCAGGGCCTGCAGCTTTGTGTGGATTAATCCTGCTCAGCACTGCTTTAACATCAGTGGGGGAGAGTGTTAGGGGTTGGTGGTCTGTAGTCAGCCTTACCCTGGATGCAGACTCCTGGTTGTCCTTCTCAAACTGAGCATAGAAATTGTTGAGCTCATTGAGAAAGGAGATATCAGAGGATGGGGGGGAGGGTTGTTGGACTTGTAGTCGCTGATGACCTGAATGCCTTGCCACACACGTCGGGGGTTGGAGTTGGAGAAATGCTCCTCAACCTTCTGTTTGTAGCAGTGCTTGGCCTTCTTGATGCCATGCTTCAGGTCAGCTCTGGCTGTACTGTAGGCTTGTACATCTCCTGATCTGAAAGCAGTGTTGCGGGCTTTTAGCAGTAGATGGACATCTCTGTTCATCCAGGGTTTCTGATTTGGGTACAAGGTGATCATTTTCTGGGTGGTGACACTGTCTATGGTGGTGGTGATGTAGTCCAGTACAGAGGAAGCATAGCTCTCAGGTGGTGTTTACATTAGACCGTATTAGCAGATCATCAGATTAATGTTTTTAAAACGATTAGTGTGCACACAGCAACGCCAATACACGGATACGCTCGGCTCCGCAGGCATCCTGCACTCCAAATCACTCCGCCCTGAACAGCGAGTGCCCTCTGGAGGGTGCGCACTCCGGCCCTGCGCAGCTCACAGAGCACGCGAGTGGAGTGCACGAGCAGTGATTTGGGACTGAGCCGCTGTGTGTGTGATCTCCGTGCATGTCGGGCATGCGCGTCACTTACCACTTGCAAGTGGAAGGATGGCAAGCCTAAAGACAATCATAACTACACAATGGGCAGTATTTGCATCAGTATTTGCAGTATTTTCATACTTTTATACTCTTTAATGAAAGGTGATACAAGGCGGAAGTCCGCGCCGTTTATCAGCAGTCGCGTCACATGACCAACGCCAGCGAATCAGGAAGGTGGATGTCACAGTGACGTTGTCCAATGACGACGCCAGCTAGAGCTCAGCACAGCGTATCCGTGTATTCTCAATGTTTACACAGCACCGGACCAGACACGATCTGGATTGAATACGTGGACCCTGGCGGATTCCCGTTTCCCGGCGTTTCCAGGCGTTTTAATGTAAACGGACAGTGCATCCGCGAAGAAAACGAGACAGATACGGTCTAATGTAAACTTGGCCTCAATGTCTGTGTGGGAGTGACAGGTTGCTTGAATGGCAAACGTATTCCAGTCTGTGTGTTTGAATTGGTCCTGTAGCACAGAGTCTGTCCCCTCTGGTCACACTTTTATTGTCTTTATTATGGGTTTCACACGTTGGATGAGTGGTGAGTACTTAGGGGTGAGAAACAGAGAAAGGTGATCTGACTGTCCTATAGAGATCTTGCATGTGACGTCACAGCCGATCCAGATTGTGACAGACACCATCGTGTCGGTCAAACGCCATATTCCGCCTTCTACTTCTACTTCTGGTTCTACTTCTGCTTTTACTTCTACCTTTTCTTCTGGAAAACCCTACTATATACAATTCTACTACAACGGCTGCGGCTACAAGCTCTCCCTATCTGTGCACGTTTTTTATGTTTTTTGTGTACGTTTTTGCGTGTTGTTCGTCTGTACCAGACTTCAATATCCACTACAAACATATGGACTTACTGGACATTGGTTTCCAGCAGAAAATGACGGTTTGTAGCGATTTCCATCGCATGCACAACATTCCGGACGAGAAAAAAAAAAAAACATTCCGGACGAGACCAGATTGCGAGACCAGCGGGGTCTCCGTGGATTGTTATCGGAAGCAAAGCGAAGGAGGCAGCGCCGGGAGCCGAAGCAAAAGCGAGGCTACAGGCAGAGCCGGCCTGTTGACTAAGCTCAGAAAACAGCCACTCAAATCTCCACTGCCAAGCCTCTACCTCTCCAACGCCAGATCCATGTAAACCACACGGATGATTTGGAATTACCTTATTCTATTCTATAATCGGCTGGACTTACCCATCCAGTGAGGATCATTTTCTTGTTTACAAGATGCCACATCTGAGTCGCTGACAAATCCTGAATTTCTGTAAAGATAACTGTCCAGAGATTTATAAGCACGCAGTGCTTCACCACTGAACAGCGAGGGAAAGTTGATGAGGTAATCATACACGTCCGGGTATTCCGCTGGCAGTTCAAAATCCGGTCGTGCAAACTCCGTCCGGAAAGCCATAAGGGTCACAAATCTGTAGATCGTTTATTTTAGACATATATCTAGTTATCTGTTCATTAGAAAAATGAGCCGTGTAGTCCGTCGGTTGAAATTGATCCATTCTGTACACGAGTGCAGCAGTATTCAGCTGTGTTTTTGACCGACACGATGGCGGTTGTGTACTTTCCGGTCACGTGACTGCAAGATCTCTATATGGGGGAGGGTGTAACTTTAAGCTCCAGCTATGTTGGAGTAAACATGATCCAGTGTCTTATTTCCTCGTGTGGCAGGTAACATGTTGATGTAATCTGGGAAGTACTGTCTTCAAGTTGGAGTGATTAAAGTCACCCACAAAAATAAAGGCAGCCTCAGGGTGCATTTCCTGCTGCTTGCTAATGGCTGTCTGGAATACTATTGTTTAGCCATGTCTCTGTAAAGATCATGACATTGGAGTCCATAATCCGTTTATTGTTGGTGATGCAGAGTTGTAGTTCATCTATTTTGTTCACCAGAGACTGGACATTAGCAAGGAAAATGCTGGGTAAAGGGAGCCGATGCGGTGTTAGCCTTAGCTTAGCTCGTAGTCCCCCTCGCTTACCCCGCCTTTGTTTATGGTCCCGACACCGTCTGTGAGCACTTCCGCCCAGCTGGAAGGAGTGAGCAGCCTCCAGTGTTCTGGAGATCTCCAGGATGAGTTGAAGATTGGCGATAAAACTGTCAGAACTTCGTGATCCAAAGTCCAAGAGCTCCTGTCTGCTGTAAGATGTTAAAGCAGTGCCGTACTGAATGAACAGTCCAGTAAGGAGCAGATAAAACACTGCTAATTCGCAAAATCTGGAGAGACGCTGAGCCTCACATTGTTCACACGCCACCATCTTGGTCAAATAACATCACTACTTATAGTCATGATTGGCAGTGGCATTTACAACATCTAAGGGCTGTCCTGAGGCCACTGAGGTGCACTGGGCTCACAGCAAACCCAAAGAAGTGTACAGTTGGATGAGTGGAAGTGCGGTATCTGGGCTTCCATTTCGGTCATGGGCAGGTACATCCTCAAATTGATAAGACTGCAGTAATTGTGGCCTGCCCGAGACCAGAGACCAAAAAGGGAGTGAGGCACTTCCTGGGACTGGCTGGCTATTACAGGAGGTTTGTGCCTAATTTTTCCGAATGTCACCAGTCCATTGACTGACCTCACTCAAAGGAGGAACCAGATCCGGTCCAGTGGTCAGATCTGTACAAACAGGCTTTTGCTCAAATTAAAGTGGTTTTGTGTGGGGGCCTGCTGTTGCATTCACCTGACTTTTCTCTCCATTTTGTTTTCCACACCAGCGCATCAGAAGGAGGGCTGGGGGCAGTTTTGTCCCAGGTTGTGGAGGGGGAGGAGTGCCCGGTGCTGTACATCAGCCATAAGCTCTCAATGCAAGCACTGAAGTACAGCACCACAGAGGAGGAGTGTTTGGCCACCAAGTGGGCAGTCCTCACTCTCCAGTATTACCTGCTAGGGTGCTCTCTGTTCCGATCATACCCCGCTCCAGTGGCTCCACCACATGAAGGATGCCAACGCGTGGATCAACTGTTGGTATTTGGCCCTTCAGCCCTTCAAATTTGAGGTAGTCCACAGGCCGGGGCCAGGGGCACAGGTTGTAGCGGCAGATTACCTCTACCACCGGGGGGGGGGGGGGGGTGTCAGC
Organism: Neoarius graeffei; assembly: GCF_027579695.1. NCBI lineage: Eukaryota > Metazoa > Chordata > Actinopteri > Siluriformes > Ariidae > Neoarius > Neoarius graeffei. Next base: position 37,736,862 of record NC_083576.1, on the reverse strand, counting down.
TGCAGGCTGGATGGCTCCCCAGCCTGAGTTGGGTGGTGGGTGTATGTGGCAGCAAGGGTGTGGTTGAGCATCAGCTGTGAACAGCGAGGAGTCAGGTTGAACCAGTAGGTAACGTGATGAGTTACACCTGTGTCTAATTACTGGCTGCTATTAATGTGCATCTCTATGTGTCTTTCAGGGTTAGCCAGTAATGAGAGAGAGAGAGAGAGAACTGTGTGACCCCACGTGTGTGTGTGCTAGATCACTGTAAAGTGAAAGTAGAGAATAAAACACACCTGTTCTGAAGCCTGCCTCCCAGTTCTACATTATCCCACCTCAGAGAACCGTTACACTTGCATATTTTTATTTGTAGATGTGTCCATATTATATAAAGAACATTACACAGTGGCATGAAGATATGAAATTTATCTTCTCGTGTTGAAAAAGATATAAACATTCACTACTCAAAGATAAACTTCATATCTTCACACAACAATGTAATATCCTCCATTATTATATAGGCACTAGTGTTTTACTGGGAAATACACCACTTGTATTTTTCATACGAACTACATCCGGGACCTGAATGACATTTTCTATATCTTCACTAGTCAGGATTTCGGTGCCATCAGAGTTGACTTCTTTGTAACTGAATTTTTCAAAATGAAAACTGTTTTGATGAACTTGCCTAGTTTTTGTTTATGGATGGGTCTATATAATAAGAACATGTTAGCTTGAAGATATGAAGTTTATCTTCTTGTATTAAAAAAAAATTTCTTTCATTCATTGTGCTCACTCGTGAACTATTTTCACCACTCAAAGGTAAACTTCATATCTTCCCACCACTGTGGAATATCCTCTATATGTACAGTGGTGCTTGAAAGTTTATGAACACTTGAGAATTTTCTATATTTCTGCATACAACTTAAAACATCATTCAATTTTCATACAAGTCCAAAAAGTAGACAAAGATAACCCAATTAAACAAATGAGACAATTATTATACTTTGTCATGTATTTATTGAGGAAAATGATTCAATATTTCATATCTTTGAGTGGCAAAAGTATATAAACCTCTAGGATTAGCAGTTAAGTTGAAGGTGAAATTAGAGTCTGGTGTTTGCCAATCAATAGTGACTGGGCACCTTGTTTTATTGAAAGAACAGGGATCAATCAAAGTCTGATCTTCACAACACATGCTTTTTGGAAGTGCATCATGGCACGGACAAAAGAGATTTCTGAACTTCAGAAAGAGAGTTGTTGATGCTCATCAGGCTGGTTACAAAACCATCTCTAAAGAGTCTGGACTCCACCAATCCACAGTCAGACAGACTGTGTACAAATCAAGGAAACTGAAGACCATTGCAAAGGTTCACATAAATCTACGTTCAGTACTTGTGTGAAAGTCTATGTTTTAGGTCATATTTATGCAGAAATACAGAAAATTCTAAAGAGTTCACAAACTTTCAAGCACCACTGTGTGTGCGCACACATTTTTTTCCTCCTTCTTATTGGGTTAAAATGGAGTGTTTAAATGTCGGTCTCTTTCTCGTCACATACACAATTGTTCAATAACTTATTGAGCATTCAAGAGTTAATTAATTATTAAACTTTGATATTCATACTGCTTTCAAATGTGGACTAAATAATTTTGACCTGGCCCACCTACTGCCTCAAGATTAGTCCCATGCCATAATCTGAACTCCAAATGGAGATTCAGGATAAACCTGAAAACTCAAGAATAAATGATTCTAACAGAAAATATCAAGTATAATGCTGCTAATGAATTCATCAAGAACTTCTCTGAATCTTTAAAAAAAAAAAAGGCCTCTACCCCATAAACACTGTGGCAGCATGGTGGCACAGCCATCCCCATTTCAATCCTAAGCTCAAGTTAATGTCTGTAATTCAGTTTCACGTGTTCTCCCCATGTTCACATGGGTTAATTCTGGGTTTTCTTGTGTCTTTACACTGCCCAAGAAACATGCATATAGGCAGCTTGGTGATGCCAGCTATGAATAAGTGTGTGAATGAGTGTGTGCCTGGTACTCAGTGATGGACTGGCATTTAATGTAGGATAAATTCTTTCACCTTCTGCCCAGTGTTGCACAATAACCTAACTTTGGCAGTAACTTAAAAAAATTGAATGTCTGACCTTTGCAGATGTATTTTCCATACTTGCTGTAGGTTATGTTTGTTTTGAAATTTTTTTCTTGTTGGCCAGTTTGGATCACCGCCATTTCTACCATGTGTGTCAAGTACACTGTAATAGGCCCTGAAAGTGCCCGTTTTCTCATGGGAATGCTTTTGAGTTCATGACATTATCAAGGCCCCTCTTAACTGTCACCACACTTTCTCATTCATGGTATATCAAAATCAAAAATCAAAGTCCTTCCCACGCCGCTTACAGTACCTGGTATTCCTAGGCAGTCTCCCACTCAAGTACTAACCAGGCCCAACCTGTATGGTGGCGCATCGGGCGGCGCCGATCTCCGTTTCCATAGCCCTCGGCCTCTCGCCTATTACATAGCTAGGGTTACAGTGGGGGGCTAGTCCTCTGGTAACCACGAGAGTTTGACTCCCCATGCACATCTGTATTGCAGCATGCCTTGCCAGATGATAGTAGGTACCATTTTTATGATGGTCTTTGGTATGACCCGACCGTGAATAGAACTCACGATCTCCCGATCGAGAGGCGGACACGCTACCACTAGGCCCCTAGTCGGTCATTCATGGTATATGCCCAGTCATAATTTTACTGTTTCTCTTTATCAAGATTATCTAATAACTTCCCAATAGCTTATACAAATCTATTTAGAAATGCATTCTTCCTGCAAACAACTCAAGGACCCTTTTTTTTCCTTCACAGGAGCTATTCATGTTTCTCTTATTTCCTCCATTTTGAACTTGTAATTCATTCAAAACAGAAGATATGTGCAAAATATGTAGTACTTATAGGACAACTGGTGGAAATGTTGGTTCATTTTAGGAAGTGTCACTAAATTTCAGGCCAAAGAATATTTTGTGATTTCAGGTCTTCACTAAATATCAAAATAGGTCAAATTTGACTAAGAGTATGTAAGGGTTCAATATGTTATTGGAGGCACAAGTGTAATATTTACTTTATAAAGCATCTTGTCATTTTACTAACACTAAGATGAGAGGTTCACACACTGTATAATTTCTTTAATATATTGTTTAATGTCTATGCATGTGTAATTGTATGCATAATTGCAATGAAATTAAGAAATAAAGTGCTACAATATTTCCTGTTTATGGACTTTTGGATTTTTCCAGCTAGAATTTACCTAAAGAAAGTAGCTGCATAACACACTTGTAACTTACCAATTATTTGGGTTAAGTCTACATCTAGTCTCTCTCTGTAACCAAAGTCGGGGTCCAGTCCATTCCGGTGAAGAACCACCTGAGCCACACACTCTTCGATCACCTTGTAGTATTGTGGTCTAAGAGAAACACACATTTGCACATTCATAAAACTTCATCTTGTAAAACTAACCTTTTAATAATATTCCATGCCACTGAAACAATTCCATGAAATCAGTAATGAAATCAGTAATAACAAAGCATGAAGCTACATATTGATTTGACTACGAGATTTGACAATGCTGGGCCTGCATGGCTGAGAGTGAACAAGTACTGGATTATCTGCTGCCACAGCACATAGTATGTGACCTTTTCTGAGTCAGATTGTATGATCAATTTTAATTTATAGTAACACTTAGCAAATACAATGTTATCTTAAGCCAAGGTACAGAAAGTGAATAATTACAGTGTGATCCATAAGTATTTGGGCAGTGACAATTTTCACTGCCCAAAATGCTCAATGGTTGAAATAAGATTCAAGCCATCAACCTGTATGCCCTACCAGTCATCAGATACCCAGTAATCTGGCCACAAGAGGAGATAGATGCAGCTGATGTCAAGACAGGAAAACTCTTCACAATGTATGAAGGGTTCCACCCCAAGTCCAGCACCCTGAGACTCTACAAGCCATGGAAACAGGGAGGATGAGGATTTGTGAGTGTCAGAACCACGATCTAGTATGAAACCAGGAGCATCCATGAATACATCAGAAAGATGGCCCCCTGGGATGAACTAGTAAGAGAATGCCTCAGGCAGCAAAAGACAGAGGGTGATGAGGATGAAGAGGAAAAATCATCAAAGACAAAGCCCCTCCATGGCATGCATCATCAGAGAGAGATAGAGGAATTGGCTGGTATCAAGAAGTCTTACCAGTGGCTAGAGAATGTAGGCTTGAAGGACAGCACAGAGGCTCTGATCATGGCAGCACAAGAACAGACCCTCAGCACTCAGTCAATAGAGGCAGGTGCCTACCACAGTAGACAGGATCCAAGGTGAAGGCTGTGCAAGGATGCCCCTGAGACAGTCTAGCACATAGTAGCAGGGTGTAAGATGCAAGCTGGGACAGCATACACTGACTTGCATAACCAAGTGGCTGGGACAGTGTATAGGAACATCTGTGCTGAGTATGGACCAGAAGTCCCCAAATCCCAATAGTACAGTGTCTTGCAAAAGTCTTCATATCCTTTGGTGTTTGTCCTGTTTTGCTGCATGACAAGCTGGAATTAAAATGGATTTTTCAGGGGTTAGCACCATTTGATTTACACAACATGCCTACCATTTTAAAAGGTGCAAACTGTTTTTTTTTTTATTGTGACACAAACAATAATTAAGATGGAAAAAAAAAACAGAAATCTGGAGTGTGCAGAAGTATTCACCCCCTTTCATATGAAACCCCTAAATAAGAGCTGGTCCAATCAATTCACTTCATAAGTCACAATTAGTTGATTAAGATCCACCTGTGTGCAATCAAAGTGTCACATGATCTGTCACATGATGCCTGTATAAAGCAACCTGTTCTGGAAGGATGCTGATTCTGCAACACCACTAAGCAAGCAACATGAAAACCAAGGAGCACTCCATACAGGTCAGACACAAAGTTGTGGGGAAGTACAGATCAGGGCTGGGGTATAAAATAATATACCAAACTTTGAATATCCCACAAAGTAACATTAAATCCATTATAGCAAAATGGAAAGAATATGGCACCTGACAAAAGAAGGCCACCCACCAAAACTCACAGACTAGGCAAGGAGGGCATTAATCAGAGACGCAACAAAGACACCAATGATAACACTGAAGGAGCTCCATAGATCGACAGTGGAGATGGGAGTATCTGTCCATAGAACCACTCTAAGCTGTACACTCTACAAAACAGGGTTTTATGGAAGCATGGCCAGAAAAAAAGCCATTGCTTCAAGAAAAAAAAGAAGAAAGCACATTGGAAGTTTGCCCAACAGGATGTGGCAAACACAAACACATGGAAGATGATTCCCTGGTCAGATGAGACTAAAATTGAACTTTTTAGCCATCATGGGAAACGCCACGTGTGGCGCAAACCCAACACTTCCCATCACCCTGAGAACACCATTCAAACAGTGAAGCATGGTGGTGGCAGCATCATGCTGTGGGGATGGTTTTCATCTGCAGTGACAGGAAAGCTGGTCAAGATTGAAGGAAAAGATGGCTAGCACTAAATACAGAGCAATTCTGGAGGAAAACCTGTTTGAGTCAGCCAGAGGTTTGAGACTGGGACGAAGGTTCACATTCCAGCAGGACAATGACCCTAAACATACTGCTAAAGCTACACTGGAGTGGTTTAAAGGGAAACATTTAAATATCTTGGAATGGCTTAGTCAAAACCCAGACCTCAATCCAATTGAGAATCTGTGGCATAACTTGAACATTGCTGTACACCAATGCAACCCATCTAATGTTAAGGAGTTGGAGCAGTTTTCCCTTGAAGAATGGGCAAAAATCCCAGTGGCTGGATGTGCTAAGCTAATAGAGACATACCCCAAGAGACTTGTAACTGTAACTGTAGCAAAAGGTGGCTCTACAAAGTATTGGCTTTGGGAGATAAATACCTATGCACACTCAGGATTTTTGTTTTTTCATCTTAATTATTAGTGTCACAATGAAAAAAAATGCACCTTTAAAGTGGTAGGCATGTTGTGTAAATCAAAATGGTGCTAACCCCTGAAAAATCAATTTTAATTCCAGGTTGTAATGCAACAAAAAAAAAGAAAAGAGAAACACCAAGGAAACACCATACCACCAACATTGGTTGAGAACAGCTAAGATACTGTGGAGCTTCAAGCTCCAGACTAACAAGCAGGTGCTGGCTAACCAACTAGACATAGCAGTGGTATACAAGGAGCAGAAGTGTCTACCTGTGACAGATGTGGCAATCCCAGCTGACAGTAACATCAAGCAGAAGGAGCACAAGAAGATTGAGAAGTACCAGGGACTGAAAGAACAACTGGAACAGATGTGGAAGGTAAAGTCCAAAGTGGTCCCAATAGTGACAGGAGCATTAGTGACTGTGAACCCCAAACTGGGAGAGTGGATACAAAAGGAAACCGCTTTGCCAGTTGGATGAGTAGGAGGATGGTGAGAGGAAGTAACACATCTGTGCTGTGCTCTTACCCCTTTTCAACCAACATGAAACGGGTTCCATTCTTGTTTGCGGACCAAATTTTGAACCGTTTAGAACATTTCAAACAAAAATAAATTGGTTTGGAACCTGAAAACTTGGTTCCCACCTGGAACCAAAATATATCTGTTTTTTGTTTTTTCCCCCCCAGTGTGAACTGTGACAACATCATTGGGCATATCATTAGTTTGGAGAGGAAACAGAGTGCAGCAATGGAGAACGCAATGGAAAAGCATACATAGTCAGAAAAAATTAACCGAAAACAAACATCTGCAATAACGGAATAAAAGCTTGTAGATAATCGATGGACACCGTCATCGTGCTACTACTGATTACTACTGCAATGCCCTCCATTCATGACGCATCCTTGATTTCAAGAGTTCTGTTCAAAATTGGTGAAAATGTGGGCTGGTTCGCTAACTGCGAAGGCAAATCAAGTTTATTTATATAGCACCATTCACATATATTTATAAATCAAAGTGCTTTACAAATAAGCAGAAATTAGCAGAATACGAGAAAATGTATCAAAACCATTAAAAGAAATAAAATAAACTACATTATTATACATACAGGACATTTTTTCCATATAATACAAATATGTATTCTATTCCCTTGACAACATGACGTCACACGCCAGAGATGTAAAACTTCTATGTTAGCGAGTGACAGTGAGAATTTGTAAACATATATTTACAAATATTTGTTTACAATATTTACAAATATTGTAAACAATATTTACAAATATACAAAGCCTGGTTTGCTTCGTTAAAAACCAAAGACTTTGAGCAAGCCTCAATGCCAGGCATTGCCCGAATGCCCAATTTGCCCAACCAAGATGCTCGGGCAGAAATATTTTAGCGAGTTAGACCCATTCGGGCACACCTATGGTTGGCTTCTTTAAGCACAAAAATTATTTTCGAGCGAGTACATTACAAAAAACAAAACGTGTTGACCAGCATCTTCGCCTCCCCTGTGATCGTCATTTTGTTTTTTTCTTCCCAATTGTTAATGCCGATTCTGACTGGCTCGCTTCAGGTGCACGTGTGCATTTGTGCTTTTCATCACTACGAGTGGTCGCTGGTGCCCTCTACGTTTTCCCGGGTTGACTTCAGGACGTCCACATATACTGTATATGTTAAAAAAAGCTAGTGGTAAGTACATTCAACAAAGGAAAGGACATGCTTTTGTGTCTCAAATAGTAAACCACATCCCCCGCAGTAAATATATATCATTTACATAGTGAATTATCCCATAGATAAATTATATCTTACCCCATTTGACATTGGCCCATCATGCATGTGAAAGTGAGGAGGACAGGTTGTTTAATTTCCTCCTAAATGCAATGGCAAACTGAATGATAAGACAGTACTGCAGTACAGACTCCTGTTTTATAATGTTTTTAGTTTTATAATTCATCTTTGCAATATTGCTAGTCATTGTTATAGGCAAAACAAAGTGTATTTTGTGTCCTAAACTCTATATAAAAAGACGTATTAAGTACTAGTACCATACTTAAGTCTTACATATATGATATTGATTTTTGTTTCATGTTTTCAGGGCTTGTCTTGTTCTTCTGTTGCAGAAATAAATGTTGTTTTTAAAAGTAAATTTTTTTTAAAAGACGTACTTTTGTCTAAATAACTCAATTATATCCCTAGAAAACATCAGTATTGCCTTGAACCGTGTACTTTAAAACTTGCCGAAATACCGCAAAATTTTAGAGCAAAAGGAAATTCAAGGGGGGCAAAAATATTTTGAGTCCATTTGCCCTGCAGGGCAAAAGGTGTCAAAAGTTCACGCTGAGGCCTGTTGAGAGAATTTTGGCTGCCAGGTAGCTGTCAACACTGATTTTAAAAGTAACTAAGTAAATTACGCAGAGAAAAATAAATAAATAAATAAATAGTAATAATAATAGGCTTGACTGCGCGAACGCTGGCCTTCGCCAACACTACACCGGCTTGGAAGGTAACAGGACTGCCACGCTAACAGCACCGAGTCATGGCTAAGCTAGCTTTGGCCTTCACTAACACTCCTGCTCAATGCTACATCGGCTGGAAGGTCACTGGACTGTTGCGCTAACAGCACCGAGTTACGGGTAAACTCACAATGGCCTTCACTAACGTGACTGCTCAATGCTACACCAGCTAGAAGTTAACTGGTCTGTCACACTAACAGCACCGAGTCGCGGGTAAGCTCGTGTTGGTCTTTACTAACGCTACTGCTCAATCCTACACCAGCTGGAAGGAAACTGGACTGCTGCACTAACGGCACGAGTCACGGGTAAGCTCGTGTTGGCCTTCGCTAACGCTACTAGTCAATGCTACACCAGCTGGAAGGTAACTGGACTGCTGCACTAACAGCACGAGTCACGGATAAGCTCGTGTTGGCCTTCGCTAACACTACTGGTCAATGCTACACCAGCTGGAAGGTAACTGGACTGTCGTGCTAACAGCACCGAGTCACGGGTAAGCTCACATTGGCCTTCGAGAATGCTGATATGAAGAGTGTGAGACTGTATTATAATAATAATAATATTGGCTGGCTTTTTTTTTCGTGGTCTATCAGATATATTCCATTCAGCTAGCATGATACTGATCTCGTTCAATATCATGCTAGCTGAATGGAATATATCTGATAGACCACAAAAAAAGCCAGCCAATATTATTTAAATATACATCATTAAAAGAAAGTAATACAATGACAAGATCTCATCTCATTATCTCTAGCTGCTTTATCCTGTTCTACAGGGTCGCAGGCAAGCTGGAGCCTATCCCAGCTGACTACGGGCGAAAGGCGGGGTACACCCTGGACAAGTCGTCAGGTCATCACAGGGCTGACACATAGACACAGACAACCATTCACACTCACATTCACACCTATGGTCAATTTAGAGTCACCAGTTAACCTAACCTGCATGTCTTTGGGGGAAACCGGAGCACCCGGAGGAAACCACGCGGACAACATGCAAACTCCGCACAGAAAGGCCCTCGCCGGCCACGGGGCTTGAACCCGGACCTTCTTGCTGTGAGGCAACAGCGCTAACCACTACACCACCATGCCGCCCTGACAAGATCAGTAATATAATTAAAATAAAATACATAAAATGCTATAAGAATAAGTACAAGTTTTTATGCTCAATCATAAGCACAAGAATTTTTTTTAAATCTGGATTTAAAAATTGCTACACTTGGGGAACATGTAAGGTCTTCTGGAAGTTTGTACTAATTACAGGCAGCATAGCGGCAAAATGCTGCTTCACTAAGTATGAGCTGACCAGAGTACAATGAAGAGCCCTACTTGGTTTGTGTTCTTTAAACATATCTGAAATATATTCAGGCCCTTAACCATTCAGTGATTTATATAATAGTAGCAGCACTGTAAAATCTATTCTGTAACTAACTGGAAGCCAATGTAAAGATTTTAGTAGTGGAGTAATGTGCCCTGTTCTCTTGGCCCCGGATAAAACTTTTGCAGCAGCATTCTGAATGAGCTGCAGCTATTTTTTTTATTTTTTGGAAGTTCAATTAAGAAACCATTACAATAGTCTACCCTACTGGAAATAAATGCATGGATGAGCTTCTGTTGGTCTTTTTGGGACACCAAACCTTTGATTCGGGCTATATTTCTAAGATGATAGAATGCTGTTTATGTAATTCCTTTGATATGGCTGGTAAAAGAGATATCTGAGTCTATGAGAATACCAAGACTATGAGCTTGACCTTTAGTTTTTAGAACCTGAGAATCAAGGTGTTTCCTAAAATTAACCTTTTTTTTAAATTTCATCATATCTGTTGTGTCCTTATTCAATTGTAGGAAATTTTGGCTCATCCAATTCTTGATTTGCTCTCAACATTGACACAGTGAGTCTATTGGGCTGTAGTCAACTGGTGAGAGAGCCAGATATTTCTGAATATTATCTGCAGAACTATGGTAGTTAATGTTAGTGTTTTGTAGAATTTGGCCCAACAGCAGCATGTAAAGATTGAACAGAAGACGTCTGAGGACTGATCCCTGGGGATCCCACTTGTCAGAGCCACGCTATCATATTCATAACTGCCAATGGTGACAAAGCAGCTCCAGTCTTCTAAATAAGACCTGAACCAAGGCCCACTGTTGTAAAATTATAACATTACCTTTACCTCTCCTAAAAATACACCTGTGATTTTTTTTAAAGAACACATTTACAGTGTCAATGAGTCCTATTGTTTAGCTGTGCAATGCTACTGTATTGTGTGTGTGTGTGTGTGTGTGTGTGTGCGCGCGCGTGTAATATGATTAGATTAGATTGAACTTTATTGATCTCTTTGGGCGGGTTCCCTCAGGGAAATTAAAATTTCAGCAGCATCATTACAGGATAAACAGAGAATAGAAAATAGAGAAAAACTTCTTGATAAATTAAATTATGTATTTACATATACAAATATAAAAAAAGAATAAGATATGGGGAAAAAAGAAAAGAAAAATAGCCAGCAGGAGAGGTATTGCACATTATATTGCACATTGTCCAGTATTGCTTATTGTTAGGCTAGGCTACTGCTCCTTCCCTTCCCGTCCTCCTGTTACCCCCCCCCCCCCCCCCAGAGAGGAGTTGTACAGTCTGATGGTGTGAGGGACAAAGGAGTTTAAGTCTGTTAGTCCTGTACTTGGGAAGGAGCATTCTGTCACTGAACAGGCTCCTATGGTTGCTGATGACAGTGTGCAGAGGGTGACTGTCTGTGCACTGCCTGGATTGACTACAAGAAAGCCTATGACTCAATGCCACACACATGGATACTGGAATGTCTGGAACTGTATAAGATCAACAGGAACCTAAGGACCTTCATCCAGAACTCAATGGAAATGTGGAAGACAACCCTAGAGGCCAACTCAAAACCCATTGCCCAAGTCAACATCAAGTGCGGCATATACCAAGGAGATGCGCTATCACCACTGCTGTTCTGCATAGGCCTGAACCCCCTCAGTCGGATCATCACAAAGAGCGGTTACGGGTACCGATTCCGTAGTGGGGCAACAATCAGCCACCTGCTCTACATGGATGACATCAGGCTGTATGCCAGGAATGAGCGAGAAATAGACTCGCTGATCCACACCACCCGGATCTACAGCGATGACATAGGGATGTCATTCGGATTGGACAAGTGTGGCCGGATGGTCTCAAAGAGAGGCAAGATGATCCGGACTGAGGGGATTGACCTACCAGAGGGCAACATAGGTGATATCCAAGACAGCTACAAGTACCTTGGCATCCCACAGGCTAATGGAAACCATGAAGAGGCCACAAGGAAGTCAACCACAGCCAAATACCTCCAGAGAGTAAGGCAGGTCCTGAAAAGTCAGCTGAATGGTAAGAACAAGGTCCGAGCCATCAACATGTACGCACTACCAGTCATCAGATACCCCGCTGGTATCATAAACTGGCCAAAGGAGGAGATAGAAGCCACAGATATCAAGACTAGAAAGCTCCTCACCATGCATGGAGGGTTCCACCCCAAGTCCAGCACCCTGAGACTATACACTAAGCGGAAAGAGGGAGGCCGAGGGCTAGTGAGCATCAAGACCACGGTCCAGGATGAAACATCGAAAATCCGAGAATACATCAGAAAGATGGCCCCAAAGGATGAACTGCTAAGTGAATGTCTCAGGCAGCAGAACCCTGGTGAGAGTGCAGAGGAGGAGGAGGAACAGACAACCTGGAGGGACAAACCCCTACATGGCATGTACCACCGTCAGATAGAGGAAGTGGCTGATATCAAGAAATCCTACCAGTGGCTGGATAGTGCAGGACTGACAGACAGCACAGAGGCACTAATCATGGCAGCACAAGAACAGGCCATAAGCACAAGAGCCATAGAGGCCAGGATCTACCAGAGTAGGTCAGACCCAAGATGCAGACTGTGCAAAGAAGCCCCTGAAACAGTCCAGCACATAGTAGCAGGGTGTAAGATGCTAGCTGGATCAGCGTACATGGAGAGGCACAACCAAGTGGCTGGGATAGTATACAGGAACATCTGCAACCAGTATGGAATAGAAGTACCCAAGTCCCAATGGGCCATACCACAGAAGGTGGCTGAGAACAACAGGGCCAAGGTTCTGTGGGACTTCAGCTTCCAGACTGACAAACAGATCCTGGCTAACCAACCAGACATAGTGGTGGTGGACAAAGAGCAGAAGAGGGTGGTGGTGATAGATGTGGTGATCCCAGCTGACGCCAACATCAGGAAGAAGGAACATGAGAAACTTGAGAAGTATCAAGGGTTGAAAGAGCAGCTGGAACGGATGTGGAAGGTCAAGGGTTGCGTGGTCCCTGTGGTAGTGGGGGCACTTGGGGCAGTAACCCCCAAACTGGGAGAGTGGCTCCAGCAAATCCCAAGAACAACATCTGAAGCCTCAGTCCAGAAGAGCGCAGTCCTAGGAACATCGAAGATACTGCGCAGAACCCTCAAACTCCCAGGCCTCTGGTAGAGGACCCGAGCTTGAGGATGACATGGATACCACCCCCCCGCCGGGGGTGAGAAGGAGATTCTTTATACACATATATATACACATACATACATACATACACACACACACTGCCAAAAGGCAGAGCTCCCAATGAGTGTAAAATGTGTTCATAAATAATCCCACATTATTTTCTTATAAATCAAATTATAAAATAAGTGCTGGATAAAAACCCATCGAGCTTATGTAAATAAAGATACAGATTTCATTGTCTGGTGGTCAAGTGTTGATGAGATACGTTGCCTTGTACTTATGACTGGGTACCCTACAGTCGCAAAAGCCATCAAAACGCAGGTCAAGGCATTACCATATTCTCTTAAGCATGGAGCTCCGCTCTGCTATAAATTCACACTTGGCTTTGAGCTGTCACTCACCTTAGTCCATATTAACTACTGTGGCACATTACATGTCTTTACCTGTATTCACACACACAATAAATAAATAGACTTTATAGCTAGTATGGAGGCGGCACGGTGGTGTAGTGGTTAGCGCTGTCGCCTCACAGCAAGAAGGTCCTGGGTTCGAGCCCCGGGGCCGGCGAGGGCCTTTCTGTGTGGAGTTTACATGTTCTCCCCGTGTCCGCATGGGTTTCCTCCGGGTGCTCCGGTATCCCCCACAGTCCAAAGACATGCAGGTTAGGTTAACTGGTGACTCTAAATTGACCGTAGGTGTGAATGTGAGTGTGAATGGTTGTCTGTGTCTATGTGTCAGCCCTGTGATGACCTGGCGACTTGTCCAGGGTGTACCCCGCCTTTCGCCCGTAGTCAGCTGGGATAGGCTCCAGCTTGCCTGCGACCCTGTAGAAGGATAAAGCGGCTAGAGATAATGAGATGAGATGAGATGAGCTAGTATGGACACACACACATGCCTGGCTATCATGGCCTGTACAGAGACCATTTCCAAAGCAGGCTTGTGTACGACATACATTTCCAAACCAGGTTTATCCGTGAAATAATTCAATGACTGTGCCTGTATTATATCGCATAAAAGTTCGTATTCTTTACAACAAACACATTCAATTTCAGTCTTCTACTTGGCAATACATTCCACATTGGCACCAGATAGCTGCCAAACCCTTTGACCTGCCTTCCTGACTTTGCACTTGCAAAGCACCACAATTTCATCATTAGAATAATCTGATGAAATCATTTACCAGATGCGGATTGTCCTTTTTCCAAGGTTCATACAGATATCCAGTTTCTCTGTTATCCATACTGACTTGAAGATAACTCTTTTTCTTCTGACTAAATCCAGGCTAACAAGCATGTTTACACTGGCTACACTTAAGTTCCGGTACCTGGTTATCACAGACTTGTCGTCACATCCTGGGTACCATATTGGTTGCCCATGTGCAATAAAGCCTGATGTGCCTTTGGACTTTTAAGCACTTAAAAGCTACTTACCATAGCTAACCAGGTGTTTGCATTTGTGTGCATTATTATAATTAGAGCTTGCCTTGTACTATCGATATCAATCATGTTTAAATGCTGTACAGATACCCTTTAATTGGCAATTTCTGAGGCTGGTAACTCGAATGAACTAATCCTCTACAGCAGGGGCAAGTCTTGGTCTTCCTTTCCTGGGACGGTCCTCATGATAGCCAGTTTCATCATAGCATTTGACAGTTTTTGCAGCAACACTTGAAGATGCATTCAAAGTTCATGCAATTTTCCAGATTGACTGACCTTCATGTTTTAAAGTAGGCAAGAAATTCCCCGAATTAACTTTTAACAAGGCACAACTGTTAATTGAAAAGCATTCTAGGTGACTACCTCATGAAGCTGGTTAAGATAATGCCAATAGTGTGCAAATCTGTTATCAAGGTAAATGGTAGCTACCGTAAAATACCAAATAATAGCCGAGTTCCAATTAACCGCCGAGTTCCCTTTAACGGCCGGGTGTACGCGTGTGTTGTGACAAATAAAGGCCGGTTCCGAATACTCGCCGGGGTCTAAAAAAAAAAAGCGTCCGAACGTTCTATCTAGAATCTTGAGGCCCAGCACTTTTCTGGTTTTCTGGTGTTTAAACGATTTTGCATTGCATAGTTTTCTACCGAAACAATATGAATGAATGAATGAATGAATGAATGCAAAATGAAATTATTTCTATAATACTGTTTACAACATTTTGTTACGTGATGATAAACATGCCATTTCAATGTTATAATCTTGGTCTACCGTAATATTTCTTGAGGAATGCAACTCCGTAACTTTTGACAGATGTCTTAGCCAATTACGTTTGACATGGGTGTGTGGGATATCACTTACGTCATCGAATGAGGAATACCCCTTTGGGGTATTCACCCAACGAAAGCCAGCGTGTGTGGTGACATTGAGGACTGCAGGTTTCCAAGGTTGGACTGCTGCTTCTGTTAAACGACCTAAATTGCCGAATGCATGCGTCAAAGCACACACTGAGTTTTATTAAAGACCTTATACCATTTCACTTGCCCTTACCCATTCGGATCTGGAAGACGCTTTACAAAAAAGGTGAGAGCGTTCTAACATGCATTTCAGTCTGCTCGCGGCCAATCTAATCCAAGGGGCCTTTTCAACAAGTAATCTGTCGTGCAAGTTGGGCAGAAGCACGCGTCAGGCAGGCAACATGTAGGCCTACAAGTCAGTAACCTATTCAACTAACTTTCATCCGAACTTTAAGTTTTCTACGGGGTCGAGCCACCGTACCAACTCACTCGGGGAATAGGCTCATATCGGCCAAATAGGAAGACGTCTTGGAGAGAAACGTGAGAATGCAAGATGACAGTATGTAGCCACTGCAGGTCACTTATTTTTCAGCATAAGAAAAAACCCTTTGGTTTGACACTTCGCACCCTAATTATGTTGCTTCAACGTCGCGCCCTCCATACAATTTCAGATTGACAGACATCGCGAAGCACAAAGGGTGGAGGCTGCATGGGTGAGGGTGATAGCAAGTGACCATAACTTTGCAGAGTAATTAAATCACAGTGCTGCGCACAGACAATGGTGTGGTTTCTTGATTATTTTGTAAAGCATGCACTTAACTAGTCATTAACAGGAAAAGGTGTGTGATTTATCCTTTATCCACCCCGACTGTGCCATGCGAAGATGCATTCTGCGTCTTCAAAATTCCCCGAAGTCGGCACCGTGCTATCTGTAATCTAACTCTAAAGAAACTGTAAGTTATACTGGTTAAAAGTAGGCCTATCTGAGAATGATTTTTTCCCCGTTTTGAGGTAGATTTTGGGGAAGGTGTTTGTGAAGAAGGAATTAATCGCCTGTTCCAAATAGCCGCCTAGTCTCTAATACGCGCCGGGTCTCTTACGCGATTGAGAAAAATAATAGCCCGGGCTATTATTTGGTATTTTACGGTACTTTGAAGAATCTAAAATCTGAAACTTTTTTCACACTTTTTTTTTTTTATTTACCACATAATTCCATATATATGTGGAAAATAGACAAAAGACACAAAAACCTATTTATTCTGGATCTGTATATATTCTGGATTGTATTAGGCCTAGTAGTTATGTGAAATTTGAATTAATAGACACTGCCTGCTCCTATACTTGAGGCTGATGCATATATTGTTACTATTAACATACGTTATCCTATGTGTCATGTGGATTAGCTACCATCTTTCCAGCATGGTATAGATCAGTGTTTCCCAACCACTGTGCCGCAGCACATTAGTGTGCCGTGAGAGATCATCAGGTGTACCGTGGGACATTATCCAATTTCACTTAATTGTTCCGAAAATTATTTATTTACTGCAAATAATTTGTCTTCGTTCGTCTATGCCAGCGACGTATAGTGACCGGCAGAACAATTAAATACTCTTCCAATAGATGGCAGCAGGTAGCTAATTAACCTGTGTATCTACCTGTTGCCATTCAAACAATAGAATTAGTAATGCTTCGGGTGTGACAGAGGTGATAGCGATAGCAGGGATGAGAGTTTTTCTGCTTTTCGGCGGATTTCCTCTTTTTCTGAGTAAAAATCGACCTTTTTGTATTATACCAAATCCGTTGAGATTTTTTTTTTCATTTATTGAGGGGGGTTGGGGTATGTTCCTTCGCGATACTCAAGCGTAATTCATTCCTACGACGATGTTACATGCTTACATTTTCACCATCTTTAGTCTCACTAAGTCTCGTGGTAGAATACGTGTTATCTACAATGTAATTGGACAAAACATCGATGGCGAGAGCATGATAGCCAATCATAACAGTTCTTACAAAAGAGAGGACTGACAAGTTTTTGTCTTTGGCCAAAAAGCTGAAGAAGTCGAAATGATCAAATGAAAATGAGAAGTGACTGTGAACTATAAATAATTGTATAAAGTGTCCATAGACATTATCCCATAAACTTAGCATTCGTTTGATTTAATACACTGAACATGTATATGACAGATAGTCAGTAAATCTGAATTAATGCTGACAGTTTTGAAAACTTAAATATTTCAAAAGACTTCTTGAAGAAATCATATGCAACTAGTGAGGACATAGGGAGAAAAGGTCAGTCACCCTAAGAAATTTTATTTAACATATGAACATTTTGATAATTAATAGAACTTAAGTTTAATGTGAATTTAGTTTGTCATTTTTGTTGATCATAAATTATAACCATACCCTTGAATGTAGAATGTGATTTTATTTTGAATTCAAACAATACTCCTATTGATTTGAAACATATTTTCATGTAAATATATAAAAAAGACAACAGATTTTTTTAATCTACTACAGATCAGATTGCAAGAAAAGTGGTTTGTAAGGCCTTATTTTTCAAAATTTTCCTGGGGGGGTATCCCTGCCAGAACCCCCCCCCCCCCCCCCCATTGGCTTTATGTGTGTGTGTGTGTGTGTGTGTGTGTGTGTGTGTGTGTGTGTGTATATATATATATATATATATATATATATATATATATATATATATATATAGTATATAATGTGTGTCTGTGTGTGTGTGTATATATATATATATATATATATATATATATATATATATATATATATACACATACATACACACACTTTTTTGTGATATTTTTGTTTGGTGGTGTGAGATTGGGAAACACTGGTATACCGTATGTAACTAGAAAGAAGGAAAAGGCTGACCTAGAACTTTCAGACCCCACCAGTGTCGCCAACATATGCCCCCCCGCACTACAGCATCACACTCACTTCTTAGCCTCTGTAAGGAAATGTAGTTCAAATTAAATGGGAAATTAAATCGTAAAACAGAATTATTACATAATCTAAATGGGAACTATTCCATCCACTGAAATTGGTCATAAATAGGTGTCTGTAATAAGACCATAGCAAAACTCCTTTTGCTGCGCAGTCAAAAAGAGTTCTGCTGTAACCCAGCAGAAAGATTAATTTAGTTGAGAGCTTAGGTAACAAAAAGCAAGCAATCCAGGGACCGAAATCATGAGAAAGGACAAACACAGACACAAATCTTAACACACAACATTTATTCCTAAATCTATGAAACAATTAAGATGCAAACACTAACACACCAAAAAACATGAACGGAATGGATGGATTGTGAAAATGAAATTATTAAAGTTCGATATTACCATAAGACTGAGCCAAGGTCTTAACCACTTAGATGCCTGAGACCCAACACAACACAGGGACGATATATTTGAACATCGGAAACAACTTATGCAGAGGAACTTAAAGAGAAACAATCAAAAAGCACCTAGGTAATCACAAATCAATGCATGGAAGTTTGTTACTTGTGTATTTATCTGGAATTATGGGAAAGTTTTGTTTGCTTTAAAAGACAACAACAACAATAATAATAATAATAATGTACTCTTTCATGTAAGGTGATAGCTTTGATTCTCAGCCAGTCAGTAAATCCTATGGACCAAACTACAGACTAGATCAGATCCAATCTGGCAGAAAGAGATACAGCATTCATGTACCTATTCCCCTGGAAAGGTGGTCATCAAAGTGGACAGTTAATTTAGTGGTTCCATTTCATTTCAATTATAGTCATACCACTTCAAAACAACTAATTTAATCTCATACATTAACAAACACTTCCAAGGTTTGAAGGCTGGAAACACATGACAAATTGTCGATGTGATCCTGGGTTGCTGTCTGAAATAGGCCTTTAAGCGTACAAAAGCCACAGCCTAGGCTTCACTACTACATTTTTAAAAAGAGAAAATCTCTCACTATTCGATTTCTCGCTTCTACTTACTCATATAAACACTGTACTTGGGTCAAAATATGTTGTGTTTTGTCAGGACTGGTAACAATAAGGTATTTAGATTTAGAGTTTTTTGTTTTTTAATACAACCCCGATTCCAAAAAAGTTGGGACAAATTGTAAATAAAACCGGAATGCAATGATGTGGAAGTTTCAAAATTCCATATTTGATTCAGAATAGAACATAGATGACATATCAAATGTTTAAACTGAGAAAATGTATCATTTAAAAAGAAAAAATAGGTGATTTTAAATTCCATGACAACAACACATCTCAAAAAAGTTGGGACAAGGCCATGTTTACCACTGTGAGACAGCCATTTTTCTCTTTACAACAGTCTGTAAACGTCTGGGGACTGAGGAGACAAGTTGCTCAAGTTTAGGGATAGGAATGTTAACCCATTCTTGTCTAATGTAGGATTCTAGTTGCTCAACTGTCTTAGGTCTTTTTTTTGTCATATCTTCTGTTTTATGATGCGCCAGATGTTTTCTATGGGTGAAAGATCTGGAATGCAGGCTGGCCAGTTCAGTACCCGGACCCTTCTTCTACGCAGCCATGATGCTGTAATTGATGCAGTATGTGGTTTGGCATTGTCATGTTGGAAAATGCAAGGTCTTCCCCGAAAGAGACGTCGTCTGGATGGGAGCATATGTTGCTCTAGAACCTGGATATACCTTTCAGCATTGATGGTGTCTTTCCAGATGTGTAAGCTGCCCATGCCACATGCACTAATGCAACCCCATACCATCAGAGATGCAGGCTTCTGAACTGAGCGCTGATAACAACTTGGGTCGTCCTTCTTCTCTTTAATCCGAATGACAAGGCGTCCCTGATTTCCATAAAGAACTTCAAATTTTGATTCGTCTGACCACAGAACAGTTTTCCACTTTGCC
Source organism: Neoarius graeffei (assembly GCF_027579695.1). Classification (NCBI taxonomy): domain Eukaryota; kingdom Metazoa; phylum Chordata; class Actinopteri; order Siluriformes; family Ariidae; genus Neoarius; species Neoarius graeffei. Next base: position 37,716,754 of record NC_083576.1, on the reverse strand, counting down.
GGCCCAGGGAAGACGTCTGCACTTCTGGATCATGTTTAGATATGGCTTCTTCTTTGAACTATAGAGTTTTAGCTGGCAACGGCGGATGGCACGGTGAATTGTGTTCACAGATAATGTTCTCTGGAAATATTCCTGAGCCCATTTTGTGATTTCCAATACAGAAGCATGCCTGTATGTGATGCAGTGCCATCTAAGGGCCCGAAGATCACGGGCACCCAGTATGGTTTTCTGGCCTTGACCCTTACGCACAGAGATTCTTCCAGATTCTCTGAATCTTTTGATGATATTATGAACCGTAGATATGTTCAAACTCTTTGCAATTTTACACTGTCGAACTCCTTTTTGATATTGCTCCACTATTTGTCAGCGCAGAATGAGGGGGATTGGTGATCCTCTTCTCATCTTTACTTCTGAGAGCCGCTGCCACTCCAATATGCTCTTTTTATACCCAGTCATGTTAATGACCTATTGCCAATTGACCTAATGAGTTGCAATTTGGTTCTCCAGCTGTTCCTTTTTTGTACCTTTAACTTTTCCAGCCTCTTATTGCCCCTGTCCCAACTTTTTTGAGATGTGTTGCTGTCATGAAATTTCAAAATGTCTCACTTTCTACATTTGATATGTTGTCTATGTTCTATTGTGAATACAATATCAGTTTTTGAGATTTTTAATTTATTGCATTCCGTTTTTATTTACATTTTGTACTTTGTCCCAACTTTTTTGGAATCGGGGTTGTAATATGCTTCAAGAACACCTTGAAATGATTTTGCAAAATAAATTTCAGTCTATATTGGAAATAAAGAGCAGGAAGACCAGAATGTACTTTCAGTGAAAATCAATTGTTCTGGTACAGATTAGAAAAGGGCATTATTTTGAGAAATTATCCTCACCTGATATAGTAGTCATTCCTGATAAGCAGCAAGTGCTGAAGAATAGACAGGAAATAGGACTCTGAGCCAGTATCTTTCACCATGTTGGAAAGAATATGGTAAACCTCATCCATATCAGTGCACAGAGAGTCAAGGAATTGTTTGGGTTGTGCCAAATCATGCAGCATCAGAAGAAAGAAAATCAAGTCATTAATAAAGCAGACGTAGTACATAAAAATTTACAAGTAGGAAAAATAGTCATATTTTCCAGTGATTCAAATTGATGTATGGGCATGACTGTTCAGCCGTTTTCTCAGTGAGCCACAAGGAAATACGAGATCCCATCACAGATCAGGCCATAAACAAGATATACTTTGTATGCTTAAGATTATCATCAAATGACTCATCACCATGATTTTGCATGTTCTCCCCGTGTCCGCGTGGGTTTCCTCCGGGTGCTCCGGTATCCCCCACAGTCCAAAGACATGCAGGTTAGGTTAACTGGTGACTCTAAATTGACCGTAGGTGCGAATGTGAGTGTGAATGGTTGTCTGTGTCTATGTGTCAGCCCTGTGATGACCTGGCGACTTGTCCAGGGTGTACCCCGCCTTTCACCCGTAGTCAGCTGGGATAGGCTCCAGCTTGCCTGCGACCCTGTAGAACAGGATAAAGCGGCTAGAGATAATGAGATGAGACTGAGACTCATCACCATCCCAGGCTTGTCAATATGGTTAACAAAAAGCTCTCCAAAGCAATAAATAAGAACATGAAGCTCAAAACAGCATGTTGTAAACTAAAAGACAGAACAGCGATTGCAAATAAATAAAAATTCACACCAAAATCAAAGCCAGTGTTGAAAATCCACAGGTGTCTGAATGGCCATAATTCTGTCTGTCTGGTTAAACTGTTCTCCCTTATTTTAAAGTCTATTGAGATATACCAACAAAACTAAGAATGAATTGTTCTTGCTGTCAAAAGTCCCAAGTTTTATCTCATCTCATTATCTGTAGCCGCTTTATCCTGTTCTACAGGGTCGCAGGCAAGCTGGAGCCTATCCCAGCTGACTACGGGCGAAAGGCGGGGTACACCCTGGACAAGTCGGCAGGTCATCACAGGGCTGACACATAGACACAAACAACCATTCACACTCACATTCCCAAGTTTTATGATCAAGTTAAATTAAATAAGCACCCCTTTCATAATTTCTAGATGTTTGGTGATAACTGATACTTTACATTAATTGCTTAAAGATTAACAAAATCCAAAAAATAAACTCCTTTATACGGACAGATAATATCCATCCAAGACATTTTCTTTTTTTTAAAAGATTTTTTTTGGGCTTTTTCACCTTTATTGGATAGGACAGTGTAGAGACCGGACAGGAAATGATCGGGAGAGAGAGACGGGGAGGGATCGGGAAGTGACCTCAGGTCGGAATCGAACCCGGGTCCCCAGATTTATGGTATGGCGCCTTAGCCACCTGAGCCACGACACCCCCATCCAAGACATTTTCAAGTGTTCACTTGTTCATATTTGTACTTGTACAAATACAGTGGTGCTTGAAAGTTTGTGAACCCTTTAGAATTTTCTACATTTCTGCATAAATATGACCTTAAACATTGTCAGATTTTCACACAAGTCCTAAAAGTAGATAAAGAGAAGCCAGTTAAACAAATGAGACAAAAATATTATACTTGGTCATTTATTTATTGAGGAAAATGATCCAATATTACATATCTGTGAGTGGCAAAAGTATGTGAACCTCTAGGATTAGCAGTTAATTTGAAGGTGAAATTAGAGTCAGGTGTTTTCAATCAATGGGATGACAATCAGGTGTGAGTGGGCACTCTGTTTTATTTCAAGAACAGGGCTCCATCAAAGTCTGATCTTCACAACACATGTTTGTGGAAGTGTATCATGGCATTGATTGAAAACACCTGGCTCTAATTTCACATTCAAATTAACTGCTAATCTTATAGGTTCACATACTTTTGCCACTCACATATGTAATATTGGATCATTTTCCTTAATAAATAAATGACCAAGTGTAATATTTTTGTCTCATTTGTTTAACTGGGTTCTCTTTATCTACTTTTAGGACTTGTGTGAAAATCTGATGATGTTTTAGGTCATATTTGTGCAGAAATACAGAAAATTCTAAAGGGTTCACAAATTTTCAAGCACCGTTGTATGAACAATTAGCAAATATGTACAAATTGTGTCCAGATTTTATTTTAAAAGAAAAGCAGTGGTCCTGGGCACTGACATCTTACACTCTCCGAGGTCCAAATATCGCACCCTGAGTACAAATTACGCAAGAGAATCTGAGATTGTGACACCATTTACTCGCTACGATTTACTGAAGCTGAGACCATCTCGTGGATACATCGCTTCTAAATTGATGTAAACGACCATGAAGATGCAGGAGTGTGAAATGTTTGGGTATAAAAATAAAGCCCAATAATTGAAGTACACACACATGTAAACAGTGAGCACACATGCCCAGCCTCTGAGAGCCTTTTGCTGCCTATAAACTCCATCGCCGGCTATTCAGCATTTGCTTTTTTGTTTTTATTAACTTTTCCATTATATTTTTATGTGACATGCTTTTGCTTGTTTTTATGCACTGGGAAAAGTGATCTTTTTAGACAGCAAGAATCGCATTGCTATGATGACGGGATTGATTACTAGTATCTGTGTCAGTACTGTGTACGACTGAGATTCATACTTCATAAAAGCAAAGTCTGTCAATTCATGGATTTTGTTGCCAATTTAAAAAAAATTATATATATATATATATATATATATATATATATATATATATATATATATATATATGATTACAGAAAATTTCTAATTAGATTTTTAGGACTAGAAGCCTTAATTTGTCACATCTATAGCTCTGGAAAAAATTAAGAGAACACTGCAAAATTATCAGTTTCTCTGGTTTTACTATTTATGTGTTTGAAGAGCATGAACATTTTTGTTTTATTCCATAAGCTACTTGAGAACAGTTCCCACAAATTCCATATTGTTACTTGGAGCATTTAATTGCAGAAAATGACAACTGATCAAAATAAAAAAGATGAAGTATTTTCAGACCTTAAATAATGCATAGAAATCAAGATCATATTCAATTTTAAACACAATACTCATGTTTGAACTTAGGATGAGTTCAGAAATCAATATTTGGTGGAATAACCCTGACAATCACAGCTTTCGTGCAGCCTGGCATGCTCTCCACCAGTCCTTCAGATTGCTCTTGGATGATTTTATTCCACTCCTGGCGCAAACATTCAATCAGCTCAGCTTTGTTTCATGGCTTGTGACCATCTGTCTTCCTCTTGATCACATTCCAGAGGTTTTTCAGGTCTGGAGATTGGGCGAGCCATGACAGGGTCTTGATCTTGTGGTCCTCCATCCACACCTCGATTGACCTGTCTGTGTGGCATGGAGCATTGTCCTGCTGGAAAGCCCAATCCTAAGAGTTAGGGAATATTCTCAGGGCAGAAGGAAGCAAGTTTTCTTCCAGAATAACTTTGTATATGGCTTTTATTCATGTGTCCTTCACAAACAAAAATCTGCTCCATTCCAGCTTTGCTGAAGCACCCCCATATTGTTACTGATCTTCCACCAAATTTCACAAGGTGTGCAAGGCACTGTGGCTTGTAGGCCTCTCCAGGTCTCAGTCTAACCATTCGTTGACCAGGTGATGGGAACAGCTGAAAATTTGACTCATCAGAGAAAATGACCTACCTCCAGTCCTCAACAATCCAATCCTTATATAATCTTTAGCAAACCTCAGCCTGGCTGCTCTTTGCTTCTCACTGATGAAGGGCTTTTTTTCTAGCTTTGCATGACTTCAACCCCACCCAGAGGAGCCTGTTTCAAACCATCCTTGCCATCCACTTAACCCCAGTTGTCATTCTTTTTCTAAGTCACTTGATGTCATCCTATGGTTGTTGAGTCATATTCAAAGGAGCTGATCATCATCATCCTGGTCAGTGGAGAGTCATTTTTGCTTTCTGCCAGTCTGTAATTTTGTTGTCCCCAATGTCTGCTGCTTGACCTTGTTCTTATGAATGGCCATCTTTGAAATTCTGAGGATGGCAGCAACCTGACACTCACTGCATCCATCTACCAGTAAAGGCAGAATTGAACCCTTCTTTTCTCACTCAAAACTTTTTTAAACTCTTTTGGCATGATAGATATTTTTGTAATTCCAATTAAATTTAAAGTACTACTAGCACTATTTTTGCCATCCAAACTGGTCCTACTGCAAGAGGATAGTGATGACCACAGCAGTGGTTTTTACATTTTTCCTTGTTAAATAAGATTTGGTTCAAGCGATCACCTAATCAGTCCCTCATTAAGTAAAATAATGTGTGTTCATGTTGGAATTCCAGCACAGACACTAAAGTAAAATGGCTGTCATACATAGAGATTCTGATTTAAGAAAAAAATTGAAGTGGTCTCTTAATTTTTTCCAGAGCTGTATATTTCAGCACAGTGAAATTCATTCTCTGCATTTAACCCATCTGAAGCAGTGAAAACACATGCCCTGTGTCCGAAATCACTCAATACTCACTCTATTATGGACTATATAGTGAATTTGCCAATTTGTTGTGCTGTCTGAATGTATAGTGAGAATCACTGCACCCTATATAATGGACTCATAGTATCGCACAATGCATCGTGAAAAGTAGTGTACAACCAATAGTCACTAACCAAGCAATACAGTGGTGCTTGAAAGTTTGTGAACCCTTTAGAATTTTCTATACTTCTGTATAAATATGACCTAAAACATCATCAGATTTTCACACAAGTCCTAAAAGTAGATAAAGAGAACCCAGTTAAACAAGTGAGACAAAAATATTATACTTGGTCATTTATTTATTGAGGAAAATTATCCAATATTACATATCTGTTAGTGGCAAAAGTATGTGAACCTTTGCTTTCAGTATCTGGTGTGACCACCTTGTGCAACAATAACTGCAACTAAACGTTTCCGGTAACTGTTGATCAGTCCTGCACACCGACTTGGAGGAATTTTAGCCCATTCCTCTGTACAGAACAGCTTCAACTCTGGGATGTTGGTGGGTTTCCTCACATGAACTGCTCGCTTCAGGTCCTTCCACAACATTTCCATTGGATTAAGGTCAGGACTTTGACTTGGCCATTCCAAAACATTAACTTTATTCTTCTTTAACCATTCTTTGGTAAAACGACTTGTGTGCTTAGGGTCGTTGTCTTGCTGCATGACCCACCTTCTCTTGAGATTCAGTTCATGGGCAGATGTCCTGATATTTTCCTTTAGAATTCGCTGGTATAATTCAGAATTCATTGTTCCATCAATGATGGCAAGCTGTCCTAACCCAGATGCAGCAAAACAGGCCCAAACCATGATACTACCACCACCATGTTTCACAGATGGGATAAGGTTCTTATGCTGGAATGCAGTGTTTTTCTTTCTCCAAATATAACGCTTCTCATTTAAACCAAAAAGTTCTATTTTGGTTTCATCCATCCACAAAACATTTTCCAATAGCCTTCTGGTTTGTCCACGTGATCTTTAGCAAACTGCAGACGAGCAGCAATGTTCTTTTTTGAGAGCAGTGGCTTTTTCCTTGCAACCCTGCCATGCACACCATTGTTGTTCAGTGTTCTCCTGATGGTGGACTCATGAACGTTAACATTAGCCAATGTGAGAGAGGCCTTCAGTTGCTGAGAAGTTACCCTGGGGTCCTTTGTGACCTCACCGACTACAACCCCAATTCCAAAAAAGTTAGGATGCTGTGATAAATACAAACAGAATGCGATAATTTGCAAATCTTGAAAACCTTATATTTCATTGACAGTAGTACAAAGACAACATATCAAATGTTGAAAATGAAAATTTTACTGTTTTTTGAAAAATATATGCTCATTTTGAATTTGATGTCAGCAACGCATTTAAAAAAAGTTCGGACGGGACATGTTTACCACTGTGTTGCATCACTTCTACTTTTAACAACACTCTGTAAATGTTTGGGAACTGAGGAGACCAACTGCTGTAGTTCTGAAAGAGAAATGTTGTCCCATTCTTGCCTGATGTACAATTTCAGTTGCTCAACAGTTCAGGGTCTCGTTTGTAATATTTTGCGCTTCATAATGCGCCAAATGTTTTAAATGGGAGACAGATCTGGACTGCAGGCAGGCCAGTTTAGCATCTGGACTCTCTTACTGTGGAGCCGTGCAGTTTTAATATGTGCAGAAAGCGATTTGGCATAGCCTTGCTGAAAGAAGGAAGGCCTTCCCTGAAAAAGATTTTGTCTGGATGGCAGCATATTGCTCTGAAACGTGTATATATCATTCAGCATTAATGATACCTCCCAGATGTACAAGCTACCCATATCATGTGCACTAATGCACCCTCATACCATCACAGATGCTGGGTTTTGAACTGTGCACCTATAACAAGCTGGATGGTCCCTCTCCTCTTTAGCCTGGAGGATGTGGGGTCCATGATTTCTCAAAAGAATTTCTATTTTTGATTCATCAGACCTAGGGACAATTTTCCACTTCGCCTCAGTCCATCATAAAATAGCTCAGGCCCAGAGAAGGTGGCGGTATTTCTGGATATTGTTTATATCTAGTTTTAACTTGCATTTGTGGATGCAATAATGAACTGTTTTTCCAGAAGATGGTTTTCTGAAGTGTTCCTGAGCCCATACAGTGATTTCCACTACAGACACATATCTGCTTTTAATGCAGTGTCTCCTGAGGGCCTGAAGATCACAGGCACCCAGTTTTCAGCCTTGTCTCTTGCATACAGAGATTTCTCCAGATTCTCTGAATCTTTTAATGATATTATGTACCATAGATGATGTGAGCCCCAAATTCTTTGCAATTTTACATTGAGGAACGTTATTCTTAAATTTTTGCATTGTTTGCCCACGCAGTCTTTCACAGAGCGGTGAAACCCTCCCCATCTTTACTTCTGAGAGACTCTGCCACTCTGGGATGCTCGTTTTATACACAGTCGTATTACTGACCTGTTGCCAATTAACCAAATTATTATTTTTTTTTAGCATTACACAACTTTTACAGTCTTTTGTTGCCCCTGTCCCAACTTTTCTGAAACGTATTGCTGACATCAAATCCAAAATGAGCATATATTTTTCAAAAAACAATAACATTTCTTAGTTTCAACATTTGATATGTTGTCTTTGTACTATTTTCAATGAAATATAGGGTTTCCATGATTTGCATATCTTCACATTCTGTTTTTATTTATGTTTTACACAGTGTCCCAACATTTTTGGAATTGGGGTTGTATTACACGCCTTACTCTTGGAGTGATCTTTGTTGGTCGACCACTCCTGGGGAGGGTAACAATAGTCTTGAATTTCCTCCATTTGTACACAATCTGTCTGACTGTGGATTGGTAGAGTCCAAACTCTTTAGAGATGGTTTTGTAACCCTTTCCAGCCTGATCAGCATCAACAACGCCTTTTCTGAGGTCCTCAGAAATCTCCTTTGTTCGTGCCATGATACACTTCCACAAACATGTGTTGTGAAGATCAGACTTTGATAGAGCCCTGTTCTTGAAATAAAACAGTGCCCACTCACACCTGATCGTCATCCCATTGATTGAAAACACCTGACTCTAATTTCACCTTCAAATTAACTGCTAATCCTAGAGGTTCACATACTTTTGCCACTCATATGTAATATTGGATCATTTTCCTCAATAAATAAATGAGCAAGTACAATATTTTTGTCTCAATTGTTTAACTGGGTTCTCTTTATCTACTTTTAGGACTTGTGTGAAAATCTGACAATGTTTTAGGTCATATTAATGCAGAAAATTCTAAAGGATTCACAAACTTTCAAGCACCATGGTGTATACTATCATGCATTGCAGTCGCACTGAAAGAAAAGCTGTTTCATAAGGACCATTAAGTATTTTAGACTGATGATAGCAGTAGTTTGTTTTTCCTTATGACAACAGACACAAGACAAATTTTTAAGTTGTGGCGTGAAAATGGCAATAATATTGTAGTGTGTTCGAGGTGAATGGACGGAGGAAGAAACACATTATAAACTGACATTCAAGTACAATTAAAAATAGTAAGAGAATAGAAAATAAGCTAAAATAAAATAAGACAGATAAAATACTAGAATAAGTTGTGCTGAGCGAGGACTTAATCAAAAGCCTCAAATTTGATTTAATAAAAGGCAGTGGCAAAGAAGAAAATACTCAGCCTTGATTTAAAAGAATTGAAAGATGCAGCAGACACAAAGTACTTTGTATTTATTAATGTGGGAAATATGCTCAGTATAATATGTATTTAATCACAAAAATACATGCATGTATTTATTATTTTGAAAACCCACCAGCTGACTGATCTGGCACATTTTAATTGTGCAACAGTAATGACCTAAATAACGGCGCGGTGGAGTAGTGTTCGAAAGTCTTTTTCCCCCCCCCATTTTACCAATGAGCTCACTATATAGTCCTGTATATAGAATTCCCTAGATAATGAGAAGGGAATAATGAATGAGTGAGTGATTTCAGACACAGCTATATATGCATACACGCGTGTACACACACACACACACACACGCAGAGACAGAGAGCAGTGGCGCCTGGGAATTTTTTAGAATTAGGAGCCTTTATTTGATGGTTCTGTGTTACTAAGGTAAACGGTGTACTAGTGAACTGGTTACCTCACAAGCGGATATTCGGTTTCAGTGCAAATGGTTGTGTCCAGGTGAGCCTATTTTTTAAGCCATATCATAACTTAAATTGTTGTTCAAGTTTTATTTTTCACTTAAACTTCTGGGGAGGGGGCGCCACATCAGGGCACTTGCAATGACAGGCACCCACTTTTATTTTTGGGTTTTGTTTGATTTTAAAACATACCGCATTTCTTCCTTGCACCGCTTCCAAAATAGCCAGCAAATATTCATTACTTTGCATCCCTATCTACACTAATTATTGGCAGGACAGCTGAATACCCACTGAATTTACAGTATTAGTTTTTCAAAGTGTGTCAGTTCTATATATGTTCTGTCAGCATAGCATAGTATTTGATCTCCATTTCCTTTCCTGATAAAAGGCCAAGTGTCCAAGGTAAATCATAACTATTTGCACACAGAACACTGATGCCAGGTTTTGCGCACTGGCATTAATAAGAAATGTAGTGAAAAAGCTGGCACCCACTTGAAAAGAAATTGTATAAAACTTCTGTCAGTTGTGTGGGTTGATTTGTGCTATAAAAATGTTTTGTGGATTTTTTTTGGGGTGCCAAGATATAATAACCGCTATATTTTAGTGCAAGTCTGCAGCCAAGGTTTGTGTCATCGTGCACTAAACCTGTGACATCTGGTCAGTGGGTAGGTGTTTCTTTTCTGAGATATTACAGTTCAGTGTTTTGAAGTCACTTTTGGCAGGCGACTTGCATTGATATGTATTTAATATCACAAAAATCAAATCAACACAAACAATTTCTCCCTGATACAACAAATGAGCATAAATGCAACATTAACAAATGTTAATGGAATAATTTATTTTTATATAAAAGGGCCAACATCACTCAAGTGGTCCATCAGTGACAGTCACCTCTAGACTGCTCGTCACTGATGGGGATAAATTAGGGATAAAATTAGCTCATAAGTCATTCAAATTCTGTAAAGCTGCTTTGCGACAATGTTTATTGTTAAAAGCACTATACAAATAAATTTGACTTGACCTCTAAGCTACGAATTAAAATTCAGCAGCTGCCTGGAGTTTCCATAAATTGACATTCATAAGAAAAAGTATAGAATCAGGCAAAGTGGCAAAAATGTGAAAAAACTGTTGTTGGTTCGGACAAAACAAAAGGACAGGCACAGAACGAAATATTATGAACTATACCATGAGTATCATTTGAAGGGTAATTTAGATTTTTTTTCTTATTATTAAAGGTGGACATAAATAAATAAATAAATAAATAAATAAATAAACAAACTTATTTTAATGTGAAAATTAGAGGTCAAATTCAGATTTACTGTATAGAGGGAAATTTGTAAATATATGATATCGAAAGTTATCAGAAGCTGTGAAATATAATGACAAACTATGCCTGACCCTGGACAGGCTCCATGTGTATAGGAGACACGGAGTTTGAGATTTAAGAATAAGTTTGGGAGAAGCCATGGCCTAATGGTTTGAGAAGCAGCTTTGAGACTAAAAGGTCACCGGTTCGATTCCCTGTGCCAGCAGGAATTGCTGAAGTGCCCTTGAACAAGCCTGCTCCGGGTACGTTGTATGTCGCTCTGGATAACAGCGTCTGCTAAATAACATTAATGTAAAGAAGCTGTTCATAGAAAAGGATATTCCATCTCTGTGCGGATGTCATCCAGCCGGTGAGACAGCTCAATAGAATCCTCCTCCTTATTCTCATTGAACACCTTCAGCTGAATGTCCAATTCTTCAGTTTCCTTCAGCTCCTGTCATTAGAAAATGAACAGGTAAAGAAACAGCAGGGAGCTTCAAGCAGACATTTCCAGAGCCTGGCTAATTAAGACAAATACTGATTTCAATACCTGAGGATTTAAAAATCTGATAATGATAGATTGGATGATGTTTTTTTTTTTTCCCCTCCAGAAGCACAACATAGAGTTTCACTAACGTTTGTTTGGTGTGGTTATTTCAGAGTCCTCACCAAAATAACATGACAGTGCAGCTTACAAATAAACTTGTTTTACTGTCATAAATAGTACTTTAAAAAAACGTAGAACAAAATATATTCAAGTTTTGATAAGTCAAATGTATAAAAATACAAAAAGGGTTTTAAAAATATCAGTTCCATTTTAAAGTATAAAATACTACTACTAATGAAAGCGAGCTGGCCTAGTGATTAGCGTGTCCACCTCATGAACGGGAGATTGCGAGTTCTACTCGCAGTCGGGTCATACCAAAGACCATTTTAAACATGGTATCTACTGCCATTTGGTGAGGCACGCCACAACACTACCATGATCCCTTTGTTATGTTCTTCAAACCATTCCAAACAATTTCAGCAGTTTGGCAGGGTGCATTATCTTGCTGAAAGAGGTCACTGCTATGACGGAATACCACTGCCATGAAGTTGTGTACTTGGTCTGTGACAATGTTTAGATTGCTGGTGCACATCAAAGTAACATCCACATGAATGCCGGTATCCAAGGTTGCCCAGCAGAACACTGCCTCGAGGAGAACACTGCCTACAGCATAGCACTGCCTCCGCCAGCTTGCCTTCTTCCTATATTGCATCCTGCACACACACCTAGCTGTCCACATGGTGTAAAAGAAAATGTGATTCATCAAACCAGGTCACCTTCTTCCTTTGCTCTATGGTCCAGTTTTGATGCTCACGTGTCCATTGTAGGCATTTTTGGCAGTGGACATGGGTCAGCATGGACACTCTGACCACAGCTCCATACACAGCAAGCTGTGATGCACTGTGTGTTCTGACACCTATCATAGCCAACATTAACAAATTCTTCTGTAGGATCAGAGCAGACGGGGCTAGGCTTCATGACAAAAAGTCCCAAAATTCCTACTTACCCTGGTATAAACAATCCAGGATTTATCTTGTAGTGTCTTGATCCCGAGATCTTTAACCAAGCCACATATAAAAAGATGGTTTTCATCTGTTTGTCTGTGCAGAACGATGTCTGCAGCACTTGGTAGTCTGAGATATCAGGGAACTCAACAGATGGACAATTTTCCAACTCATAGGAAAAATCCTTCTTTGTTAACGTGCAAAGCTCTATCCCACTGAGTGGTTTCTATATCCATGTCTTTTGAGTGTAGTTCTTGGCACATCCATACAGTTTTAAATGCAATACCTACAACTACAAACAGTTTGTTTTTATTGCATTTATTTAATTCCTTGGCTCCCATCTGTAACAGGGAGTGATGTTGCAACCCATTAATATTCTTTTTACAATGGATTATTAGATTCTTATAGTGTAGAATAGATGAGCTAAAATAATTGGGGATCTTTTTTTAATGGGCTTGTTACAAGTGTGAATAGGTGGGCCTTAAAGTACAAAAGGTTGAGAACCACCTGACCTAGAATACGATAAAGGGGAACCCTGCTTTGAGAAATGTCATAAAAAAATAAAAAACAAAATAAAAAACCACAACTCACTGGCAGGATCTTTTTCAGGCCACAGCGCAGAAACTCATTCCGCAAATGGATTCTGAAGTCCAGATCATCCGGAGAGGTGACCAGGGCATTGATTAGTTGCATACAAGCTGTCTGTGTTTGTAACACACACACACACACACACACAAAGCGATTAAACATATTCATCATCAATTGGTTGCTAATTATTACTACCTTATGTTCACATAATTATAGACAATTAATTATACTATTATGTAATTATATTACATAGCATCATATAGAACAATGAAATATGATGCAAGCAATTGTGAAGGATAAAACAGGATGAAAAATATGACAAAGAGAAGACAGCAAAGAGAAGACAGCATGGACAACTGGTCAGTAGATTTTTTTAAACCACCTGTCATGCAGTCGGCAGCTGATGGGATGAGCTAAACAGGCATACCAAAACCTTTTTTATTTATTTATTTTTTTAATTTATCAGGTCACTGCAGTGGAAAGGAATAAGTACTACCAGTCTTAACTGGTTGTAAAGTGACTTCTCAGGCGAAGGCAACATAGGGAATAATGTGTAAAGAATAACAAAGAGACTTAGACACACTATAAACCTCGAACACTTTTCCAGAAAAGAGAAAAGAACAATTGAGAGGAGGAATCCCTTTTCTTTTTTTTTTTTTTTGCAAGTGCTCACCTTTCTCCATTTTCACTATCCATTATTTCTTTTGAAGAGTTTAAGGAGTTTTAAGCCAAGGAATTAAGTGTAGTCTTATGTCAAATATTTCCTGTAGGCAGTTGTGCTCATCATAAGCAACTTGCTGATGATCTTCTCGTGCATAATCTGAAAACATATCACTGCACTGGAGTAACTTAACAAAAGGTGCTGCTGGAATAAAACAATGGGTATCATATATCAACCCTTTTGTGAAGTTGTGTGTAAAAACAAACTTAAAAAAAGAGCTGAAAGAACAAGTCACTGGCAAAAAAAAAAAGTTTCCTCAGAGGTAGAAGTGAAAGTTATTTTGACTCATCTCTCTGCCAATAAAAATATACATTATATTTTTTAACAGCATAACAGCACATGAAAAGGTCAACATTTGGAGCCAAATTATGGAAAAGGTTCATACAGCTGCTTTTCTTATGAACTGAATGACTGATCTTATTTGTCCTAATTTATGGATTTATGTTGGCTTGGTTAATTTTTTTTTCAGGTTTATTAATTTTCTTTAGTTAATTCCATTAATGTGAAATGACTGGGTTTCACAAAATTTTCATTACATTTGGATGTGACTGAAATACATCAGCTATTTAAACTTGACAGTGTAGCCCATACATAAAACTGTAGTAACTCCTCAAAAATTATACTATAATTATACTATACTTTAATTATACAATACGATAATTATACCATACTGAAGCCAATCGATCAAGGTTTAGTTAGTTATTAATTAGTCCTTTTATAAGTCTATTTGAACACACAAAGGAGCATGCCCAGGATATGAAAATTTTTCCAGACTTACAGGATAGTCAGAAAAAACAAATTTGTGTCAATGATTTATGAATAAATCTGAGAATGGTGCAGGGCTTCCAAGTGCTAAAGCAAAAAATACATAAATATTGCCTATTGTCTGTTGCATCACTCACTACAGAGTGCCAAACGGTCTCTGGAAGCAACATCACAAGAACTGTGCATCAGTAGCTTCATGAAATAATGCTTCCATGGCAATGCAGCTGCACACATGCCCAAAATGATTATGTGCAATGCCAAGTGTCAGCTAGAGGGGAGTAATGCATGCCACCACTGAACTTTGGAGCAGTGGAACCATGTTCTCTGGACTGATATGCTTGACTATATATTATCAGTGTGTAGCCTGGGAGAACACTACCTACTGCAACGCGTGTTCAGTAAAATTTGGTGGAAGAGGGATAATGGTCTGGAGCTGTTCATGATTTTGGATAGGCCTCTTAGTTCCACTGATGTTAATGCTACAGCACACAAAGATATTTTAGACAAATATATGCTTCCAAAATTGTGGCTACAGTCTGAGGATTCCTATTCCAGCATGAGAGTACCTCTGTGCACAAAATGAGGTCCATAAAGGCATAGTTGGACGAATTTGCTGGAGAGGAACTCTAATGGCCTGCAAAGAGCCTTGGCCTAAACCCCACTGAACACCTTTGTTCAGGTCTGATCCAGACCTTCTTGTCAAACATCAGTGCCTTACATAACAAATGCTATATTGACTGACTGGGCACAAATTCCCACAGACACTAGAAAATCTTGGAGAAAGCCTTTCCAGAAGAATCAAAGCTGATATAGTGCCAAATGGGGGGAACAACTCCATATTAATACCCATCTGTGGTTTAGGTATAGGATGTCCTACAAGCTCATAAAGGTGTGATGCTCAGGTGTCCACATATTTTTGGCCATATAGTGTAAATATAAATGAAAGATAGTGTTAAACGGTGTGTGTGTGTGTGTGTGTGTGTGGGGGGGGGGGGGGGGGGGGGGGGGGGGGATATGTGCTGTGTCCGAATTCACTCATTTGTTCACTACTCCCTACTTACTATTGAGGGAATTCTATATAGAGGACTATATCGTGAACTCACTGGTAAAATGAAAAAACACTTTCGGATACTACTCTGCCGTGCCATTATTTACGTCATTACTGTCGCACAACTAAAACATGCCAGATCAGTTGGCTGGTGGGTTTTCAAAATAATAAATACATGCATGTATTTTTGTGCTAAATACATAGTATACTGAGCGTATTTCCCTCATTAATAAGTACAAAGTACTTTGCTGCATCTTTCAGTTCTTTTAAGCCAAGGCTGAATACTTCCTTCTTTGCCACTGCCTTTTATTAAATCAAATTTGAGGCTTTTGATTTGATTTCTTTCAGCACGACCACAATGCATGATGGTATACATTGCTTGGTTAGTGACCATCGGTTGTACACTACTTTTCATGATGCATTGTGGAATACTGTAAGTCTACTATACAGGGTATAATAATTCTCACTATACATTTGGACAGCACGACAAAATGGCAAACTCACTATATAGTCCATTGTATAGTGAGTAATGAGTGATTTCGGACACAGTAATGGATGTTACTCAGATTAAAGGTAGACATTATTTAGTAAGGGCTGATGAGTGTAGGTTGTGTGTGAATTAGCGGGTGTCATATTGTAATGTTATTTTCTTGCAAAGGACAGTCAGCTGACCTGAAGGTGCTGAGCTTCATGGTTCTCCAGACCCTCTACTATTGAAGCGAATCTCTCTCTGTTATTCCTCTCAGCTGCGATAGTCATGGCTGCCAGGATCTTATCCAGACTAAGAGCAATAAAAAAGACAGAAAGACATTAAAAGACAACATTAGCAAGAAATAAAAAATTATCAATGGGAAAAATGGTTAATATTAACCATTAGGCCAATTCTCTTTAGGTATGGCGTGACAAACCAGCTTGGATTTGGGTTTGTCCTACTCTCTCCCTGGCTTTCTGTGCATGTTCCTTGTCTTTTCTCCACTGGCCTGCAGGTGGGGGTGTGGAGTTCACCCAGGTGAGAGTAATGGAGTTTAATGGGAAAGACTATAAAAGAGAGGCCTGGATGGCGGTTTAGCGGACGAGGAGAGGAACGGGGACAGCTCTGTGCACAAACACAAAGTCAGTGGGTCTGAATCCTATACTGCCCTGTATGACTTCTCGTACAGCAACAACCAAGGCAGTCCCTCCTCCCAATCCTTATTCAATTCTATGCAATACATGCACAACAGAGATTTCAGGGTAGCGTGAAAACGTTCTACAGCTCCCTGGCTCTGTGCATGATAAGCACTGCTCAATTTATGTTTAATATAAGACAAGACTTAGTTACTGTAGGTATACAACAAAACTTAGTTTGCTAGCACTCAGATAAAACAACAGCAGTTAAAAAGAATATAAATAAAATACAAGATGAAGTAAGTGGGGGGGATTGTAGTGTAGGCGGATATTGCACAATTGTACTAGGCGTGTTTACGTACCTATGTGTAAAGTGATCGTCAGCAAAATAAAGTGCAATGTGAGCAGATATTGCACAGATTGTAATAAATGTATTTATAGTACTGAATATAAAGTGATCCGTGCATTAGCAGCAACTTGAGTGTGTGGGTGTGGTATAATGGAGGGTACAGCTCTGAGGAAGCTGTTCCTCGGTCTACTTGTGCGTGTTCTGATGGTTCTGTATGTTTTGCCTGATGGGAGAGGGACAAACAGTTTATGACCTGGGTGTGTTGAGTCCTTGATAATGTTGTTAACCCTCTTACATAAACAGTTTGCATAAACTACGTCCAGATTTGGTAGCTTAGTTCCCACAATCCTCTGTGCAGTCTTAACTTATGGTGACCACCTACGAAGTAACAAGCCCTCATGCAAAAAATAACCACTCTCAGCACTACCTGTCTTCACCTGTGAAGCTAGAGTGAACAATTCAACCAAACCCTCATCCTTGTTCTGGGCAGCAAGTATATCGCTACAAGATAGAGATGGTGGAAGTGTTTGTAAAAACAAATTGGCAACACTCCCCCACCCCCCCATTACTTGAGAGGCCTTGTCTGTTTTTATTATTTGCATTTACTGTTGGTTATTATTGGAACAGAAATTATTGTTGGTTATGAAGAAAATGGAATTCAGGTGTTTTTTTTTTTGGGGGGGGGGGGGGGTTGTTTTTATTACAAAAGGAATATTTAAGTTGATAAAGAATAGGAAAATAAATGCTGCATTTTTTGTAATAAATTTTTTTTTTCAAAATTATTGTGGGAAAAATTGAATCATGAACCTAATATCATGAATCAAATCAATTCATGAATTGGGTAAATTGTTGCACAGGGAAGGCAAAAATGTGTTTATTGGGTTGACAAATGCTGACTTTCATTTAATTTGAGCTTTGCATCCAAACTGGGTCAACAGTGTAAGAGTTAATATTACAGCACTTTTAATATTTGGTCCACCCATTTTAAAATGACCAAAAGTAATTGGACAAGCTAACAATCATAACTTAAACTGCCATTTTTAATACTTGGTTGCCTTTGAAGTCAATGACTGCCTGAAGTCTAGAACTCGTACACATTGCCAGACACTGGATTTCTTCCCTGGTGATACTCTGCCAGGCATTTACTGCAGCTGATTCAGTTCCTGCTTGTTCTTAGAGCATTTTGCTTTTAGCTTTCCCTTCAGCAATGGAAAGTGTCAATCAATTACGAGCTCCAACTAACAAATAGCTCCTCTCAGGAGGGAGCTCCACTCAGACCCATCAGCAGCAGCATAAACTCAATCACCTATAACATTGCCAAACACCTAGCCACCATCCTGGCTCCTCTTGTTGGAAACATGCCACATCGTGTCAATAACTCCCAAGATTTTGCCACGAAAGTTGCACACCCAAAGCTAGCCTCAGATGAAACCATGGTTTCCTGTGATGTCACTTCTTTTTTCACCTGCATTCTCACCACAGAAGCAGTTAAATCAGTTAGGAAACGACTTCAAGACAGCACCTTACTGGACAGAACGAACCTCGCCATGTATCACATTTGCAACCTGCTTGACCTCTGCCTGACCACCACCTATTTCCAGTTCAATGAATGTTTCTACAGACAGAAGCATGGCTGCACCATGGGCTCACCGGTGTCCTCTATAGTGGCCAATCTATACATGGAGGAAGTGGAAAGCAAAGCCTTGACCACTTTTTCAGGAGTCACTCCCAGCCACTGGTTCAGGGACACAGATGCCACCTGGGTAAAAATCAAAACCCATGAGGTGGAAGCCTTCACAGAGCACACTCATGCAGTGGATATCAACAGCAAATTCACTCGGGAGGACATCAGTGCAAACAACCTAGCCTTTTTGGACTGTGGCGTGTACATCAAACAAGACAGAAGCCTTCGCATCGAGGTCTACCGGAAACCCCCACACACAGACCAGTACCTACTGTTTGACTCTTACCACCCACTGGAACACAAATTGGGGGTCATTAGGACTTTACATCACAGGGCTCAGAACATTCCTACAATGGTAGAGGGAAAAGAGAAAAGGTGCAAAAACACATCAAGGAAGCACTTCAAAAGTGTGGGTATACCAACTGGGCTTTCATCAAGACCAGAAAAAGAACATAATGGACAGATAAGAAAACAGCAACAAACGCAAGAACATTGTCATTCCCTACATTTCTGGACTATCTGAGAAACTCAGGAGGATCTTCTACAAACACAACATCCCTGTACACTTCAGACCTAGTAACACACTGAAGCAGAAATTGGTCCACCCTAAGGACAGAGTACCCATACACAATAGTGTACACAATTCAATGTAGTGAGGAATGCACAGACCTGTACATTGGGGAATCAAAACAACTGCTTCACAAGCGCATGGCTCAAGACAGGAGGGCCAGTTCCTCAGACCAGGACTCCGCAGTTTATCTTCATCTCAATAATAAAGGACACTCGTTTCAGGACTGCAATGTATGTATTTTAGCCAGAGAAGACCGGTGGTTTGAAAGAGGAGTAAAAGAAGCCATCTTCGTCAACCTGGAACGACCATCACTGAACAGAGGAGGTGGTCTGAGACACCACTTATCAGCCACCTACAATGCAGTCCTTGGCACAATTCCCAGAAAACTGAATACACATCCACACCAAGACTCAGCTGACTTCAATGACTCACATGATGGCAGAGCGAGCCAACGATGCACAAATCACCCTAATGACCTTCTAGGCTGCTAACACCGTTCACACCCAGGCTCCAGTGACCCTAACACCAACAGGATGACAGAGGGTCAACGATCCATGTGACCTCAATGACTCTCCTTAGGGTTGCTTTTGGTCCACTAGAGGATAAATACCTGGAACTCCCCAGTAGTCAGACAGAACTGAAGAAGTCTTTTGGATGAGAGGTGAAATGTCTTCAAGAATTTCAAGCTTCAAGAATTTCAAGTCCAATTGCCTCCTTTAGCACCTACAATCACAGCAGTCAAGTGACTTACTTGGCCATGGCAAAACAGTCCACTTTTTTGTCTTAAAAGTCTGAGGTTGCTTTTGAAATATGCTTCAGGTCATTGTTCATCTGCACTGTGAAGCACTGGCCAATGAGTTTTGAAGCATTTGGCAGAATCTGAGCAGATAATTTAGTCCTAGACACACTTCAGAATTTATCCTACTGCTTTTGCCAGCAGTCAAATCATCAAGTACAAGGGAACCAGTCCCACAGGTAGCCACACATGCCCATATCAAAAGATGAGGTGGTATTCTTTGAATCATGAGCAGTTACTTCCATTCCAATCATTCTGGTACAAGTTGATCTTTGGCGCATCTGTCCAAAGGATTTTGTTCCAGAACTCTAAGGGCATTTTTAAGATGTTATGTTTCTGGAAAACACTAATTTGGTCTTTCTGTTTTGGATGCTTACCAATGGTTTACATATTGTGGTAAATCCTCTATATTTTCTGGTGAAGTCATCTCCTGAGTGTTGACTAACACAGATATACCTACCTTCTGCCAGGTGTTCTTGATCTGGCCAAATGTAACAAAGAGATTTTCTTCACCAGGGAAAAGATGGGTTTTTTTCTGTCATTTACCAAAGTTGAGCTTGTGTGCTTTGGATCATGAGCAGATCCTTTCTTTCTCCACATGTTGGCCTTTCCATCACTTTGGGAGAAGTTAATCTTGGTTCCAGAACTTTTGTGCTCCATTCTCCATTTCTTCATGAATTCCAGTCCAGCCTTCTAATTTTTACTACTGATGAGTGGTTTGCATCTTTTGGTATGGCCTCTATATTTCTGTTCTCAAAGTCTTCTTAGAATAGTGGATTGTGATACCTTCCCTGTAGAGGCTGCTGTTGATGTCACTGACTGTTGTCTTTGCATTTTTCTTCATAGCCCTCACAATGTTTGTCATCAACTGCTGCTGTTTCCCTTGACCAACCTTCAATGGCTGGTGGTTCCTTTCTTTTTCAGGACATTCTAAATTGTTGCATTGGGTATGCCCAAAGCATGTGCAATGGCTCCAATTATATAATCAAAAGGTGCCATGTTCTAAGTTGTGTAACATACCAGGAAATGAAAGATGAAATTCTAAGCCATAGTCCAATATCTATCTTTTAATTCCAAACACAAAAGGTCCTCAGTGTATAGCACTTCTCTCCGTGCTTCCACGGAAGGCAGTCGCATTCTGCTCTCCCTCTCCCTCCTTTTTTTTCCCCTGCTTGTGCTCTGTGTCTTGTCTCGTCTGCTGTACTTTTTCAAGAGACTCTTCCTGCATTACTTTCAAAACTAAAAACCATGGAATTGATAAACTGGTCTCCTAACGAAATTGACACAGTTTTGGGTTCGGGGGAACCCGTTTGTCCTGCCGGAACGTTTGCGGCTGGTTACATGATGGACGCGTGGGAGCGGTGGCAGGTCGTGTGCCTGGCGATTCTTTCTGTGGAGGACATTGAAGATATCTACCTATTCGGAACCATGATTACAGGACTTTTGCTGATTGGATTAGGCATTGCCCTGGTATATCGAGGAAATCAGACAACGGTGACAGCTGTTCAAAGCCCCACAAAGCTGCCCAATATTGGAGTGGTGGGCAAAGCTGTTGGCACTTGGACTGTGGACATTTAGAACTTTAACCACAAAATGGTTGCCATCTCAGAGCAGCTTTCAGCTTTGCAAGGAATACGTTTTTCGGAGATCAATTTGAATAGAATGGACAGATATGGACGAGCGGTGAGGACGTGCAAAGACTGCGTCTGGAAAGACCAAACAATTCATATCTTATCGACATTCGGCGCCCTGAGAGAGAACCGGCCTTGTTTTAGGCTGTTGCTGAGAAAACATTTCCCCCTGAAGGTCAATGCCGGGAGACACTCTCATTTTTCGAATTCCTCTCTAACTCTCCGCGGTTGCCATTTTTACCCCCAGTGTGACAAGCAGATGCGTGACCAGCACCTTCATGGCTGCAGGAGCAGACGGCTGCTTGCTTGCGCTGGATTACCTCCTCCCCTTCCCCCCCTCCCCCCTTCCCCCTGATTCCCCCCCCCCCAAGTCCCGTGTTTAAAGTGTACCTGTGTTGTAGTTGTGCTTATGCAAAGTTTTTTGGGTTTTTTTTAATGTTCCCACACTGTACTCCTGACAGGAGCATAGTGGGGGGGGGGTTCTTTTTTTCCTTATCTCTCCTCATGTTGTGTTTTCTTTTTATCTTTATCCCTGTCTTCCTGTCCTGTCTACCCTATGTCAATTGTATGGGTACGCTGACACTTGCACGATTCCGTGGCACACATTGGCACAACTCGAGTCGTGCCAGTGCGCAAACTAGTCGTAAACTGGCGTGAAGTGTGCGTAAACCCGTCGTGACTGCGTGCCATGTCGGGACGAGAATTTTGAAATGTTCAAAATTTTGGTCACGACAAAATTTCGCGACCGGGTCGTGAACTATGCGCAAACTGTTCGTGATCTCTTCGTGAACTCATCGGGACGATGCGGGAGGATGCGTGCCAGTGCGTGCCATGCCACGACTGTCACGAACTGCCACGAATAGTTCACGAACAGCTCACGTCGAGTTCACGAGTAGTTCACGACATGTTCACGAATTGGTGCGCGTCGCAGCGTGGCCGTGCCTTCCCACTGACACGGTCACGCATTGATGGCACGAGCAGTTCACGACTAGTTTATGCACTTCACGAACAGTTTGCGCATGGCACGAGCAGTTCACGACGAGTTCACAAGCAGTTCACGACTACTGCGCGACAGTGGCGCTCGCGGCAGTGCGGGGGTATATATAGAGCTTCCCGGACACTTCTCGCCATTCGCAATTTTTTTTCTTGCTTTTTTCTTTAATGTCTTTTATTTTCTATTCCTTCATGACTTTTTTTTGGGGGGGGGGGGGGGGGGGGAGTTTCATTTCTTTTATTTCAAAAATGGAACAACTGTGGATGCAGCTCATGAAGCTACTACCATTCTTTTTTGCCAAGGGACAGTACCAGCAGGGTACATGTAGTAATGTGACAGGTAGTCTCGCTGATCCTTTGCATCCTTCTGGGTATGATGGCCGGTTAGAGGCAGCAGCCCCTGCAGGTGTCGGTCAGTCCTCCATCCACCAGGGATCAGATCATGTGTCCCCGGATCTTCGCGGTCCACTTCTGAAATTGCGTGTGGGTATCTGATGAGGATGAGGTTGTGCATGACACAGGCGTGCCCAAGTCGGCACGACACCGTCCGAATTGCGCAAACTCGTCGTGCCAATGCGGGAAGTGCGTAAACTATGCGTGAACTCGTCGTGCCAGTTCGTGAATGTGGACGGGCACGCATTCGTGAACTCGTCATGAACTATGCGTGAACTAGTCGTGAACAGTGCGGGAGCCTCCCAGTTCGTGCCCCAAAATGGCACGACTTGCCACGACAAAATCGTGGCCAAAAGTCGTGCAAGTGTCAGCCTAGGGTATGTTGTATATGTACGGACAGGTTGACGGCTAATTTCGCTAGTATATGTGACTAGTGACAAAGGGCTTCTGAATCTGAAATAAATAAATAAATACTGTTCCAATACTTTGAGAATATTGCGAATGCCCTAAAATTAAAGCTGAAACTCTGCACTTTGTGTTAATATTCAACTCCAATATACTTTTGTTTTAAATATGCTGTTGAAAGTAACAGTATCAATTTTTTATGGATTTAACTGTCAATAAATAAAAACCTTTTGGAAAATGTTTGAAGTTAGTCTTACCTTCACTGAAAGTAGACTGCATACTGTAAAAGACTATCTAATTATAAAATTGCCTGCTGCTAAACCAGGGTTCCTGCTGGTGCTCGTCATGCTCATCATTGACAAACATAATCCATCAGTGAAGAAAAGAAAATTACGAGTAGTCGTCACAGTGACAAATGTGTTTGTCATCTTTATCATTATTGTCATAAGTCATCTTTTCTAGAAATCCCTTTATAGAAAAGCCAGAATGCAAACAATGAGCATGTGCTTGTAACTAATAAAAATCAACTGCACATAATGACCAAATGAGCACCAAGCTTTTGACCAATTGCAATGCGTCTTAATCAGCCTGGTGTGGTGGTGTAATTATCTCTGAATCAAACAATGGCTCAGTCTAAGCTGAGGTATTTTGGGCTGTCTTCTTCAAGAACTGAAAACGATTTAAGGGCAAAAACAGCCACAGGGGAGGCACAATCAGAGCCCCTACCATCCCCAAGCACATTGGACAGTGTCAGTAATACAGGAGTCGGCGGTTTAAAAATAAATAAATAAATAAATAAATAAATAAATAAAAGTTAAAAAAGAAAGAAAACCAGCCAAAGTGAAAGTGCTGTCAACCAGCAACTGACTGAAGGGAGCTACATTTCAGGGGGCGTGGCATGTTGAGTCCCCACAGCTAACGTATGATGTAAAACACGGTGTCATGCCATGTTCGGTTTGTAAATCGACAGAAAAATTGGATTCCTTCACTGTTGGTTGGTCCAAGACTTTTCTCAACTATGTTCAATTGTAAATCAAGTTTTGTGTTGAAATAAAAAGTAAAGGGAGTCCTAATATCTCTTTTGAATAATTCCATGCTAAAATAACTTTAAATAAGCTCAAACTAAAAAGGTTTATTTTATCTTGATGGTGCACAGGGTGCCCAAAATCAAGTCTTTCTTATTAGAGGCTGAAGTGGAGCCCAAATTTTATATGCAATGGAGAGGCCTGCATCTGTACAAATACTTGAATTGTGCCAGTTTTGTTGGCATAAACCGGTATTAAGTCCACTTTCATATGTTGGTAACTAAGAAAAAATACAGACTAAGTGAAGAAAAAAATAAGACAAAGTGAAGACTACTTCTTTGACTTGATTTTTTAGGGAAAAAAGCAGAGAATTTTTTCAGAACCCAGGGGAACACTGCTAAATTGTATAACGTTGCAAACAAAATGCATCCGTGGTTTACCAACCATAATAATAACATTTCAAATACTGTGCCACAATGGAACAGTGCAAACTTACATGTTTTCTTCTCCAATAATACAGACTGCAGACAGGATCTTCACAATCTCCGTCATCATATTTGACTGCTTGGGATCAATAGCTTTGGCCAGAAGAAGGAGGCATCGCTCTTCCCCGAGTATCCTTTGCAGGCCATACTGAAAATTGTCAAAAGTTCACAAGTTTAATTTTATTACATCACTAGACGAGAAACATTTAAAACGAAGTGATAAGCAGTGGTTCTTATAGACTTATCTTACAAGTAGTGTGTACAAGGCACATGTAATGATTTTCAAATGGTTGGTTGCAGGAGTGTTACTCAGATGGTAGATGTTGGTTTTTCATAGCATAACCTATTTTTTGACTTTTAATATTTCATAAAGTGGCATAATGTCAAAAACTAGAGAGACAATATGGCATCATTGAAAATAGGTGGGTTTCCTCCCACAGTTTAAAAGACATGCAGATTAGGTCAACTGGCTGCTTTAAATTGCCCAGAGGTGTCAAATGTTGTTCATCTCTGTGTTAGCCCTGTGATAGATTGGCAACCTGCCCAGGGTGTAACCCGCCTCTTGCCTGAAGTCAGCTGGGATTGGCTCCAAAAGTAAACAGTGTGGCACTTAAAAGTGCCCACGAGCAGACAGAAGAGGCAGGAGTAGCAGGAGAAAAATGTTTTGTTTGTTTGTTTAAGTGTAGTAGATAAGGTTGCAGTAAAAGAGGAGTGTATGCAAATCTTGGTCCATGGAGGTGTGAAGAGTGAAGGGCAGAGGAGTGGAGTGTCTCCATGATTTGGAGAGGACCGAGTGCTGGATCTTTTGGGCGGGGAGTGAAGTCCACCTGCGCTGGAGTCTGCTGGCACAAACTGGGAGCGAGTAAGAGATGGCATTTAGACAAGAGTGACTTACTTTTTGGGAAATGCAGTGCTCTTTGATACTTTCTCAGCTCCTTGTGGAGGGTCAGTGCCTGTGCCATTTAGTGTGCTCCAGCCCTGCTGAGTTGAATCTCTCCACTGATAGAACACACTGCCATGTGATAACTGGTGATGAGTATTTTGCATCACTGTGGAGGAATTCTGGCCCACTCTTCTTTGCAGAATTGCTTTAATTCAGGCACAGTGAGGGAAAGAAACAATTTAAGGTCCATTCACAGCATCTCAATGTGGTTCGAATCAGGACTTTGAATAACCCTAATTTTGTTTCTTTTGAGCCACTCAGAGGTGGACTTTCTCTTGTACTTTAGACTGCTGTCTTGCTATGTAAACCAAGTACACTTGAGCTTCAGATTACAGACTGATGACCAGACATACTCATTCATTTTTTTTTCTGGTCAATAGCAGAATGCTTGGTCACATCAATTATAGCAAGATGCACAGGGCCTGACACAGCAAAGCATCCCCATATCACACAATCACCACAATGTTTGACAGTTGGTATAGTGAACATCAAGTGGGAGCCATTGGTAGACCCCAAGAAGGTGCTGATGCTACCACTGCACATCAGCTTGGGCCTTAAAAAATAATATGCAACAGCCCTAGTAGTTAAGGAGTTGGCAGCCTTCAAGACTTCTCTCTTATGTTGGATGAGGCAAAATTCAAAGGCTATTTCTCCATTGGACCACAGATGAAGAATATCTTCAAATGCAAGGAAATCCCCAAAAAGATCACTAGGAATGAGAAGGTGACTTAGAACAGCTTTGCTGCAGTGATTCAGGGCTTCTTGGGTAATCACAAAGCCAAAAAACATGTGGAGCTGGTTGAGACTCTGGTGAAGAACTACAACACAAAGTGCTGCAGGATATCTCTCAATGTCCATACCCTTGACGTTCATCTTGATATATTCAAGGAGAACAAGGAGCCTTTTGCCACCAAAACAGCTCTGACCCATCACATCCATGCCTCGATGCAACAAGCCCACTGAAGGTGTGTTGTGGTCTCTGGCACCAAGACATTAGCAGCAGATCCTTTAAGTCCTGTAAAGTGTGAGATGGGATCTCCATAAATTGGACTTGTTTGTCCAGCACATCCCATAGATGCTCGAGAGGATTGAAATCAGGGGAATCTGGAGGCCAATTCAACACCTTGAACACTTTGTCATGTTCCTCAAACCATTCCTGAACAATTTTTGCAGTGTGGTAGGGCATGTTATCCTGCTGAAAGAGGCCACTCGCATGAGGGAATATGAGGGAAAAGGGGTGTACTTTGTCTGGACCAGTGTTTAGGTAGGCGGTATGTGTCTGGACCAATGTTTCAGTAGGCAGTATGTGTCAAAGTAACATCTACATGAATGCCAGGACCCAAGGTTTCCCAGCAGAACATTGCTCAGAGCATGAACACTGCATCCACCAGCTTGCCTTCTTCCCATAGTGCATCCTGATGCCATGTAAGCAACGCATACACACCGAGCTGATGTCAAAGAAATCATCAGACAAAGCTACCTTTTTCCAGTGCTCCATGGTCCAGTTCTGATGCTCATGTGCCAGCAGTCTGCAGCTACACAGCCCCATGCACAGCAAGCTGCAATGCACTGCGTGTTCTGACACCTTTCTATCATAGCAAGCATTTACTTTTTCAGCAATTTATGCTACAGTAGCTTTTCTATGGGATCAATGCAGATGGGCTAGCCTTTGCTCCCACAGGTAGTCTCTAGAAATGCAATCAAAAACTTTATTTTGGTCAAATGCAACAATATAAAAACATTGACCATCATTGTCAAAAACCAATTCCCTTAATGAATTTAAGTTGTGCCAAATTAACCTGCCTTTACCAGCATGTTTGTTCTTTAGCAATTGTAACATTTAAAACATTATTCATTCTTTTCAGAATTATTTTTGCAAAGATTTTATTGTCTAAATTCATCATGGTATGCATACTAAATGCATACTAGTCACTGTCCCAGAGACCTCCAGGCAATGCTACCAAACTTGCACACATCCCACAGAATTACTCATACCAGCACATCTATGCCTGATCATGCCCTGGCTATGCCAAATGCAAAAACATCAACACTGGACAGAGGTTTCCTTCACTCCATCATAAGAATATGGAATACCCTTCCAGACATGGTTGTTGGAAAAATTTAGAGTGATGGTGTCCAGTCTTTTAAACAGCGAGTGAACAAACACTTGACACCATTCACAGGCAGACTTCAACCTGTGTAACTATTCAGTCCAGGAAAGTGAGATGCATGACTGGAGGACTCATGTGTTGAAGGTAAATTACATGGTTTACCAGGGCATTTGTGATTTATAAGCTTGCTGGACTTGCTCCTTAAACTGCTGGAGAACAGTGCAGTAAGACGTGGTTCTGTCTTTTCTGGTAGGGTTCAGTTCTTTTCTGATCACATGGGTTTCCAGCCTTGCATGCTACGTCCTCCATGAATTTTAGTTCCATGTGATAAACAACTTTTGTCCCTTGGATAGGACATAAAATGGAGGTCCCATGTATTGGACAGCAACACCCAAGACATGTTAAAGAACACACTGCACTTTTCGTAATGAGTAGGGTATAAACCAGATGTAGTGTTTTATACTGGCTTATTTTCTTCAAAATACTTTTTCACAATCTTGCAGTTAGACATTTTGTTAAAATAATTCTGAGCAGCAGCAAACCAATTTGATTGGCCTATTTGGAAGCACAGATTGGCCGTTATTCGCAATTGCACAATATATAAAATCAATCAATCAATCAATAAATAAGGTAAGATGTCTCCAATTATTTGTACCGTGCATGTTTCCTTTCTTGGATAATAGTGACAATACTCCCTCATAAAAGAAATCATGCATATACCATTTTAAAATACTTTGATTAAACGTGTTATTCATTTAGATATATTTTGAGAAAATGTGACATTCAGATGGGAGTCAATCTTTCCCTAGTGACTGAAGTTTTAATAGGTGAATGGCAGAGACAACTTCAGATTCTCTTATTTCATCTCCTATATTATTAGAGATTAAGTGACGATAAAATTCTTGACTTAAGAAGGTTCCTTAAAAGACCATCAATTTGTATTGACCTATACATAATAGTACATCTCAAACAACTAGAAACTCGTGAGAAGGGGGTGTCGTGGCTCAAGGCCAATTTATGCTGACAACCCAGTCCTCGCAGATAGCGTTGCAGACAGTGTCTGCGTAGCCCCCCCCACCTTCGCAGACGCTCTGCGCGCACCTCCCAAAAATTGACCACCGCAGAAGCCTCGCAGACAGCGCCGCAGACAAGAGGGCTCTGATTGGTCCACTCTACATCCGCTGTACACGCACTTCTGCTTCCCTATTTTCCTGGTTTGGTTTGTTTTCACGACCGGCATTTTTAAAAACACGAGCGAAGATGGAGCGGCACGAAGAGCAGAACCAGCACCAAGCACTGGTCGCCCTCCAGAAGGAGCAATAACAACGGTTCGAAGCCTTGGCGCTGGCCCAACAGGAAGACCGTCAGGCATTCCGGCACCTGCTCGCATCGGCGGGGCCCACGACTGCCAGCAGAGCGGACCCTCCCCACCTCACCTTAACAAAGATGGGTCCGCACGACGATCTGGAAACCTTCCTTGCGCTCTTTGAGCAAGCAGCGGAGGCCTGGGGTTGGCCGGTCGACCGGCGCGCCTCCTCCCCCTGCTGACGGGCAAGGCGCAACTGGTCGGCCGCTCCCCAGAGCAACAATGGCAGCGCTTCCGCTCGCTGCGTTTGGAGGAGGTCAGCCGACCATTTGCGTTCGGGCAACAACTCCGGTACGCCTGCCGGCAGTGGCTGAGGGCAGGCGACGCCAAGGGAGTGATCGACCTGGTGACACTGGAGCAATTCATTGCGCGACTTCCAGAAGGAACAGCGGAGTTGGTCCAGTGTCATCGCTCGGTGTCGCTGGACCAAGCTATCGAGCTGGCAGAGGTCCACATGGCGGCAGTTCCGATGGCAGGGAGGCATGTCTCCTCTTCTCCTCTCTCTGTCCCTCTGCTTCCCATCCTCGCCCCATTCCCCCACCGGAGAGGCAGGGGCCGGCCCGGTGCACCCGTGGTGTCCTTCCGTTTTCCCCTTCCTTATCTGTGTCTCCTTCCCCCCAGGTGAGCGATTCCCGTAACACCAGTGCAGAGGGAGAGCCTGGGCCGGTGTGCTGGTGCTGTGGGGAGCCGGGACATCTTCAACATCAGTGCTCCACGATGGAGGTGGACGCGGTGGTCTGGGTTCCCGACACGCCAGAAACCGCCCTCAATCGGGCCAGAGCGTATCATATACTGGTAAGTGTCCAAAGGGATACGTACCAGGCTTTGGTGGATTCTGGCTGTAACCAGACCTCAATTCACCAAAGCCTGGTGCAAGGCGAGGCATTGGAGAGAGCACGAGTGGTGAAGGTGTTGTGTGTGCACGGGGATGTTCATGACTACCCTTTGGTGTCCGTCCACATTTTATTTTGAGAGCAAAAGCATAGTGTAAAGGTGGCGGTTAACCCTCATTTCACCCACTTGCTGATTTTGGGGACTGATTGGCCAGGTTTTAAAGAGTTAATGACACACATAGTGAAGAGTAGGTCCTGCAGTAATTCGTCTGGGGAAAACCCCGGAGTAGCATTGGCAGGAGAAGCTGTCACAGAGCCGTCTATGTCAGCACCGCATCAGGGCAATACGCGGAGTGAAGAGCGCCCCGCCCCTCCTCCCTCTCTCGGGGATTCCCTTGGGGATTTCCCGTTAGAGCAGTCGCGAGACGGGACTCTGCGGCATGCATTTGACCAAGTGAGAGTAATCGATGGTCAAATTCTCCAGCCAAATGCAACGCCGGCCTTTCCCTACTTTGCTATTATTAAGGATAGGTTATACCGAGTGACGCAGGACACTCAAACTGGCGAAAAGACAACGCAGCTATTAATTCCAAAGAGCCACCAGGAATTCATATTCCAGGTGGCTCACTTTAATCCCATGGCCAGACACTTAGGGCAGGATAAGACACTAGCCTGGATAATGGCCTGGTTCTATTGGCCAGGGATTTTGGGGATGTCCGTCGGTGGTGTGCGGCATGCCGCGAATGCCAATTAGTAAATCCCGCGGCCACTCCAAAAGCACCTTTGCGCCCTCTCCCTTTAATCGAGACCCCTTTTTTATGGCAGAACACTTCCAAGTCTTTCCACACTTCCTTGTTTGAATTTTGTCGGTCCAAAATAAACATTCAAAGCTCGTTTGCTGTTAAAACTCTTTCTGCTTGAGTAAGCTGAAGAAGGAAAATATATCATCCACGTTAAACCAGCTGGATTAGAAAACCAAATCCGCAAGTTGGTTGTGGTTTGGTGGTGATCCCGCACTGACCTAATTTAAACTTTGCTCAGTTCTTAAAGCATTGTTTATAGGACGTGATTATTGGGTGTCATGGTTTGTAGCTACTAGAATCCAAATACTGTCCAGCAAGGCAGAGGCTTAAAATGAGAAAAAAAAAAAAATCACTCCGCTAACAAAGCCACAAACACCTTAAGATCTTGCTGCCAACCAATAAGCATCAAGCAAATAAAAAATAATTTAAAATAATTATTAATAATAATAATAATAATAATACCCTCACTGTTCAGCAGTTACTTTGCTGCCCTTGCTTCTACCAGACATTGTGCGGCTCTCTTGAAGTCAAGCCACTCAAACCTTTGCTCCCCACACGCATCACTGAGTCTTGAGTAGCCATTACCATATCCCGGTTCACCAGTTGTTCTTCCTTGGACCACTTTTGGTAGGTAGTAACCACTGCATACCGTGAACACCCCACAGGACCTGCCATTTTGCAGATGCTCCAATCCAAGGGCCATCACAATTTGGGCCTTGTTGCTCAGATCCTTATGCATGCCCATTTTTCAATGTTAATCAAATGTTCTAGATAATCAGTCTAAGCCCATGTTTACATTAGACCGTATCAGCAGATCATCAGATTAACGTTTTTAAAACGATTAGTGTGCACACAGCAACACCAATACACGATTTGCGTGCACACAGCAATACCAATACACGGATACGCTCGGCTCCGCAGGCATCCTGCGCTCCAAATCACTCCGCCATGAATAGCGAGTGCCCTCTGGAGGGTGCGCACTCCAGCCTTGCGCAGCTCACAGAGCACGCGAGTGAAGTGAAGAAGCTGTGATTCGGGACTGAGCCGCTGTGTGTGTGATCCCAGTGCATATCACTTACCACTTGCAAGTGGAAGGATGGCAAGCCTAAAGACAATCATAACTACACAATGGGCAGTATTTGCATCAGTATTTGCAGTATTTTCATACTTTTATACTCTTTAATGAAAGGTGATACAAGGCGGAAGTCTGCGCCGTTTTTCAGCAGTCGCGTCACATGACCAACGCCAGCGAATCAGGAAGGTGGATGTCACAGTGACGTTGTCCAATGAGACGCCAGCTAGAGCTCAGCACAGCGTATCCGCGTATTCTGAATGTTTACACAGCACCGGAGCTGACACGATCTGGATTGAATACGTGGACGCTGGCGGATTCCCGTTTCCCGGCGTTTCCAGGCGGTTTAATGTAAACGGACAGTGCATCCGCGAAGAAAACGAGACAGATACGGTCTAATGTAAACGTAGCCTAAGTTATGTCACCCCTCAGTGGGTTTAATATTTTGGCTGACCAGTGGATATTCATATAGCTTTAGGGTTTTTTTAATTACATTTTTATTATTAACTTTATCTCAATCATTTCAACATTTTGTTTTGTAATTTTTCATTATTGGCCTAATCCAAAAGTAAAGTTAATCCATCTACTTATATGCTGTACTGAATTCTGTGCCTGCTACTTGGCTTGCTCGCTTCAAATCCTTAATACTTCTTATTCAACCACTTAGCACACCTTATTGTTCATGAAGGCTTTGAGGCACTGGATGAGTTTATGTTGATTCTTCTTGTCAATGATCTCTTGTCTGAAAAAAGTGAGAAACAACACTTGAATGACCAATGATTCTGCAAATAAAACTGTTCAAAATATTCACAAATTAATCACACTTACTGTTTCTTGTCAAGAAGTTTCTCCAATACATCCAAAAGCAGTCCAAGACCCTCATGACCAAAATTATTCACCCAGCTAAAAAAAACAAAAAAAAAAAACAGAGCAATCAAAATTTATTGTATGCCTTTATCTAACAGGTGCCTGCTGTTTTTATGAGGTTGGACAGAGTGCCATACATGTCTGATAGTAACCTAGACTGGGAGAAGGCACTGATTCAAATTCACCATTAGAAGTTGAGCAGTCATCAACTATAACAGTACAGGAGTTATAATTTTTTACCCCACCCCAACAGACAATTAATTTAACTTATTTCCTTCCTTAAAATATTCATTAACCCAATCAGTGAACTCTTTTATCCTGTGTATGGGCCACTGTTAGAGACCATTCCATTAACAATAGAAGTGTTTCATTATAAAAATAATGGTGATCAGTCAGAATGACTGTGTATTGATTTGTAGTGGCGATGGATAATGCTATTGGGTATCTGTCCAAAACTGTGCTCATTTACTCATACTCCTTAAAAATTCTCTGATTCCAACATCCTATATCACATGATACTGTGAATTAAAACAGTGTATTTTGTCGTTCTAATTAACAGATAACCCCAACTGAGTGCAATCATTTGCACTGAAACTGGATATCTGCTTGTGAAGTAACCAGTTCACTAATACACCATTTACCTTAGTAACACAGAGCAATCATATAAAAGCTTCTAATTCTAAAAAATCCCCAGGCGCCACTGCTCTGTCTGTCTCTCTCTATGTGTGTGCACGCGTGTGCACATGCGCATATGTTTTCACTG
This sequence comes from Neoarius graeffei, assembly GCF_027579695.1. Classification (NCBI taxonomy): domain Eukaryota; kingdom Metazoa; phylum Chordata; class Actinopteri; order Siluriformes; family Ariidae; genus Neoarius; species Neoarius graeffei. Next base: position 37,682,993 of record NC_083576.1, on the reverse strand, counting down.
CTTCAGATGGGTTAAATGCAGAGAAAGAATTTCACTTTACTGTAATATACAGCTCTGGAAAAAATTGAGACCATTTCAGTTTTTTTTCTTAAATCAGCATTTCTATGCATGGTAGCCATTTTATTCCAGTGTCTGTGCTGGAATTCCAAAACAAAACACACCTCATTTTACTTAAAGAGATACTGATTAGGTGATCACCTGAACCAAATCTTATTTAATGAGGAAAAGTATAAAAAACATTGCTGTGGTCATCACTATCCTCTTACAATAGGACCAATATGGATGGTAAAAACAGTGATAGTAGTACTTTAAATTCAACTGGAACACAAAAATATGTATTCATCATGCCAAAAGAGTTAAAAAGAAAAGTTCTGAGTGAGAAAAAGAAGGGTTCAGTTCTGGCTTTACTGGCAGAAGGATACAGTGAGCATCAGGTTGCTTCCATCCTCAAAATTTCAAAGATGGCAGTTCATAAGAAGAAGGTCAAGCAGCAGACATTGGGGATAAAGTTACAGACTGGCAGAGCATGAAAACGACTCTCCAATGACCAGGATGATCATCAACTCCTGCGAATATCACTCAACAACCGCAGGATAACATCAAGTGCAAGCGGAGTTCAATAAGTTGTCAAGCACTCTAGCTGAGGACCTTTTATTCAAATGTAGATATGCTCAGTATGAGCAAGGTGGTAAGTCCAGCAAGTTGCTAGCTCATCAGCTGCACCAAAGACCCTCAGCTCACCAAATGTTACAAATTTGAACATACAGACACCACAACCGACCCACAGCAAATAAATGATCAGTCTAAAAACTTTTACTGTCACTTATACACCTCTGAGCAACACAGTCAGCTGACAGATTTTGACTTCTATTTTAATAATCTCCCTGTACCAAATGTAGATACAGCCTCAGAGTCAATCTTAGAGCAACCAATCTCAACAGAGGAGATTACTAATGCAGCTTGTGCCATGCAGAATGGCAAATGTGCTGGGCCAGATGGTTATCCTGTTGAATTTTACAAGAAATTCTCAGATAAACTAACCCCTCTCCTATCTAACATGTCTAATGAGTCTTTCACATTCAAATGCTTACCTAATCTTTGCAACAAACATCAATTTCCTTGATATTAACCCTCTGGGGTCAATAGTTTTACTGGCAAAGCTCGGCAGGTTTAGAATGAGTGGGTCATGCATTTAGATCAATATCTTTGCGAGTTTTTATACTACAAGCATGATAAACATATTGACAAACTTTATACTTTCTTATGTGCCCACTGCTAAATAATGTTTTTTTAAATTACCTAAATTAGATGAAATACAAAACTTATCACCTTAGTCACACCTGAGTCAGAGCAATGACTGCCCACTTGCACATTCATACAAGATTATTCACATGGTTATGGCATGATTAATCACTTTCACTCTTTTGGCTTCGACTGGTTTCTCTTTCGCGGTGGGAACACCCACCGTAAACAGGATAAAATATGTCAGCCATAGTTTATGCTACTTGTTTGGAGGTAAAACTTTTTGCGAGATGGCATGGCGATTTGATGCTCAGGAGGCGCTTCAGATGATTCAGGACAGCGGTTCAATTTCAGCAGTTCTTCAGATATTGAGAAACATGACACTGATGATGAGCGGCATCATTTTGAGCTTTGACTCGATCCAGCCAAAGATCAAACTCATCAAGTAAGTGTAAATATTTCTTCCATTTCTTATGAGCATATCAGTTGATATGCATACGGTGTAATGCATAATCTTTGCATGCTTCTTGAGTAAATAAAACGTGCACCAGCACTTGTTTGCTTTCTTTTCTTCTTTGTCTTTTTCTGGCACTCTAATGATTTTGGCATGCTCTGATGTCAATTTCAACAAATCTAAGCAGTATTTTCAGTCATATGACTTTTGTCTTTAGTACAAGTTCAGCTACAAAAACATCTATGTCGAATTTATGTCATGATTGTACTCTCATCTCTCTCTCATTATCTCTAGCTGCTTTATCCTGTTCTACAGGGTCGCAGGCAAGCTGGAGCCTATCCCAGCTGACTACGGGAGAAAGGAGGGGTACACCCTGGACAAGTTGCCAGGTCATCACAGGGCTAACACAGACAACCATTCACACTCACATTCACACCTACGGTCAATTTAGAGTCACCAGTTAACCTGCATGTCTTTGGACTGTGGGGGAAACCGGCGCACCCGGGGGAAACCCACACGGACACGGGGAGAACATGCAAACTCCACACAGAAAGGCCCTCATCAGCCACAGGGTTCGAACCCGGACCTTCTTGCTGTGAGGCGACAGCGCTAATCACTACACCACCGTGCCGCTCTAGGATTGTACTTTAAAAAAACAAACAAACATAAATGATGTTGTAAAAAGGAGTTTTAGAACTGTGTTGGAATGTGTGAAAAAAACATTACCTTACCCATTGTGATGAACCATTTTGATCACTTGACCTGATGGAATTAAGAGTTGGCAGTGGGAGTGTGTTCACTCTTCTCATTGATTGGAATTTTTTACACTTCTCATTGAATACCCCTCTCACCACCAACACTTTATCCCAAAACAATAGGACGTACATTTTTTTGATGGCCAGTTAATTGTCCAAATCAATGGAGCAGATTAAAGTTTTTGTGCTTGATACATTCCTAAGACTGAACAGAATCACCTCAAGTGATCAAAATGGTTCATCACAATGGGCAAGGCAATGTTTTTTCACACATTCCAACACAGTTCTAAAACTGCTTTTTACAACATCTGCATTTATCTGTTATTTTTTAAAAGTACAATCATAACATATATATCTATCCATCCATTATCTGTATCCACTTATCCTGTGCAGGGTCGCAGGCAATATGGAGCCTATCCCAGCTGACTACGGGCGAAAGGTGGGGTACACCCTGGACAAGTTGCCAGGTCATCGCAGGGCTGACACAAAGACAAACAACCATTCACACTCACACCTACAGTCAATTTAGAGCCACCAAGCATGTCTTTGGACTGTGGGGGAAACCAGAGCACCCGGAGGAAATCCACGCATACACGGGAAGAACATGCAAACTCCACAGAGAAAGGCCCTCGTCGGCCACTGGGCTCGAACCCAGGACCTTCTTGCTGTGAGGTGACAGTGCTAACCAGTACACCACCGTGTCGCCTGACATACATACTATTTAGATATTATTGTAGCTAAACTTGTGCTGAATGCAAAAAAAAAAAAAAAAGCCTCATCCTGCTTCAATTTGTTGAAATTGACATCAGAGCATGCCAAAATCATTAGAGTGCCAGAAAATACCTTCAGTCCCCAGAAGGTTAAAAAAGAACAAAGACCTGTTTGACTGCAGTTCATACAGACCCATCTCACTGATCAATGTAGATGCAAAACTGTTAGTGTGGGCAATGCGAATAGATTCAATCCCACCTACGTTAATTTCTAATGATCAAATTGGATTAATTAAAAATAGGCACTCCTTCAATGTCAGACATCTATTTAACATTCTATATGCCCCCTCTTCATCCACTAGTCCAGAAGCTGTTATTTCTTTAGATGCAGAGAAAGCCTTTGATCGGGTGGAGTGGGAATACCGTTTCTATACTTTAGAGAAGTTTGGATTTGGACAAAACTTCATTTCATGGGTGAAGCTTCTATATTCCCTTCCTTTAGCTTCTGTTAGGACCAATAACAAATTCTGAATACTTTCCTCTCCAGCGTGGTACCAGACTGGGCTGCCCATTATCTCCTTTACTCTTTCCTATTGCCATTGAGCCCCTTTTCCATAGCCTTTCACTGCCATCCACAGACCTCCGGAGTCTTTAGAGGGGATGCTGAACAAAAAGCATCACTGTATGCCAATGACCTGCTCCTTTTTATCTCAAGTAGAGATGAAAGTGGAGCAAAGAAAAAAACCCTGAACTTTTGAAAGTCAAACTAAGATGGGGGCAACGTCCCCCGAAAATATTTTAATAACAACACGCAAAACCCTGCATTCTAGTACTTATTTTCACTAAAACAAGTTATAACTTTTAAGCCTTTTTCTTTCATGTACATTAATGATTAACATGTCAAAAAATATCAAATTTAATTCCCCTAGTTAATGAGTAATTTTCAAGAGTGCATTTAGAAAACGCCGTGATTTTCCTGGCTACACAGTTAATTACTTTGAAAAAAAATCAGACAGTTGAAGGTAAACTCAGCAAAATCCCAAAACAGTACTGTTAAAAAGTAAAGGTCTATTAGAGTTTCTAAAGCTTTCAGGTTTCAATGCTGGGGACATTGAGCCTCGTTTATCAATCTTTTAGTAGAGTTGTGCGTTTGCATAAGCTAAAGTGAACTAAAAATTTCCAATTCGTATTTATGCGAGTTGAAGCCAATTGTTTACATTAGTTCGTATTGTCTGTAAATTTAAACACGCCAATGAATACCAAATTTCTCATGTAAATCAGGGGCGTAGCTAGGATTTTTCGGGGGGGGGGTCACACACTGACTGGCAGCCTGAGTACATTATGTAACAAAAAATAAATTACCATTGCTAGTTTTAGGTAGCTTAGAAACTGGCTCTTCCATTATTGCTGTTTCTTCCACGTTTTCTTGATGTAATGTTCTAGAAACGGCACTAAAACTTAGCTTCGAAGCCACAAAATGCAACTTTGAAAAAATATATAATAAATTGCGTACCTCTCTTCACGTCAAAAGAAGGAGGAAAGTTTTGCTTGTTTTGACATGGCGAATTATTAACACGAGGAAATAATTGTAATTTGCAACTAAAAAGACAGCAGCTACACTGGCCGCTTGAACATGCTTTCTAGTGCGATTGTGTTGCGCTTGCGCAGAACGGTGTCAGTCCTGCGCGCCTTAGCTCGTGCACCTGAAGGCGCGCCTGCATGCGCGCCTAACGAGCTCCGGCACGTGCGCCGTTAACAAAGAACACCTGTCTTGAATCAATGAACCATGTTTGGGTTATTTAAGGACCGCACCCATGCAAGGATGATGCGAAGTATTATGCTGTGTCAAGGAACGCAAAAAATCCGAAAAATTTTTCCATTCGGAAAACCGGAGATTTAAGAGTTTTGTCAAATATCCGGCTTTCCGGGTAAATCTGGAAGGCTTTCATCCCTGCTCAAGCCTCAACTTATCACTGCCACATGTATTGTCCACACTGGAGACCTTTGGATTAATCTCCAGTTACAAACTCAATTATGACAAAAGTAAGCTGTTTCCTCTAAATGCAGCTGCTCATAACTCTCCACTCCACAAACTACCATTTAAAATAGTCTTTGATAAATTCACATATCTGTGTGTCCAGGTTACAAATTCCTTTGAAAATCTCTTTAGGGCAAAGTTTAAGCCTCTCCTGATTAGAACCAAACAAGATCTAAAGTGCTGGTCACTACCCCCTTTATTTCTAGCTGGACGCATTAACTCAATTAAAATGAACATTCTCCCCAAATTTTACATCTCTCAATGTATACCAGTTTACATAAAAGTTTTCTGTAGCTTAGATGGGGTAATATCTGAGTTCCTTTGGCAAGAACAGGCTCCAAGACTTTGTAAAGCATACTCAGAAAGAACAAAGACCCTAGGAGGACTTGCGGTCCCCAACTTTCAGTACTACTACTGGGCTACAAATCTACGTGTGTTACATCACTGGTTACAAGGTGACAATTCAAATGATACTGCTGCCTGGCTGAAGATTGAATCAGTCTCTTGTAAACCATTCTCCCTCCCAGCACTCATATTCTTCACAAAACTCTCCTACTACACACTACACTAAAATATATTAGTTAAATCTACCCGCAGAATCTGGATGCAATTTAAACAACATTTTGGCATTCAGTCTTGGTCGCCCCATGCCCCCATTCAACACAGTCATTTTTTCCTTCCATCACTAATAGACAGGACTTTCTCCTCATGGGCACAAGCAGGTATCACTTATTTCAGTGATATGTACATTTGTGGAAATTTTGCCTCGTTTCAGCAACTGACAGACATTTTCCTTGAATAAAAGTAACTTTTTCAGTATCTGCAGATCCGTAGGTTTGTCCATGCCAAGACTTCTAATTTTCCTTTTAAACAAGAAAACACAAACAGATATTTCTAAAATCAGTTCATAGTGAAAAGGGCATTATATCCTGTATGTATAGTAGAATTTGCTCTGAATACAACCATACTTTATCTTCTATTAAGAACTTCTGGGAATGGGATCTTGGAGAGGTGCTTGATGAGGATACCTGGGAGAAAATCTTGTATCGAGTACATTCCTCCTCTTTCTGTGCCAAACACAGCCTCCTACAATTTAAGATTCTCCACCTGGAGATTCTTACTGGAGTAAGGAGAAGCTCTCTAAGATATACCCACACATAAGTCCCCTCTGTGACCAATGCCAGCAAGCCCCATCCTCTTTAATGCACATGTTCTTGTCTTGCCTCTCTCTCCACAACTATTGGATTAACATTTTCAATAAATCTATCTACAATATTAAATGTACCTTCTGCTCCTATTCCAGTAACTATTTTGTTTGGAGTGCTACCCTCCACCCTACGGATACCTAAATATAAGGCTGACGTCATAGCATTCACCACTCTATTAGCTAGGAGATTAATTCTACTGAGATGGAAATCTTCCACTCCACCAACAGTCTTTCACTGGTTAAGAGACCTTTTGTCCTATTCTAAGCTTGAGAAGATGAGGGCTACATTGCATGACTCCACCACAAGATTTTACAGGATATTGAACCCTCTTCTTGAATTTCTGGAACCAATTCAGTTCCGGGGAACAGCCGGGGAAGAGAACTCCTGACCCGAACTGGGGATATTGTCGGGTGGTGGAAGGAGCACTTTGAGGAATTCCTGAACCCATCCTACATGTCCTCCATGGAGGAAGTGGAGTCTGAGGACTCGGGGGAAGCTTCACCCATATCTCTGGCAGAGGTCACTGAGGTAGTCAAGAAGCTTCTCAATGGCAGGACACCAAGGGTGGATGAGATTCGCCCCGAGATGCTGAAGACTCTGGACATTGTTGGGCTGTCTTAGCTGACACACCTCTTCAGTGTCATGTGGAGGTCAGGTATAGTGCCTGTGGAGTGGCAGACCAGGGTGGTGGTTCCTCTTTTTAAAAAGGGGGACCAGAAAGTGTGCTCCAATTATAGGGGTATCACACTGCTCAGCCTCCCCAGGAAAGTTTATTCCAGGGTGCTGAAAAGGAGGCTCCAATCGATTGTCGAACCTCAGATTCAGAA